>NC_039366.1:42343956-42943956 GCF_003573695.1 Papaver somniferum
GTCCTGGGAATGGCAAGGGAGCCTGGTCGACTGACAAATTCACAAAAGGTCTCAGGAAATCCAAAGGCGCCTGATTGACTGAAAGATTCACAAAAGGTCCTGGGAATGCCAAGGGCGCCTGGTCGACTGACAAATTCACAAAAGGTCTCAGGAAAGCCAAAGGCGCCTGATTGACTGACAAATTCACAAAAGGTCTCAGGAAAGCCAAAGGTGCTTGATCGACTGACAAATTCACGAAAGGTCCCGGGAATTCCAAGGGCGCCCGGTCGACTGACGAATTCACAAAAAGTCTCAGGAAAGCCAAAGGCGCCTGATTGACTGACAAATTCACAAAAGGTCTCAGGAAAGCCAAAGGCACTTGATCGACTGACAAATTCACGAAAGGTCACGGGAATGCCAAGGGCGCCCGACCGACTGACGATTTCACAAAAGGTCCCATGAAATCCAAAGGCACCGGATCATCTGACAAATCTGCAAAAGGTCTCGGAAAGCCAAAGGCGCCCGATCGACTTTTCACTACCGACAACATCACCCGTCCGAAATACAAACGAGGGGGGGTAGGCGCGTTTTACTAATGCCCACTCTACCCAACATTCTTTCGAAGGGGGAGTAGGCGTGTTTCACTAACGCCCACCCTACCCAACACCTCCTCAACAAAAAGAAGGGGTAGTAGGCGCGTTTCACTAACGCCCACCCCACCCAGCACTTTCTCAACAAAAAGAAGGGGGAGTAGGTGTGTTTCACTAACGCCCACCCCCTGACACCTTCTCCACAAAAAGAAGGGGGAGTAGGCGCGTTACTAGGGAGTTAACCCTCTTTTATCAATGGTAACCCCTCATAAAAGAGGAAGGGAGTACGCATACCCCTCTCACAAAAGAGAGAGAGAAAAACGCGAGAGGAAGGAAGTAAGCGCATTAAAAAAAGAGAGAAGAAAGAAGGGGAAGAGAATAGAGAAAACAATACTCCAACTTAAAAGCAAAAACTATTCATGTTGATTCAGAACGAACACAAAAGGGAACAAAGGAACTAAGTGTCAAAACAAAAAAAACAACCTTGCTGAGGGATACGCAACCTAATCAGCCATTAACACCCGACAATGAGCAATATCAGCATCCAAAGCTTCCACCATCAAACGTCCATCATCACACTGGGCAGTGGTCAAACGAAGATCCTGATCAGCTTCATGCACCAAATGATGGATGTCTTGAATAACTTCATCCTCAGCTCTGGCTCCACGAGAAAGCGAAAGAGTGTCCTCATGCTCATCGTTTTCTTTACGAGCTTTATCCTGACGAATCAATCGAAGCGTCCATAACAAACCCGCTTCCTATTTTAGGACCAATAAACGCGCCAATTCTTCCTCAAGATAGAAGTGAGGTACGAGCGTATACGCAGCCGCCAAGGTCAGAGTATGCCTAAGAAGCGGTGAGGTTGTCTGATCGGAAATCCATCAATGGCAAATAGAAATGGCGCGATCTATAGTAGCCATCAGCATCACAGAATCTGCGAATAATTGATTGGACGCGTCATGAGAGGTAGTAGCCTCGTACAGTGCTCGCTGGATCTCTAATGACACGCGACCTGATGGTTCAGCTTGCCGAGCAGTCTGGTACGCCTCATGTTGTAACCTAAAGTTCTCGCGTTTGGCATCTCTATTTCCCTTCCTCTGCTTTCGAAGTTCCTCGATTTCTTTACAAGCAGAAGTCGCTTCAGTTCACAACGTCTGAATCTCGCGAAAACCAACATGGGAACAGGCGCCAAGGATAACACATATCCGTGAAGAGTGCCGGCCATGCAGGCAGTATGATTGACCAAGAGAAGGAGAAAATTAAATTAAAAAGAAACTAGTAAGCATATTAGGGAGAAGAACTGTATATAAAGGTAAAGGGCATGATTCACGATGCAGTTACCGTCCATACCCCCCCCCCATTCGTTACACGTGGAGATACGTGTCGATTCACATTGACAATGAAGTACAGGAGACGATGCTACCCAGGAAGCTCTGGGGTACCTTCTAGAGGGAAGGCAAACTTGAAACGAGTCCTGGGGACTCAGAGATCAAAGACCAGCAGGAAAATATCCACGAGACAAAAAGGGGTAGGGAAAGTAGCAACAGGGAAGAGAAGCATAGAAACAAACAATAAATAGTACTAACATCAAAGAGAAATCCACAGGAGACAGAATACCAAAACAAGTGCACAAAATAAAAAGCTCGCAAAATAAGCTTCCCTAAAACGACACGCAACATTAACCGACTATCAGCTCGCGACAACGGGCAACTTCCATATCCACGGCTTCCGCCATTAAACGCCCCTCGTCATACTGAATGGTGGCCTGAGATAATTCCCAGTTAGCCTCACTTATCAACCTACGAATATCTCGCATAACTTTACCCTTACCTCTTGCATTACGAGCAAGCGCAAGAGTGCCTTCATGTTCATCACACTCCCTACGTGCTTTGTCTAAGCGAGTCCTCCTGAGAGCCCACAACGCCTTCACCTCAGCTCTTAACACTAGTAAAAACGCGAGCTCATCTTTGGGATAGATCAAGTTTACAAGCGCTGAGACATCCGCTAGGGACAGAGTGTACCCCGGGAGTCGCGGAGTCACTTGGTCAGGGGTACACGAACGACAATCAGAGATGACATGATCTATAGTTGTTGTCATTAGTATGGACTCCATGAGAAGCGAATTGGCAGTGTACCGAGCTGTGACAGCGTCATCTAAAGCGTGTTAAATGGTAGATGTCATGTGTCCGGCCCTCTGAGCCGCCTGATGCGCTTCATGACGGTCCGCGAACTGGGCACGCATAGAGTCCCTTTTTTCTAATATGTGTTCGCGAAGCGCCTCAATTTCGGCCTTCACTAACACAGGCGCTCCAGTTCCGCCTCCTTGAACATTGAGACCAGTGCAGGAATAGACGTTAAGGTTAAAACGTACCCGTGAAGGGAATAAGCCATTTAAGTAAAGTATCCTACGGGAAGAAGCAAAAATGAAAAACGAGGTGTTTGAGGCGGATGATCGAATAGAAGGAATGATACCTATATAGAGAGGAAGTGTCATCATAAATGGCATAATAACTGTCCGCTGCTTGCGACGCTGATGGCTGTCGTAGGCACAACAAATTAATTAAGATATTTCCCACTAATTAACTGGTAATATAGCGGCAGTAAGAGATCGTTCCCACTGAGAGCTGTGTAATTGATATGTTATTTAGATAACAAAACAAAGTAAAAGACAAAGGGGGGATTGTTTAAAAGTGAAATAAAAAGAAACAAATAATAAAAAGATGATCAAGGAATCCTTCGCCGTTACCAAGCGATAAATGGATTAGTATACTTATCTCTCTTCGTTAGAACCATTCATCACCAACCGTAGGAAAGCAGCTGGCGCAGTGCTATCACCAAAGTCCCTTATGTAACTTGATACCGAAACGCTCGCATATCAAGTTCTATCCAACCGAACCACCAAGTAGTAGCGCACTCAAGGTGTAACCTAGCGGAAGCTTTAAGTTATGTGAACTTAGCTTGATCCCAGCAGTTAGACTCTTAGCACAAGGTTCACTTACTAGTGTTGTCTTCACACACGATTGCTTCACAGAATCCATTTGCGAGGCTTCACGTTCTCTACTTGTGTAAGGATTATTCAACAATTACACGGATATCCTAACCGTTTACTAGCAATAGAATGATCTATAGATTAATCCAATTGTACACTTGAACAATCTAGAAATCAATCATAAACCCTAATTACAATAATGACAAACGATAATATGATTAAAACTCTGAATAGATTTATATAACTAATAAAGCTTCACGCTAGCACATTGAATTCATCCTCAATCAACAAAAGTTGAGCTTCTCATGATTATACCGTTTCTCGGTTTCCCCCCCTAGGTTTTTAATGAAGAACAAAAGTATAATATGAGATGTAGAAATGTTATATTTTAGGTCAAGAAATGTTTCTTTTATAATCTCCAAGTTGTAGAAGTGCACATGCATGATTCCCGTTCGAAGTACGTTGCCAAACTCTAGCCATATTTCCATAAGCAGGTCACATTGTCAAAAGAGTGGTCGTGAAAAGAATTCTTCGCAGTAACTAAGTCAGCTGGCCCAAATGAAACAAACCCAGCCCATTCATTAATCTCTGGCTTGTCAGTTCTGTGGAACTGACAACCTATTTCTTCTTCCCTTTCCACGGATAGATTTTCTATCCGTAAGGCTTAGTCCTATGGGCTAGATATTTAGCAGCTAGATTGGACATTCACGTCAGATAGGGCAACCTCCTACCCCTATGGGATAGCCAATCTAGCAGCGAAACGCCTACCAATTCGGCGTTAAACGCCGAACAGTAGAGCGTTTGGGGAACGCCGAACCAAGCGACGTTTGACCATAGTCAGCTAAGTTGACGCGCCGCTCTGTTCGGCGTTGAGAAGACTCGATATATTCAGAGAAAACTCGACCTTTCCTCCATTACAGTTCTTCTCAAAAATGTTCATTTTCTCTCCCAAAATTGTTTCTCAGAGATCTTAAGTTCTAGAAGTTGTTTTACAAATTCCTCCTGTGGGTTTGTGCATCATCAGATTTGTGATTGATTGAAGGTGGTTTGGTGCGATTCCATCCACGAAATCATTCAAGGTAACAAATTTAAATGTTAGGTTTAAAATTTATGATTTTTTATTTTTTGTGCGATTTCAATGAATTTGATGATTGATATTTGTTATTTAGATGATGTAGATGATATGTGTATGATTTAATTTGATTATTTGTGATGTTTTTTTTAGGTATTTAATTTGATTATGTGTGGTGAATAGAAATGAAATTTTAATTTTTGTGATAATGAATGATAATGAATTTGTATGATAATTTTGAAAATGAATGATGATGAATTTGTATGATAATTTGATTAGTTATATGATGAAAATGAATGATAATGAATTTGTATGATAATTTATATGGATAAATTGAGTATAGATGAAAATGAATGACAATTGTATGAGATGAATGATAATTAGTATGATTAAAATGAATGATAATGATGATTTAGTTTGTATGGATGAAAATGAATGATAATGATAATGATATTTTTTTTCATCTTTGTTATTGATTGTAGTACAAGTATGGATGAATTACTAGACTGGTTGGATATAGTTTCGTCAAAGAATTGTGATAGACATGTATGTCAAGATGTTATGAAAGACTCTCGCAGTGTGATCTTTAGAGGTAGTTTGAAAGATGTTGAAAAGTATTATAAAATTGTAGTGCAAGATAATCCGGTAGCACAACGATTTTGTGATAATTGTGGTTTTTCCTCTGTTTTTGAGTTTGATTTTTCCAATGGGGATAGAGGCTTAGTTGAATCCATAGCTGAGAGATGGTGGAAAAGTACTAGGAGCTTTCATTTTCGGGAGTTTGAAATTGGCCTCCTTCCTTTAGATTGGTACATGTTAATGGGAATTCCCACTGGTGACCCTAGTAAACGACCAGTAGTTATGTCGCAGTTGGGTAGTGATCTAACATATCCTGCTTTGGATGATTTGTATTTTTCGGATATCAAAACTTATGGTCCATGGGACTCTAAGACTAATACATTTTCCTTAATTGTATTGAAAAAATACATTGAAAGTAGAGAAGTCCAGAATAATATTGAATGTGCAGTGACATTGACACGAGCATTCTTTATGTGGTGTTTTGGTCATTTTCTTCTAGCGCATTCTACTGGAAAAGTAGATAAACGTTGGGTTCTGTTATTGGCTGATTTAGATAGAGTTGGAGAGTATGATTGGGGTCTATCTTCGTTAGGTAATACCTATAAATATCTCGACCATTGGTCAACCAAGGGTACGAATTTAGTTGGCATGGTTGTGTTACTTGAGTATTGGTACTATTACTACTTTCGCAACATGCAACCCTTCCTTTGCCAGTCACCTCAAGGACATTTTGATGTTTTCCCAAAGATTAGTCTCTTCAAGAAGGAAAGGATTGTATCAAGGAAGAGAGGACATAAAGGAGGCCAAAAGGATACCATGAAACACTCAGTGAAAAGCGCAAGAATACAGATTGATACTAGAACAAGGGAAACATGTATTTGGCAACCATGGGAAGAGAGTCGGTATGCTGTGGGAGACCAATATGAGTATGCACTAGAAGTATCCAAAAAGAGAATTCTGTTTTTTCACTTTGAAAGTGGCACAAGAGTTAGTTGTTACTTGGGGGAGAGATTCCAAAGGCAGATTACAGGTGAGATTGTAGTCCCGGCAAATCCTCCAAATTTGGAAGCAATTGAAGACAACGATATTGTAGTAGAGGTCAACGACTATTATACATTCATTGAGGATCAATATAACACTTGGTGGATCAAGAAGAGTGTTGGAGCTTATGTCACTGATTCATACCATGCACAGAATGTCGATGAGATAGCAGTTGGTAGCTCATCTATTCTTCGCAGTTTGTTTCCTAGTCATCCTCCTCCTAACAGGATGTCACCGACATATACCTCTGGCACACCGAATGAGCCCCCATCACAACTGCCAGAGATAGATTGGAGTTTACCATTTAATGATGAAGCCGACATAGAACATCTAGTACCAGTTCCAAGGGTTCCTTGTCCGTTTAACTTTCGAGATATGAATTTGACAATGGTAAGTACATTTACATTTTGTACTCATTTTCATTTTAAGTTTCTTGAATATTTGATTAAAATTCTCTGACTTATATACTTGTAGGATGATTGCATTAGGTTTATGGAAAACTCATTTTCATTCCAGCTTGGAGCTCGTCAAGTCGCACGGGACGAATTATATAAAAGGGCTACAACTTCATGTTCCTCATACGACTGATCCACATCGTCTTCAGTACCATCTATCCAATCCCAGCCTCCAAACAATCCACATGGAGCTAATACATCACAAGACCTCACATTAGGTGGTTCATATGAATGGGCTACATGTCAAGAATTTTACACTCCTAGGGTCGAAGGTGGAGCTACTACATCACAATATCAACAAGGAGGAAATGAATTTACTGCTTTGTTGACGAAAAGCGAGCCTAATAATGTTTATGATACTCAGTTCGCCCCACAACAATCCTATAATTTCCTTGACCTGAATTAGATTACTTGTCGTAGTGTTTATGAAACCATATGGAGTGTTATACGTTTTAAGTGATTTTTATTTTATGGAGTGTTGTTTGTGTTTCTATGGAGTGTTATGATTTTATGGAGTGTTATTTGTGTTTCTATGGAGTGTTATAATTTTTAAGTGATATTTTTTTATGGAGTGTTATACATAAAGCTTTATGTTGTCGTTGTGTTAGGTACATTATGCGGGGATCTTTGAGAAGAATTTTGAAAAATCGTCGGGATGATGAAGATGATATTGAGACGAATGTTGTAGCAGTGGCTACACTTTTGGAGACGCAGAGTATCTGAAGAAGGACATGGAAAACTCTTCAATTTTGGCACAAACGCAGTAAAGAGAATCGGACATGAAGATCCTACGTCAACCCTTGGATGAATTACAAGAATGGGAGAAACCCGTCTACAAAAATATGGAAGAACGATATTTTAGCCCGTCATGGATTACCACTTATCCCCTAAATTAAAATGATATATTAGTGATAATTTAAGTTATTAAGAAGTAGGATTTCAATTTGAATGTATTTTTTTTTATGTTTTAAGTTATTTAGAAGTAGGATTTCAATTTCAATGTATTTTTTTATGTTCTAAGTTGTAGAATTTCAATTTCAATATATCTTTTTATGTTCTAATTTATTTTAATTTTAATGTTTTTTTCAATTTCTTCAAAAAACATTGTAACCGTTTTGCAATGTAATTAAAAGTTTCCCTTTACTTTGATAAATTCTCAAATTTGAAACAAGCAACCATTGGAACAAATTGGAAAATCATTTGGAAATTCTCATAATTTAGAAAATGGAATTCTGAAAAAAAATAGCCGTTGGAGGAAAAACAGTCAAGCACCGCATGGTGCGACGTTGAAGAGGGACGCCGAATGGAACAACGTTTGTGCAAACGCCGAACGATTCGGCAGTGATTCTAGGAAATATTCGCGAAACGCCGAACAATTCAACGTTTAAACCACTTTTTCAGCGGCAAACGGTTCAACGTTTCAATCTCGCTGATAGTTGGACTGCGAGCACCTGGTAGGAGAGAGAACTATCAACTATCACTGTTAACTTTTTTCCAACACTTATTTTTTAATTTGCAACACTTTTTGGCCAATCTAGCAGTCCAATCTAGCCCATAGGACTTAGCCTAAGTTCTCCCGGAACTTTTCTTTGGTTTCGCTTCTTTCGGTTACGGCTGGGACATTCTAACCGTATTCTCTCCTGTGTCTTTTCTCGTTTTGGAGTCCCATAACATGCCAAACTCGATCTCAAGCTGACATCACCAGTCACTGCCGATCTTCATCTCCGGCCAATCCTCTTTACCGAACATCTCTGCCTGTTTCTGCTTCATTCTCGGCCTCATCAAACTCCAGACCAGCATCTCCATTACCTTCGTCATTCTCTCGATTATCAAACCATCAGTAGCAAATCATATAGTAACCATTGACTGACTTCTCTGAACTGCAATCACCGAACTCTCCATCGTTATCTGCTCGTGTAAATACCACCAGTCACCATTATCACGTATAGCAGCAAACCCATTTGTCAGTTTCCAACACCAGCCATCGATCACGAGCATCAATCACCATCTCGTTCTCACTGACTTCATCTCGATCTCGTCTCTCATCAATGGAAGCAACTTCCAACTCCATAGCTTTACCATAGCTGCCAAACCCGAGCATCATCACTCAAGCGGATCTTACCTGCACCATCTTCAATCTCTGTCAGTAACCACAGCTGGCCTCAACCATTTTCAGTACCTCCACAGACGTCAACGCTATTGATCTCCAGCTCCATTCTCTGTCTGCCGAGCTCGAGTTCTTCTCAACCTTACGTCTGTATCTGCCATCAAGAACAACTCCACGTTAATCCCCTCCATTATTCACTGATGCATGACTGCCATTAATTGCATCAGCCAATCGCTGACAGTAGCAGTTCCACGTTCTCTGTCTCGTCATTGAATAACAACAACCATTCAAACTCATTCCTTCCTTATTCTCGGTCATTCTCAAGCTCCTATACTGTGCCATTTAAGCTTCAACCCATCACTGCCAGTCGAGCTCTCTTTCAATCTCTGATTATTATCAATCCTGGTTTGCTATCGATACAGAGAAGAAGATGGTGGTGGCCCCTGAGTAATTCCGAGGGTGCCTTTAACAATTATGTAGTTCACAAATTCCACAACTTTGACTCGCTCAAAAGCTCGCAATTTCTTCATACGACGTCTGAATGACTCAATTCTTTCGCCATTAGCTTCGTCTTCTCGTCGTTTTCAAGGTGATAGCAAAAGCTTCTAGAGTTGAATGAGCTCGACTTGGTCTTTGACCTTTCTCCTCTTATAGCTAACTTCTTTCCTTGCACAATTAAGTGCAAATTGACTTCTTTTGGATGATTCACCTAGCAAAACATAAATAAGAGAAAACAAGAGTAATATGCAATAATTCACAAGAATATATAAAAATTACTAGCATAGATTCGACACTAAATATATGCAACATATACACTTAACAGACGCGTGGTGATCGAGAATGAAGGATGATTTGATTATCGGGTCATTTAACAATTGGCCCAATAGTCAGGGGACTAATGTTGATACATGAAAAATATCACTCGGGCTAGTGTGCCCCCAAAAGGGAGGCAAACCCAATATGAGACATGGGGACTAAAGCCCAAGTCCTCCAAGAAAGTGTTTATTAGATAGAAAGGATAAGGGGGGAATTAATAGGAAAGAAGGATGTTTTATTAGAGAAGGAATGACATTAGTAACAATTAAAGAAGTTTAGGACACATGGCATGATGTCATAAAAGGAAGGGGCTTTTGGAAAGTCTATATAAAGAAGGACAAGGTACAATGGAAAGGGATCTCTCTCTCTTACTATTCTTAGTGGCTAGGACGGTAGAACTTAAAACTGAATTCACCCTTCAACATCCTCAACTGAGGTGTCTTCTTTAGCTATGATGTCTCTCTTCTTTGAAACAATGCTTTGTGAGGTTTTGAACCTTTGTTATCTGACATGCAACTTTTAAGAAACATTAGACATATTTTGGTAAAATTATCATTTCACTTTATGTTACTGCATGAATATTTTGTTTAGAATTAATGTGTCTAATTGGTCGCACAGTCAAGTCATCACATGGTGCTAAGGTATGCTTAACCTTTGGTGGTACATTCAACGTCCTACCCGGATATCCTTTGGCCAGAAGGTATCATGGTGGCGAAGGTCCCTACGTGGGTAATAATTTTCCTGTAACCTTACGCGTTCAGCGCGGAGACTGCTTTGCTTCGACAAGGTATCTCTACAGGGGATATCTTATTTTTTTCTTATGCCTCATAGAAGGAGTCGTCGCCCCGAGGATCCGAGATTGACATATGTTCAGTTATGCATTGCCTTGCCTCATCCTCAATCCTGACGGAGGGTGTCTATTCTAACCCAATTGTATTATTCAAAACTAATTCTTTAGTAAAAGGTGACTTTCATTGATTAATAAGGTCTATAATACCTTTGATCAGGGATAAAACATAGTACACTATTGCCCGTTCCTTTCTTCTCCTGGGTAATTATCTTTCTCTTATGGGTAGTACTTTTTTAGGTACATTTCATTCCAAGGGTGTTGTAGTACTTCACCTTTGGGGGTCCTTAGGTTATAAGACCCTTTTCCCGCGATGTCGTGTATAATGTAGGGCCCGTACCATGTCGGAGCTAGCTTACCTCACTCCTTCTTTCTTTGATACGGTGGTATCTGACGTAATAAGTATTCTTCGGCCACAAAGTTTCGAGGGATGACCCGCTTGTTTTATTCCCGACATAGCCTTCGCTGATAGTTTACCATCTTTTGAAAAGCTACCTTCATTCTTTCTTCAAGATCATCCAGTTTCTCTAACATCAAGTATATTGTTAGGTTTTCCTCCCAGGCCTTCGTCTTCGTTGTTGGGAGTATTACCTCCGTTGGGATGACTGCTTCGGCTCCGTAGGTCAGCAACAATGGAGTTTCCCCCGTAGCTGACCTTCTTGTAGTTCGATAGGCCCATCAGACATTGTGCAGTTATTCGCACCACCTCTTCTTGTGTTTTACTAGCTTCTTCTTTAAGTTCATCACTATGGTTTTGTTGGTCGCCTCCGCATGTCCATTGATCTTAGGGTATATAGGAGTTGACTTGTTCTTCTGAATGTTTAAAGTATCAAACAACATGTCGATGTTCTTTCCTTGTAACTGTTTGCCATTGTCCGAGATTATGGCGGATGGTATTCCGAAGCTGCATATGATTTTCTCAAACAAGAATTTAAAGACATTTGTGTCCCTGATCCTTTCCAGAGGATTTCCTTCCACCCACTTGGTGAAGTAATCCGTAGCCACAATAAGGTATTTTCTTTTTTAGGTTCCCTCTTTCAAGGGTCTGACAATATCAACCCCCCATTTGACAAATGGCCAAGGGCTGATAACTGAGTTAAGCTTCGTTGCTGGTGCTTTGATCTTTTTGGAAAAGCGTTGGCATCTTTCACGTCGCTTAGCCACGTTCTTTGAATCTTCGTCCATGCTTAGCCAGTAGTATCCTTGCAGTTTGGCTTTACCCTCCAAGGATCTTCTTCCACTATGGTTGCCGGCATCTCCGATGTGTATATCGTGGAGTATTCTCCTACCTTCGGTTTGTGAGGCACCGCATTAGAGGTCCGAGAAATGACCTTTTATATACAGTATTCCGTCACGAAGGCTGTACATTGCTGCTTTTGATTCGAGTTTCCGAGCTTCCTTAACATCGGCTGGTAAGGTACCTTTGTCAAGGTACTAGTGGATTGGAATTCTCCAGTCATCTTACGCTTCATTTTCGTTGCCTTTGTCAATGTATTGGTGGATTTAATTCATATTTTTGCACCCAAAAAATACCTCTTAACAAACACTATTGGTTGGTGGAAGTAATTTATATCCCCCAATTAGTTCAAGTATCCCCAATCGCGTGTTCTTAAAGAACCAGTAGTTCACCGTTGGAACAATGTAACGCAATTATTTAACCACTTAGTTTAGGTTGATATAGTAGTATATTTTACTATTATACTTAAGTGGGCCTATTAGAATTTCAAATTTGATTCTTATAGATAATCCTACTGACTAAAACGTTCAAACAAGAACAAAAGCAAAGTTAACAAACAATTTGTCTCACTGGATAATACCACCGGTGAGTATCTTCCGCAAAACACCGTAAAACTAAAAAATCAGTTTTTTTTCTGCCACTAAAATTTTGCTGTCCAAAGTTCGATTTTGGGCACTTTGTGTTAGGGACGGCACTGTTGTGTGGTAATTTAAGATGCCATCTGTAACCTTTATCTTTACCTCAGAAAAAAATAAACAAAATAACATATAGTCGGTGATCATGTGCACAACCACTTATGATTTGCCAAGTACATGTCATTTAGAGCATCTCCAACCCTTGGGGTGGAGATCATGAAAGGGAACGATACATAGATTTGACACATTTTTTTACCAAAAGTTTATCTCCAATGCTAGGGTGGAGGTTAATTAAAGATGATGACATGACTGCCATCTCATATGAAAGAGTAAACCAGAAAGCCATATCTTCATCTTCTCTATGAGCCCCGGTCTAAAGGCACATCATCCTTTTTTATTCAAAATTTTTCTTTTCTCTTAATTAGGAATATTAATATTCTAAATTTTAGGGTAATAAGACCTTAACATTGGAGATGAAAGTTTAAGTTGAAGGTCTAACTTTTATTTTTTTAGCCACATAAGAATGATCCCCAACAAAAAGGTATTATTAGGACCTCCACATAAGATGACCTTCACCCCTAGCATTGGAGATGCTCTTGTTCCCAAAAATAATTGATTTTTTTTTTTGTGGATTATTAAGAATTTTGGTACTTACGATAAAGAATGTGGTTTTCTGTTTTAGTGTTTTTGGTTCATCAGTCGTCACGAAATGGAAACGATTTTACTTGTCCTGAAAAAATGTACACAAATCTATAACATGCATCCCCGTAGAAAATTAGCTATTACCTTCATGAAAACTCCATTTAGTTCGATTTTTAACACAAAATGCTTTAGTGAGTACAAAATTTATATCTATAAGAAGAAAAAAACCATTACATACGGGTTAAGGAAACAACATAAACGGAGAATTAGGGAAGTGTTTAAAGATTGAATACGGAAAGCTTACATATATGTATCATCGTAGATAACATGAAACCTGATTTCTTTTTATTATCTTCCTTAGTCCCGAGGATCAAAATCTAAAGATTTAATTTTTGTTCTCGAGAGAAAATATAATACCATGTTTCTCAGCTTAATAATCTACTCTACATAACAAGAATTTCTTGGAAGATAATCATTGAACCCTTATTTTATAAATTTAAAATTGTTATTGAATCTGATGATTGTGTTGAAGTTGTAACAAATGGTGGAACTAACATTACTATTGAATCTGAGTAGAAGAACATTGCAGGGAAGCTGAAAAAGAGCTGTTGAAGTTACATTTGATGCAGTGAAGAATAAAGAGCAACAACGGAAGATAACATGAAATGAGCTGAAATGCAATAGTTGTTGCTGTTGCAGTTGACACTGAGCAGAAGGAGGAATTATGCGCCATCATGGTGCAATAGAGTCATGGTTTGTGCAAAATAACCCAGGCATGGCAACTCAGGCCACTCAGCCTAGTGATTTCATCTGACTCATGGTATGACTCTCTGACTCACTTAACCCAATTGTCTCACCCTGACTCAGTAACTTTGACTGAGTTGACTCGATGACCTGAGCAGTTTGACCGGTGACCGGATGGACTTTGTCGGTAACCTGAGCTATTTTCCTGTTGGATTTCGTCCAACTTCCGGCACCTCCACCAGTTTTACGACGACTGCTTTTTGGCAGAGATTTTATTGAGTTATTTTCACACATGGTTTTGATGGGCTTGGTGGACTTCTTGGTGGTGGACTTTGGAAACAAGAGAGCTATTAAAGGAAAACTTTTACAATTTTTAGGGAGATCACGTATTATATTCTATGTGGAGATTTTGGAGAAAGCCGTATAATAGGGTTTGAACTTCATAGCTATGAGTAGATAAATACATATTATTGGTTAAGAGTTAAAGTTGATTTCTCAAATATGTTATTTGCATCAATGAATTAGTTTTGTCTCAATAATTTATTGTTTATGATTCATGGTTTATATTGTCATATGATTTGATTGTTTGTTTGGTTGAGTCCGGAATCAATTAGATTTGCATTCATATCTAAAACTATATATGGTTTTCAATACGTAAACGTTGTTAATTCCTAATTATAAGTAGCATAGTGTGGTTATTACTTGTAGTGATACATCTCTATCATTACATATGAATCATAACCTTAGTTAAATCGAATTAGTGCATTTACACGTTTGATTACTTCGATTACTTTTATTTCACATAATTTAGTGCTCCTGGGAAGTTAAACTTAATTGTGCTTTTACACTTTAGGTTGCTTTCTAAGTAGAATTCATATGTGCATCTTTTAATGTGTTTGTGATGAAATCAGGAAATTAGCGGGATATTCTTGCGATCAAGATATCCTAGGACTTTTAATAAATAACAGACTAAATTACCAATTATAATCGTTGATAAGAATACATGTTTGTGAATGATACAATCCCTTGACCAATATCTTCTTCTTATTGATTACTTACATATTTTATTGCTTTCAATTGTTTTTATTGTTTTCATATAATAAAAAAAAACCCTGGTTACTAAAGAAACTGAAATTGCATAACAACATAAGCCTCCAGTGGAACAAACTCTTTCTTATCGTATACCATATTAATATTTTGTTGAAGTAAGAAAGTGAATTTATTTTTGACGCATACGACAACAATGAAGTGGGCAATATAATAGAGTGGAGATAATATAATCTTGCAGAGCGATTCGCAACCAGCTCTATTATTGTTAACATGAATTATGCAAAGGCTGGGCTCAAATATACAAGATAAGCATTAATATAGGAAACAAAAAAAACTCCGATATAAAATTCAGAATATAGGCAGCTCACACTTGTTCCAAGATATGATATATGCTCTCCGGTTAGGAATTTTACTTTTTGTAATCGTTTTGCTCTTAAGCATAGGGTATTGTAAACGGCTTAAACATCCAGTAATGGAATGAAGTGATACCAAACTATAAACCTATATGAATAGAGAAATAAGTTCTGTATTAACTATTGTTTCGAGGGTTTTCTCTTTTACAGAAAAAAAAATAAATCAAGAGATGCACAAATTAAATGGAAAGTCAAACTCAATCTGGACTTACAATTTTAGGATGACAAGAAATTAGATAGTGTTCCAGTAAAGTAATTTTTGCAATTCTTTTTGCTTCTAATTTGGGAGAATGACTTCCGTCTCTGAAGGGGCATTATACTTTGCTTTTGGTTGCCAATCAGGCTCGAAAAATCATCACGGGACCTTAAAAGAGAACGATTTTTTAGGGAGCATGATTTTTTTGAGGGGACCATGGTTTTATTAGTCCACCTTCCCTATAGTTGTAAGGGATGTCTCAAAGCATTGAAATGACTAACCTACCCTTAACCTAATTTAATTTAAAACCAACCCAATAACCACCTATATATATAACCACCACCTCCTCCCACCACCACCTACCACAATCGCCGATTACCACCACCACCATCTCCGATTATCACCACCACCAACCACCGATTACCACCACCGCCCACCACCGCCGATTACCACCACCACCTCCGATTATCACCACCACTAACCCCCGATTACCACCACCACCTCCGATTACCACCACCACCAACCACCACCACCACTATATATATATAGCTTAATTTAAAACATTAACAAAGATATTCTCACAAACCCATTGCTTGTCATTCCTTTTTGGTTGAATAAATGAGAAGTAATCATTAAAATGAGTTGAAAATGGAAGTTGCAGAGAGGTTTAATGGAGGGTTTTTTTTTCAGAAAAAAGTTCGGTTATCAAGAATTAATTTTTTCATAACCGAACTCAGAGTTCGATTGATTCGCAAAAAAATACTTTTAACCGAACTCCTTGTATTAGAACAACACAAGTCCATAAGTTCGGTTCCTTCGCAAAATAAGGATAACCGAACTTTAGTTTACGAAAATAATGAGAAGTCCACAAGTTCAGTTCGTTCACAAAAATGTTAAGTTTTCTTTGTAACCGAACTCTACCTTTGAAACTTTGTAACCGAACTCTACCTAATTCGCCAAGAAATAAATTTCGTAGTAACCGAACGTTCGCCTAATTGCATATATGCATATATAAGCCCAGTTCGGTTGATTCGCAAAATATATTGAAGTTTGCGAACCAACCGAACTTCTAACACTAGGTTACTTTTAACCTGCAGTTCGGTTGGGAACTTGGTTGCGTTGAAGTTTGCGAACTAACCGAACACACAAGATGTACCCAAATAAATTGTTAAGTTCAAAGTTCGGTTACTTACCATTTTATCCTAGGTAACCGAACATTACACTGTACGACCAAAACCTCCATTAACGAGCGAGTTCGGTAACCTGCGTGTTTGGAAAACGTAACCGAACTACACTTTCAGGTGTGTTCGGTTACATGTTCTTGACATATGGTAACCGAACTGGCCCAAATTTACATAAAAAATTTCATTTTTTTGAAAGTTTGGAGCAATTCAACTAACATTATCTAAGTTTGAAGCCTACCTGAGTACCCAAATACCCTTCCTCCGGTTGTGGTTGGTAAAATCCATCGTTTTTCATGTTTTCCTTCTTCATCTTCTCTAACTTTACTCTCTCAATAATTCTACTTCTTTAAAAAAAAACCATTTATTTTTTAATCTCACTAATTATCTTTAACTTAATCATCTCACTAATCATTACACTAACTATTATTAACACTAACTAATCATTACCCAAAATTAATCAGGAGGGTAATTTAGGTATTAATATAAATATCTAGATAAGGGGTGACCTAGATTTACTTCTAATACCTTTACCCAAAATAAAATCATGATCCCAAAAAAAGAACCAAAAAAAATCATGGTCCCCAAAAAATCGTTCTTAGAAGAGCCACCAGGCCCAACATGGGAACTGGATCGAACCAAAGAGCTAAAACACAAGCTTGAGCCCGCTGCCCAAAAATGACACCAATATAAACCTTGTTTCGCACCCAAATATCATCAATTTCTCATTCTTCTTCTCTTTCGTCCCTCTTTCCATATCACACTCACTCACACCTTAATTAGGGTGCCGATGTTATTCGATCTCCAAACCCTAAATCTCCAGATCCATCGCTCGAAGACTCAAGATTTTCTCAAAAGATCCAAGAACTCTCTCATGTTGTTTATTATTAGTATTTTTTAATTCATGAAATTGTAACATGATATAAAAGAAATTTTTTTAGATCTTTCAATTATTTAGGGTTTCTTATTTCTATCTGTATTTTCTTTCAATGTTTCAATAGAATTAGGGGTTTCTATCTTGTGATTTCCTGTAAGAAATTTTGATTATTATTGTTGTTGATTGTAATGGAGATGGAGAGTAGTCGTAGACCAGGTTTGAAAAAACCTAGATTAGTTGAAGATCTTGAAAGAGAGTTATCTTCTAATGGTTCTTTAATCGATCATCGTGTTGTTCGAAGAGGAGGCGGCGGCGGAGCTCAGCCACCATCAACGATTCTATCTAGGGTTAGAGAAAACAACGATACTTCAACTAGGGTTAATAATCAGCAGCTCCAAGCGCAACAGCAACATCAAGAAATAGTTAGTGAATATAAATCTGCTTTAGCTGAATTAACATTCAATTCGAAACCGATAATAACGAATTTGACGATTATAGCTGGGGAGAATCTTCATGCTGCTAAAGGGATTGCTGCGGCTATTTGTTCTAATATTCTCGAGGTGAATCCGGTTTTTTACGACATTCATTCTCTTCCTTATTGTGAATTGTAATTTGTTAGGTTTTTTAATTTTGTTTTTCTGTGTGTCCATAGATTTAAACTACACAAAAGGTGGCGGTATTGTAAAAAAGCAAAAAAGAGGGGAAAAATATAGTGATTGAGCAAAGATGCATTGTTTTATAGAATAATTGGTGTCTGATCTAATGCTTTCTCTACGAAATTTGATGCAAAATAACGATTTCGCCTTCGCTTCTCTAAATTAACTTGCAATTTGAAATCCCAAAGAAGAATAAGGCATCCAACACAGTTTAATTTAATTTTAGTTGTCTTTGCATTATGTGTGACACAAATGACAAATGCTTAAGATTCTGAAATGAACAGTAACAAAACTTGGGATGATGAAGCTATAACTAAACTATTATCGTCTGAATGATTGGTTTACAGTTGGTAGCAATGATTTGTTTACAGTAGTTTGTGTTGCGATGATGAAGCTATAACTAAACTTCTCTTTGTGCCTGTTTTACACTTCTTTTAGCTTCTGTAAATACACTTGGCTGATTAAGTGCTGGGATCGTATTAGTGATGGGCATTGATGTGTTTCTTTCCAGTTTCATTATGTCTTTCTAGTTTCATTATATGTTCAAGTCATTTTACATTCCGTGTTTGTGGAATCATGTGTATCATTGTAATCTATTTAAAAAAAATCAATTGGGTGCTTGGATCTTGTCTACTAAGAAAGATGTTTTGGCTACTTTGTCCAAGTTGACTCTTCTGATGGAGAATGTGATCTAAAGGTTTAAGAAGTTGATAGTTTGCTGGAATGGAGAAATTACATTGGACTTTTTTTACCTCTGATATGAAAATATGCATGAGGTTTTGGACTTCGCTATCCATGGGACAAGTTCTACATTCGTGGATGTAATTGCAGGATTTAGAGGACTCTTCTTTTTTGGCTGTTAACATGTCGAAATCATATAAATCCAAGTCTCACCTGGCACTATTCAGTATGTAATTCTTTCGGGAGCATTCATGAGTCAGTATCCAAGTTGTAGTATTCATTCCTGGGTTTTAAGGTGGAAGATGTTCGAAGGCTTTGTCCTTTTTTATGTTATGGAGCTACTCAAATCACAGAGTTAATCACGGAGTTATTGAGTAGAACAGCTTATCTTTATTTTTGTTTGTTCTGGAATGGCATTTCATCATCATTATAGTTTATGTACAGTTTTTGCTGCGGTTTCAAGAAGATTATATGTACACTTTGTTAATATTGGTATTACTTTACAGGTTCCTACTGAGCAGAAGTTACCATCGCTATACCTATTGGATAGTATTGTGAAGAATATTGGCAGAGATTACATCAGATACTTCGCCTTGAGGCTTCCCGAGGTTTGATTCTTCATACTCTTTTTTTTCTCAATTCGGGGACTGTTTAGTTATTCCTGAGCAGAAAAGTTGTTAAATTCTGCCTCCATTGATGTCATTTTGCTTTTGGATGTTGCTATGTTAATTATGTAGTCAAATATTGGTATAGGACAACCACATGGTATACTGTTTGCTGATTCAAAGTGTTTTCCAGGTCTTTGGCAAGGTGTACAGACAGGTCGATGCTTCAATGCATACCAGTATGCGACATCTTTTTGGGACATGGAAAGGTGTATTCCCTCCTGCTTGTCTTCAGCAGATTGAAAAGGAGTTTGGTTTTGGATCAGCAACCAATGTTTCATCTTCTGGAGGCCCAACACCAAGGCCCGATTCTCAGTCCCAACGACCAGCAAATAGCATCCATGTGAATCCCAAATATTTAGAGGCGGCGAGGCAGCGGCTTCAGCAGTCAAACAGGGTAAGTTTATTATCTGCTTCAAAGCATTTATAAAAGCTAGAAAACACTTAGTAAACTAGTCGACTTTTTTGATATTTTTATGGGTTGGAAATTTGTCTGGCCAAGTGTCTGGCATGGCAAATTACTGTCAATTTGACTTTTCACTTACATTTATGTGATAAAGGCAAAAGTTGATGAGAGTACTGCTGCAGTGGATACAACAATGCCTGTTAAAACGACCATCAATGGCCGTGGAAGGCCATGGGCAGATCCACCAATAAAGCAGGTATTGTGTGCTTATCTTCTTTTCCTTTTTTTTTTCTTCGTATAGTGCCCTGTATTCCTCGCAATTGCCCTGTAACACGAGTTCAATGATCCAGGTTAATAGGGATCCTCGACTTGCATTACGTGAGCTCGAAAAGAAGACAAGTGTAGGATATGAAGATAATGAATATGGTTCTGATCTTTCAAGGCATGCAGAGGTGGAAATCAGAAAACGTAGTGAACGGGCTTTAGAACAAGGACTTGGAAAGCCTTGGTACGCAGCAGGTGGCAATGCCACTGACACAATTAGCCAAAGGAATACTGTCAACAGTAATAATGGATCCGTAAACCTTCGAACACCCAGATCTTCACAAGTCATTGCTCAGCTCCAACCTTCGCAGAAAGCTATGAATAAAAGCATCTTAGGAGGGATGCCGGGGAATTGGAAGAATTTTGAAGAAGAGGAGTACCTGTGGGATGACATGAAATCCAGACAGAGAGAGCATGATAGCTCTAGTCAAGATACTTGGCCTCCCGAGAATGACGATAAGCCGGTAAGTAAATGAAAGGTTAACTTCTGTATAATGAGGTTTTAGGAACTTGATTATGCGGCGAACTTCATTATTTGCTATGTGGTGAATATACTTTTTGTTTCTTCAATTTTTCCAATTGAAGACTTCACATAGAAACTAGCATATTGCTTGTGCACCATCTCTAAACCATTGTCAACACAAAACAGCGCAGCATTTTGAAAGAAAAGATAGGTTTAATTCCTTCCCTTTCTTGTTTTGAATGGGTCATGGGGCAGGAAGATAAGTGCTGGAATCGTGTGTAGTTTTTTGTTTTCTTTGTGTGGCAGATGCTTGTTTTTCTTAGTGTTTCTCTTCCATTTGCAGGAGTTTGAAGATAGCCTTACACAACCTCACAGTGATATTAGATCGAGGATTAACAGAAAAACTTCAACTGATTCATCGTCCATGGCATACCAAAAGCAAGCTCCATTTGGCCATCATACACCGTCAACTTGGGCATTGCAAGAGTCGCACACAGCAAATGGTTTGAACCATAAGGTGACCCCTGAAGGATTTTCGGGACTATCTGATGGACCTTCCACCTACCTCAGTGGGTTAACAGGCATGGCTTCATCTACAGCCAGAGCAGGACGTCAAAGTCTAACCGAATCTCCCGTAGGCGCGGCTAATTTTGGCGGGTCTCTGATGAACCCAGCATCAGGATCTGCTGGAGTTTTTGGACAAAAGCGGCATCAGCTTCTGCGGTCTGCTTCTCCATCTGAACAGTCAGAACCTGAAAATAAAATATTGAAGTTAGCAGGACAGTTTAACCAGGCATCTCAAGATTCTTTCTTGTCTAAAAGTCACCATCATCCTCAAAATTTAAGGGGCTCATCTCCTCCACTGCCGCATCAAGAGCTGAGCAATTCAGGCAACATTTCAGATATTGCAGGGCAATTGAGTAGAAGTAATCTATTGGCTGCAATGATGAAGACTGTATCCGGCGGCATCCCCAGTTTAGAACATCAGGACTCTCATTCAAATATTCAGCCACCTCTTCCAAGTGGACCTCCTCCAACCCTTTCAGCGCCATCCTCTGCTTCCATGGCCAGCAAACATCCTAAGAGGACATTGGTAGCACCTCCCTTGCCACCTGGCCCTCCTCCTCCCGTGTCAGTACAAACGACTAAGACAACTAATGCTGCACAGAATCCACTTTCAAGTCTTTTGAACACATTAGTTGGGAAGGGGTTGATCTCTGCACCTGCAAAGTCTTCGAAGCTATCTTCTACCCAGGGGCCCGGTCAGCTCCCACACCAGAGCTCTCCCATTTCTACAAGGAGTACGGTGCCAGTTTCTGGTTCTGCTTCTTTGTTATCACATGGTAATATATGGCAGCCCTCTGAATCGAAGGCAGAGAAGATTCCTACCATGCCTCAACCAAAGATGTCAGAGATAAAGGATCTCATAGGCTTTGAGTTTAAGCCGGAACTTCTCCGAGAATCACATCCATCAGTGATTAGTGACCTCTTTGAAGACCTTCCTCATGAGTGCAGCATATGTGGTCTGCGGCTTAAACTTGAAGGACTTGAAAGGCACTTGGAGTGGCATGCACTGAAAAAGCATGAAGCAAGCAGTTCCAATAGCGTTTCAAGAAAGTGGTTTTTGAGTTCAGTAGATTGGGTCTCAGGGACAACAACCCTGTCGTCTGAACTGGAGAAGTCAAAGGACGAACCTGAGGTCCCTGCAGATGAGAGCCAGTGTGCGTGCTTGTTGTGTGGAGAGCTTTTTGAAGATTTTTACAGTCATAAAAAGGAGATTTGGATGTATAAAGGAGCTGTTTATATGACTGTCCCGGCTCTTGAAACAGAAGGCAAATCATGGACAATAGATGAAAGTTCTAGTGGGGGTCCAATTGTGCATGCAAGCTGTATATCGCCAAGTTCAGTTTATGACCTGGGTCTAGCCAAGAAAGTTGAGCAGGTAAATAAATTTTTGCTTTGAATGTTTTTTAGGTTTGCAAGAAAAAGAATATCCCAAGTATGATCCACCAGAACCAGCCTTCGCTATCATTTGGCCCACCCTATTACTTTGATTACTGTCATACCACATGTTGAAGCAATTTCATTAGAAAGTAGACCTATTTTGTTTTTTATCCCCTTTGATATTAACTGGATCCGGCATTCTTTTTGCCACAGATGTAGGATTAAACAGATTTTCCTAAGTGAGCTTACTCAAAAACCACTAGTAGCTGCGAGAGAAATGAGAGCAGCCTAAACTGTGAAGATGGTGTTTTGGGAGAGTAATACAAGCGTTGTGCTGCTAGGCGAAGCGGCAGAGTGCTGCATCCTAGATGGTGATAGTCCAGTAACCCAAAGCATCTGCTCTGACCCAAGTTGCATGGGGGAAGTGGAATCCCGTGTGTTCTCTGTGGCTGCTTGATTATTGTCTGAAAATGTAACTACTTGATTCTGTGGCTGTCTACAAATGGAAGACGTATCTGGGTAGTTTATAAGTATCTGGGTAGTTTATAATCTACCAGGAAACAACACTACCCAGAGCTATTGAGTACAAGATTGTAACGGGTTTACTGCATAACAACCCCTAGAGATACTCAGGATTTATGACCCGTTCTCTCACTGTGAGTAGGATCAATTATAACAAACAAACCAGAACACTCATATTCCGGAATTTGTATTAGATATATCGCCCGACCTCATAGCGGTAAAAAGGAAAAAAAGTCATTATTTTCTTTTCTCTACTTCTAATTCAGTGTATACGACTCTCCCGAGTTGCTTCCGGAAAAAAAAAAGGAAAAAAAAAAAAAAAAAAAAAAGATTGGGAGAATTACCATTTCTTTTTTACTTTTTTAGTTTATTATATTCACAAGTTGAGGCAAAAAAAAAAGAAACAAAATTCCACAACTCAAGGGTTGGGGTTAGTCCAGGTACCACAAATAACTGGTGCAGACGAATCAAAGAATTAGTTGTAACCTCTAAGTCAACAAGAAATGAAGTATTTTTTTCAGGAAGTAATTTCTAGTTGTTTTCTTTTCTTCCTTCAGTAGTAACAGGTAGCGGCACTTTAGTGAAAAATTTGTGATGGGACAAAAAAATCACATCATATAAGAAAAAGGAAGAAGAGGAAAATCAATAATTGAGTAACATTTTTAATTTCCAAATAATAATATGATGATTTAAGCAGCTAGTTACAATATTTTATAGAGTAATTTCGAAACCTATCTAGAAACTAGAGGGTATGTAAAAGACCATTGGTCTTAAACCCTAAAAATACTTTGCTATCGGGAGAGTTGGTGGTGCAATACATCAGCATCAAATAGAGTATTCCATGCTAATTTCATTCCAATCAAGGCTTATGGTGTTGGGTGTAAATGTAATCTAAATGAGCTTCTGCCATCATCCTTCTCTTCAAGCATTCTTCCTCCTTTTCATCTCCACTCTCATGACAATCTTCCATACCCATCAGCTGTAAACATAATAACATCAATTAAGCACTAAGACCAAATATTAATTCACAAAAACAGAAACAAAAAACTTAAAATTATTTTATCTTATTTTTGGAAAATGGTAGATTTAAATTGAAACAGCTCTCACCTTCCAAGTATCATTTTCTTCTAACTCTAGCAGATTGGAACCAGCTAACCCATTTGTAAGGTTGGTGTCATGATGATCTTCACCTAAAAAAAATAAACAGGTCAAACACCATGAATCATGATATATAACATAACTGTAAAATAACATAACTGTAAAAACATGTCAAGAAGAACAAAGAACAACAAGTCCATGAAAATGAATGTAACTACCAAGCAGTACCAACCTTGTTTTTCAAGAAGAACACGACCACTTGTAGTTGTTGTAAAGCAGGAAATAAGTAAGAAGAGAAGAACAAGTACTCCATAAAAGTTAATGCTTTGCTTCATGATGAGAGAAGCTATTTTCGCTTCCAAGCAGCTACTAAAGCACAAGTTAGAAGATATCAAGGATTCAAGATGCTTATGATGCTGAAAATGAGAAACTAAGTACTTGCTGTTGTTGTTGTTGTTTGGTGGTAGTAGAGTGATTGAAAACAAGAAACAAGTAATTGCTGTTGTTGTTTGGTGGTAGTATAGTGGAGGTGAATTATGAACATATATATAGTAAAAACACAGAACATGCAGAAAGAATAGCTAGGCAGGCCACCACTACACTATTGGTCACATGAAAACATAAAAATTAAATTATTATGAAATGGACCTAACACCCACTTTGAGCCTGCAGCTCAGTATATGTACTCTCCATCACTCCATAGTCTCCATATACTCTGTTATCGTCAACAAGACTCAACAGTCATTGTTTGTATATTTCTGTCTCCACTAAAGACTGGTTTCCCATTTCAGTTGACATATTGTTTAATTTGGTGCTGCACCACCATACAGTGGAGGAGAGTGGACCACTAACAGTGTCTCTATCTCAAGGAATATCTTGATTAGTGGTCAACATTGAATCAAACATATCACCAGCTTCTTGACTGTAGAGCTGACAGCTGTTTCGATATAATGTTTAAAAGCCTAAACAATGGAGGGCACTAGTGTTTAAACTTTAAGCCCTCTGAATGCTATTCCAACGCACAAGTACGTACACATCCAAATGCATAGCCATATGATGATGAACAATGGGATCAGTGATGTGCTTAAAATAATCTAAGGATAGAGGATCTTATCTCTGTGTTATTATAATGTGCACAAAGTTGTGTACTCTGGTGAAGCAATTCTCTAGAGAAATGAATCCAAAAATCATAAAGAAATAATGTCTGGTAATCCTTAGACAAATCTTATTAACAAAATGCAATCATATTTATACAATTAATTAAATTCTTGTTTGCTTTTGGGTATAATCGGCTAATTATTAGGATATTATGATCGTAAACTAATCTCATTGGCTTTTGTACTTTTGAAAACACAGATTTCACTTGTCTTCAAAACTGGGTAAATCAGGATATGTAGTCTTAACATCATGAAACTACGCCAATAAGCTATCAAAGATCACGGGTTCAGGTTGCATTCCTGTATTTGTCCATGGAAAAAGACAAGCAAGAAAAATTGTCGAGTGTGCGCTCAGATTAAAAGGCATATGCCGGAGAGTTCTGTGATTTTTGTCAACTACATGTTGAATGATAAATAGTGCATAAGAACTGAAAAGTTCATATTACTAAGTGTAAGTATCTTGTACTAGTATATTGAGATATTTTCCAACACACAGATTTGAAATGTAGCATTGACACAAAGACATCATGGAAATGCCAAAGGGTTTTTGACGAGGAAAAAGTGAAAGAGGTCAATGTTAACCTGACCATTTTATACATTGGAGGTTCAAACCGAAATAGGATTGAGGAAAAAGTGAGTGGAGGAGAACTTTTGCAATCACTTTGCATTGATGGAGGGAATGAGAGATCACTTTTCATTCTTTCCAGCTAAACTCTGTTGTTGTTGTTGTTTTATTTCATTGCTTTTGGTCATGTCATGTTAGCCTCATATGCATGTTACATCTTTTTATGGCATTTGTCCTAATTCCAATGCTGCCATTATACTTGGTTTTCTCTTGTTGAAACAAACCCTCCCTACTTATTCTTTTCCCACCTATCTACATTACTTTCTTTCGATAGATTTCTATAGATAGGCCGGTTGTTTGGCCTCTGATCAGTGAATATGGCCTCCTACCAAACCTTAGGGACCAAACTACGATCAAGATGGTCAATGGCCGTATTTGGAAAGTTAAAATATATAGTTATTCTTTAGGAATTGATATTCATTACCTGAATTCGAAACCAACGTTCCAAGTCTGTGGGCTTTGGATGGTTTCAAAGAAAAGAGGTTTAGAATATATTTTTTTTTTATGCTCTTGTTTCGTTCGCATACTTTCTTTCATTGGTTTTGATATAAGAGAATTTAGACTTGATTAGGGTCGAATGGTGGTAGTAAACATTCAATGAATCCATGTTTGAAAAATGAAAAAATAGTTTAAATAAGTCAATTTCATAACACCATATATGTCATCACAACTAAAAAGTTGTTTTTCTTTTTTGTTTTGTAAATTTGCTTCAAATGCGATTTCTCCACTACCATACTACTGTAATGCTGTTGTATGTCACAAATTCTTTCTGTAAACAGATCTGTTAGATATTGATAGGGTTTTTGTCCAATTAACAATTATGCTAAGTGTTATCTAATAGATAAGCAAAACCAGATTCGCTATTATCTTAACCCAATAGGAAATTGCAGGCCGTATATCCGAATTGGTGTAGTGAATAGTGATGTGTATGGCCATAACTATGGATGGGTAGGTAAGTGTCAATTGCTGAATGGTGGAGAAGACAAAACACATTCATGTTCATTTCATCTAGACTTCAAAGTTGTTACTGTTAATGTTATTAAGGTGATCACGTTTAAGTTGCGTTTTTCATTTTGTTGCGAAGTAGCTGAAAAGTTATTAAGGTGATCACGTTTAAGTTGCGTTTTTCATTTTGTTGCGAAGTAGCTGAAAAGTTATCGATTAAAGAAAGAAGACAGTGGAAGTGAAATTACGGATGGTCGGCGTCTACGTTTAAGTCTTACGGTGGAATCTAACTTATTTCAAGCTTGGAAAAAAGTATAGAATGTCAGTTCTAATGGATTGCAAGTTGGTGTCATCCACACTTTTTCCACGCTATGTTCTATGGTTTTGTGGAACGCTGTGGGGAATCCAAAGAAAAAATAATCCGACTAGCGTTAAAAATCCAAATAGCATGTTAAAAGACAAAAACGCTATTCAACATTTTCCGCTTTCCGTCTTTTAGCATAAGTCGGGTGCATAAAAGCTATTCTTAATCTCAACCATCCAATGTTTTAGTCATTTTAATAGCAGAAAACTGTATTTTAGTCAAAGATTTTAGTCGCATAAAAACTTCATATCCACCGTAATTAGCATGGGTTTTATAATGGTTTTTGTTACATTATAAAGTTTATAAATATACTTCCAAAGAAGTTTCTTCTCTTTTATACCATGCCACAAATTCTCTCTAAAAAGATCGTTAGAACTAATAGTGTTTTATTCAATTAGGATTATCTAATAGATATGAACAAATCAGATCTCTAGTTATCTAATTCCAAGCAAATCAGAATCCTGATTATCACTTGACGATGAGAGAAGACATAAAACTCATATGTTCGTTTCATTTGGACTTCACATTTTTTTGTTCTTTATCTAACGAGGTATACTTATTTGATCATGCTTTAGTTGCATCATCTTCACTAATTAGTCTAATTAGTAATTAACGAATAAGGCTAAAGAAAGTGGACTTGACGTTTATTTAGTGAAGGTGTATAGTAGGGAAAGTGACAAATTACACTAAATACTATAATGTTGACAATGTTGAAATTTCTTTAGTAAAGACATATGAGAAAATAAATAATAAAAGGTAATTTGTTGTTTGGTATCTTGGTGTTATCCTATTTGGGTACCAATTTACCGTTGACTACGAAGGCCCTATTTGACATAAGTTTTTGGACTTTCTCCCATATTCTTTTCTTTCAAAGTCATATGTGTTTTCGACCGTCGATTATGATTGGTTCGGTGATCGATTAACATGGCACAGTAAAAAAACTTAATAATGTCCCCTGTTTCTTAAGCTTATTTGCTTTCAACGATAATTTATTAATTTAGGTATGACGTATCCCCGTGTAATAAACCTTTAGCCTACTTTAATTAATTACCAATGCTTTAATTAAAAAAAACATAGCCTAGTAGAAAGCTGTATTAATGCTTCTAGACTGATACAAGTTAATAAATCTATTTTGCAAAACACTTCGGTGTAATGACAGAGTTGAGTAAAGAAGATAGTTTGTATTTTGGATTGGGCTTTATTCTACTTGATGTGGTTAAATCTTTATCCAGGCCTGTAGTGTACTACAAAGTTGGCGTTACAGGTGTTTCCGATCATAGCCCATTGTTGGGTTCTAGTGCAACTATTCCAAGACCAAAAAAAAAGACGATTTTTTTTGCACCACTATTTTTTTTTTGGACCATGATTTGATTAGGCCACCTTCCCTATAGTTATAAGGGGTGTCCTAAAAAGTGGAGATGACTAGTTCACCCTTTAACCTAATTAAAATTATAACTAATCTACGTACAACTTCTTCTTCCTCTATTCTACATTATTTCTTCTTCTCTTCTTCATCAATTTATGATCATCTAAACTAATCATCAAAATAATCAAATTTTCATCATCGTCGATTCATTGAATTTTCATCGTCGATTAATCAATCTATTGTAAACAAACCTTCATAAGTATTTCCACAAATCCATTACTTCTAATTCGTTTTTGATTGAAATTAGAAGCAGCAGTCATCAAAATAGGTTGGATATAGAGGTTACAGTAGTAAGTTCGGTTTGGATAATTTTGAAAAAAAACCTAGTTTACAACCGAACTTTTAAAGGTGAAGAACACGAAGAACACTTCGGCTAAGATTTTTTTTTTTTTGTTCCTTACCGAACGCCTGGGTTCGGTTTAGTCAAAAAATTCAAAACCGAACTATTCTCTGTATAGCCAAATGTTGAGTTCGGTGAAATCGCAAAAATAAATTCCTAACCGACCTTTACTCTAACCTATATAATGAGTTCGGTTAAGTCGCATTTTTTTATGCTAACCGAACGAAGAGTTCGCCAATGTTTTATAAACATTGCGATCACGCCGAACCTATAGAATTTAAGTGCATGGAAAAACTAAGGGTTCTACTGAATCACTGGTTCGTACCGATTTTGCGAACCAACCGAACTATGTTGTTTAAAGTTCGGTTACAACGTGGTCGAGTCGACTGAACCAAACAAAACTCTATAAAGTCAAGCATAGTAGTTCGGTTACATTTGATTTTTCATCAGCTAGCCGAACAAACAAAAACTCCATTAAAGCTCTGGTTCGGTTACCTGTGTATTTTGGATTTATTAACCGAACTGCATTTGCAGAAAGTTCGTTTACATGTTCTTCATATAATATAACATAACTATGTTGACTTAGTTGAATTTTTTGTTATAATATTCATTTTGAAGATATTTTAGGCCATTTATAGCAACATTGACTAAGTTACAAACATACCTCGGTACCCCGAGGATGTTTTTTTTTCCATATTCACCTATCTCAAAATAATTTTTTTCTCCATCTTCTTCTTCTTCTACTAATTGAATCACTCAATAATTCTACTTCTTAAAAAAAATCTTCTATTAATTTGACCCTAATCAATGATTAATTACACTTTGTTACACAAAAATAATTAAGAGGGTAGTTTTGGTATTAATATAAATATGAGATAAGGGAAGATCTAGATTTACTTCTAAATGTCCTACCCAAAATAAAACAATGGTCCCCCAAAAAACGATGGTCCCCAAAAAATCGTTAAAAAAATGTTCCTTTTAGAGTTCTGGAAGTTTGGCATGAGGGTTTTGGGCATCTAATTCAAAATGGATGTGAGTGGTAATGCTGCTCATGTATTTATGACCAAAATGAATAATGTTAAAAAAAAGGAAAAAATTATAGAGTGGAATGTGAATGTTTTTGGAGACATAAAATTTAGATTGTAAGAGGCAGAAGATGAGGCGATGAGTGCTTCTTTTACTTTCTGATCAGAATTCATGAGATATAAATTTAATGGATAAGCTTGTAATAGCTAGAGGTAAACATCTATTCATCAACATAAATCAATTGTGCAATAAAAATCTAGAGTGAAATGGTTGAAGGATGGTGCTACAAATACCCGTTTCTTTCACAATTCTATTTAAAGTAGACATAATCATAATGTAAATGCAGAACTGAGAATAGTGGTTTAGTTTCTGACCAACATGGGATAATGAGATTTTTGAAGGTGATCACAATTGAGGATAATGAGATGATGCATATGGAAGAAATTCCCGATGCTAATGAAACCAAGGAAGATGTTTTGGATCTAGATGCTAACAGTGCACCTGGTCCAGATGTTTTTTTTTGGCTTTTTCTATAGTTTTTCCTGAGAAATTTTATGTGAGGGCATTTTAAAATCCATTCAATATTGCTAGAGGCCATTTTTTTGTTAAATCGCATGACTTGCGATTCAAATTGTACGTTTCACTTCAATTTATTTCTTAACGATTCAAGTCGTATTGTTATATCGTACCTTTTTAGAATCGTTAAAATTCTTCCAAACATGCGATTCTTGACCACGTACACCATTGATTGGACGATTATCATTAATTTTTAAACAAACAAAGTTGATGAGATTCGAACTCCCCACCCCTTTTCCTACTAATTGTCAAATTATCATACCATGGTCTTTTTTTTATTATAATCAACTAATGATATACTTATACACATTTTATTATATGAGTTTAAATAATAAAGCTTATCTATTAGATTATTTTACAAATATTTTTTCCATATATTTTAAGGTAATATACGAATGACTACGAATCTTCGATTTACGATTCAATGTCAACTTGATTCTCACAATCGAAAAACGATTCGCTTTACGATTTAAGATTTCACAACTTTTCTAGAGACATGCTTCATTCCTAGATGTTTGAAATATAATTTTATATTTTTTCTTCCTAAAGTGAGTTTTGCATAAAAATCCAAATCAGTTTAGACATACGACCGAGTAATTTCAGTTTTAGGATTTTCACTCAAGTTATTACTGTTAGACTTTTTGTGTTTTGGTCAACAAATCCCATATGGTTAAAATAATGCTTGTTTAGATTAAGTTAAGTCGGATTAGTCACTAAAGACTAGCTTAAGGTTAATGCTAGATAAGGTTGAGTCTAAGCATGACATGTCCTTTAGCGTGACATGTCATATGAGGTGTCCAATGTAGCCATGAGGTGTCCTCCAACTCATGAGGGAAAGGTTAGAGTAACATGTGGCAAGCATGACTAGGACTCACTTCTAGCCTCATATGTTTTATAAAGCAAATTAGTTTTCATCCATCATCAACTAATGTGAGGAAATAGAAATTGATAATAAGTCATGAAAGGTTTAGTGTCTTATGTTTTCTATTTCCTTGTACTACAATCTGTTTTAGTATGAACTATATGTAGTGTTCTTGCTGCGTATGGTACTGTTTTGTGTGTTGTTGAGTATGCTAATACTAGTGTTTGTTAGAGCACTGCTCGGTCGAACTCGCATGCGTTGCTATCCCAAGCATGTTTGTCAATGTTAGTGATCGAAACTATAAGTCTTGATTTCTAGCCTATTTATAGATGTCTCGGACTAGGACATAGTTTGTGTAGTTGAGCTTAGACTTCATGGCGCTTATCACTTGAAGACGAAGAACTACTAAGGAGAGCTTGTGGAACTTCATCGACAAAAGGTATGTGGAGACTTAAACTTATCTATCACTTGGAAATTTTATTTCTACTCTATCTCCTATATTGGGACATAAATCGTGTTACGATATAGTTTTCTCTATACACATTTGAGATTTCGAGCTGAGTATATCTCGCTTACATATTTCTTGAAATGTGTGTTGGTAAACTTTTGCTTCGACCACGTTCATCTTATATCATGAGAAAATTGCCGAGTAACATCTTACATGGTTTGTGTGATACAATCATTTGGTGTAAGACTTGGAATGTTTCAATAATAATTATTTTTATATCTTGAAAATTGCTTTGATGCTAATAGTGTGTGAAAAACGGCTATTATCATTATAGAAGAATGTTTCAATGATTGAAATAAAGAGTTTAAAATCTTGTAACCATATTTGTATATAAGTATAGTGTGTTCGCACATTTGTGTATAAGTCCAAAACCGGGAACCTAAAGTATGCATACTTGTGTGTATACAAAAAGATTGTATGAGAGTGGGTAAATATGCGTACCCATACGCATACTGGCGGAAGTTCACGTCCGGAAATTTCTGCTGAGTTTGAAAACCAAAACCAAACTCATCCGATTACCTAAATTACGCGTACCCGTACGCATACTGGCGGAAAGTTCATGTCCGTGAATTTCTGCTGAGTTTGAAAACTTAAACAAACTCAAATCCGGTTGCTTAAGTACGCATACCCATACGCATACTTAAGTAGGTTACTTTCTAAAATCGGTTGTACATGAACCTAAAACATTTATCAGTAAGGAATGCAATCTTTGCAAACCGTGGCTATAATGTTCATGTATCGATTCGAGTGAATCAAACCGATTTTGTTTCAATTGTGTTCTTGTATAAATCCATGAGAATATAACAATTGAACAACTCTTTAACTAGTTTAATTTGGGTCATTTGAACTAGTTATGGTTAAGATGAATAAGGTTCATATGAGAGTAATCATATGGCTAACCTCGGTTAACTATTTGTGAACGAACATGGTGTACACGTTCAGGTACGGTTACATAAACCTAAATGAGGGTACATTTCATTTGTGTGTAACAAGCTAAGTTTGATCTAACGGTTGATAGATATTAGCTTGGTGGAATCAGGTTTTTCATCTAACAGTGATTATTGAATGCTTTGTTACCAAGGTAACTTGGATTGCAAACCCTGATTTGAAAACTATATAAAGGATAACTCTAGGAACTGGGAAACCTAATCCCCACGCCTCCTGTGTGTTACTAGTTGCATAACTAGAGTCGATTCTCCTTTAACCTTAGGTTTCTTCTCGAGACTTTGTAGATTAACGACTTGAAAAACTTCATTGGGATTGTGAAGCCAAACCCAACTATTCTCTTTGTAGTTGCGTGATCTGATCTTGCTGTTTCTATCGTGATTGAGTGCAATTATAAAATTGGCTTGAGATTTATATCTCTGATAGGCAAGATAGAAAAGTAATCACAAATTCCTTCGTCTCATCGTTTGTGATTCCACAATAACTTGTTTCGCTAGTGCAAAAACGGGGGTATAACAACCTCACCCAATATTTCGATTAACAATAAGTATGGACAAACTCCAATATACTTTCAAGAGAATCAACTAGACTCAATCTTAATAAAGTATATCAAAGAGTTATATCTCTTTTTCTTGATTCAATTCTTTCTCAAGCAAATAGAAATCTGCGAGTCTAATTGAATACAAGAGAAATCACTTAAACAATACCAAAGACCAATGTTCAAGGATCAATCAACAACCAAAGTTCGGATTTCCAATTGATTGATTCAAACGCACAACATGTGATATTTCAATTATATAACAAAATATAATGCGGAATAGAAATAACACAGACACCATAATTTTGTTAACGAGGAAACCGCAAATGCAGAAAAACCCCGAGACCTAGTCCATATTGAAAACCACACTGTATTAAGCCTCTACAGACACTAGCCTACTACAAACTAACTTCGGTCTGGACTGTAGTTGAACCCTAATCAATCTCACACTGATTCAAGGTACAGTTGCGCTCCTTACGTATCTGATCCCAGCAGGATACTACGCACTTGATTCCCTTAGCTGATCTCACCCACAACTAATAGTTGCTACGACCCAAAGTCGAAGACTTTAATAAACAAATCTGTATCACACATAAAAGTCTACAAAATAGATAAGTCTGTCTCCCACAGATAAACCTACAAGTTTTGTTCCGTATTTTGATAAATTAAGGTGAACAGGAACCAATTGATAACCCGGACTTATATTCCCGAAGAACAGCCTAGTATTATCAATCACCTCACAATAATCTTAATCGACGAGGCGAAAGAAGATATCGTGGAATCACAAACGATGAGACGAAGATGTTTGTGACTACTTTTCTATCTTGCCTATCGGAGATATAAATCTCAAGACAATCGTTACGATTGTACTCAAAACGATAGAATCAGCAAGATCAGATCATACAACTACGAGAAAGTATTATCGGCCTGGCTTCACAATCCCAATGAAGTTTTTAAGTCGTTAACCTGGTTTTTAAGAAGAAACCAAAGGTTAAAGGAGAATCGACTCTAGCTAATACAACTAGTATCACATAGGAGGTGTGGGGATTAGGTTTCCCAGTTTCTAGAGTTCTCCCTTATATAGTCTTTCAAATCAGGGTTTGCAATCAATGTTAGCTTAGTAACAAAGCATTCAATATTCACCATTAGATGAAAACCTGATTAGATTCAAGCTAATATCTTTCAACCGTTGGATCGAAAACTTAGCTTGTTACACACAAATGAAATGTACTATTTTGGATTTATGTAACGGTACCCAAACATGAACATTTGTTGGTTCAACAATAGTTAACCAAATGGTTAGCCATATGAGCACTTTCATATCAACCATATTCTTCTTCACCATAACTAGTTCAAATGACTCAAATGAACTAGTTAGAGAGTTGTTCAATTGCAAGGAAATATTATGTAACTACACAAGATATAATCGAAGCAAAAAAAATTTGATTCACTCGAATCAGTTCATGAACTTCATAGCCACGGTTTGCAATTTGCATTCTTTAGTTAATATAGATAAGTTCACAAACAATCGTCTTTAAATATAACCAACTTAAGTTCGCAGACTTAGTTCGCAGACTTAAGTTCCCGGAAGGAGTTCTCAAACTCCAGCAGATTTTCTCGGTTCGAGAACTTCCGCCAGTTCGCGGACTGAGTTCACGGCTCTTGTTCCAGTTCTCTTGATCAACAAAGTTCGCAAACTTAAGTTCAAGGAAAAAGGACTTATACATATATTTGTTGCCACACAATGTTTATATCCATCATTGGTTATATGATCTAAACTCTCATTTCAATCATTGAAACATTCTTAGAGGACGTTATATAGTTGTTATTCACAAACCATTTTTCGTCAAAGCCATTTTCAAATTGATTGAAACATAACATGATTTTCGTCACTAGGTAAAGATGAACTTGGCCAAAGCGAAAGCTTACCAACACATTTCGAGAAATAGATAGGCGAGATAAACTCGGCTCGAAATAGCAAATGTGTATAATCAAAGTCTATGTAGCAAAACGACTTTTGTCTCAAGATAGGAGACAGAGTAAATAAACTTTTGAGTGATAGATAAGTTCAAGTCTCCAATACCTTTTGGTGGATGAAGTTCCACTAGTTCCTTGAGTAGTCATTCGTCTTGTATGATGATCTCCATGGAGTTCTTGAGCTCAACTACATTTTCTATCCTAGTCCGAGACTTAGCTATAGTAGACTAGAAATCAAGACTTATAGTTTTGATCACTAGCATTGACAAACATGCTTGAGATAGCAACGCATGCGAGTTCGACCGAGCAATGCTCTAACAATCTCCCCCTTTGTCAATTTTAGTGACAAAACTATCAATACATATGGAATACAAAAAATAAATGAATTAACTTTTGTAGCTCCTATTCCACATGCATAATCTTCAACATTACTCGAAATATTCGTCACTTCCAAGTACTCCAATGATCCCAAAGGTTGTAAGTTCAGCATCATCGTTGTTGAAAATCCGTAGCTATAACAACGAGAAAACAAGAGTTCTCAATCATTGTTATACAGTGTCATAGTATCATTATAAAGTATCAAAGTTCAATTTTATCACAACTTCGACAACAAACTATGGTGATATGTATCACTCCCCCTTAGTCGATACTCCATCTCACATGGGAACCACTCCCCCTTACATAATGATCCGAAAACCATATGTATTTCTAGTGTGAACCACATATTAATTTTCCCCTTTTTTTCAATAGAATTGGCAAAGGTACGAAAACAGGATCCTAATGAAATTTCCGAAAGAGACATTTCATGACCAAAAGAAAGTACATATCATCTTATATAGATGCAATCATATAGCCGAAGCTAAATGCATTCATCAAGTAGTTTATAAAGATACAAGATAACCCCTATAATATTCCACAGCCGCACTCCCCGCAAAGATTTGGCAATTAAGCACAAGTTCAATTAAGAACTCTCCCCCATATAATGTCATTCCCGAAAGAACAACAAGAGCGACCTTAATTTCAAAAGAAAAGAAAGATTTCTTTGGACATAACAAATCACATACAAGTATGAATTTGAATCCAATATACTCAATTAAATTAACCACAAGAGAACCCATGATTAATTTAATCGGAAATGCTCAACATTAGTGAACTTATGGAGACTCAAAAATACTCAATTAGATTAATCACAAGAGAACCCGTAGTTAATCTAATCGGAATACACAACCAAATTAACCACAAAGAGTAATCAATTTAATTGGTCATGCTCGACATAAAGTACCTCACGGAGCAACAACTAAGCTATGAATAACTCAGTCGATTGTGCTCAACATAAGACACTTTATGGAACAACACAGTATATGCACAAAAAATTGTAGATCGGAGGTCGATCAAATATTATGGAATAATCAAGGATTCATTCTATTTTTCATCACCATTTGCACAATGACATACAATAGACATAATCCTTGTGAACAAAAGCTTTTAACCTATCTTCCATCAATAATTGACATAGTAGGCTTAACTTTTGTATTTGTAAAAAGTTCATTCCTTCTTTTATCAACACATGCATATCGACATATAAAGGGATTAACTTTTGACAGGGAATGGGACAATCACAGTTCATGGACGTAAACACACATATCCCATAACAATTTGCAATATATAAAACCATAAAGTTTAATACTGCAAAAATCATCTTCCAAGCAGTTTTACAATTTAAACCAATAAATCTAAAAACAAGAAGATGAAAATGCTGGACATAACTACGTGTAATCACAATAATGGCTATTCCAAACTCTAGTTATTCTTCTAAACAAAACAAGAAAATAGAAGATTTACTACGCATACTAAAGGAAAAATCAGAGTTCATTAAGAACCTCATATCTTTCAATGAATCCATCAAAGAAGGTATCACTGATTTCCTTTATTCTCTTGACCGTAGACACACCATGTTCGTGAGTTAGAACACTAACTTTGCGATCAACAACCCGAGCAAGCTGTATAGCTTTGACGCAGTCCATGATGAGCATCTTTTGATTCCGTATCATAATATTCTGATTAGCAAGGATTCTGGCCTGACCATCTAGGAGTTAGTTTATTTGCAATTGAAGATTCGCAAACTCGACCTTTGAATCGTTCTGAAAGCGAGTTAAATCCTTGACAAAATCATCAATCCAGGAGTTGTGATCCTTTCTTTCAAGCATCTTCTTTAGAACCAGCTCCTGAGTTGACTCACGTTCCTGATTGTCCCCCTCCATATCAAGATGCACAATCTCAAGTTCTCCATAATTTTTTGTTAAGGATGGAAACACACAATAAGTATATATGTGTACAAACAGGAGAATGTAACTCTTGTTTTGGAAACCCTATGAACTCATAAGAGGAGGACGCGAACGTTTGTGGACCGGTTAGCACAACACATAAACGGAAAATAATATACAACATACTTGAGCATTTCTCAACCATTATCCTTGCACTTCTCAAGCTAGACACAAGGAAAAGAATACCTGGAGTCAGGTAGTAGAGTGGAAATTAATCCCATTATATCATCGAGAAAGGAGTTGTATATATCATCTGATAGTTTGATCTTTGTGTTCTTCGCCTTTCTTCGGTTGACATTCATATCAGAAGAGTAAGACATGGCGTGTTTAACACATTCGTCAGAAGGCTTTCTCTGAGGGATAAATCTAGGACCTCTTGCAATTGGTTCAAGAGGATCAGAATAGATAGGGATCCATTTTCTAGACTTAGATTTACCAGACTCATTCTTATAAACACAAGGAATGTGTTCATTAGTGGCACAACAATTTATACCATTGAGATTAACTTGTTCCTTGTGATGATTTCTAGAATAGAGATCATTTTTATAAGGTTTCTGGTTTTCTATGGGCACGAGATTCACTGCAGAAGTCGACAGACTATTTACTCCACTGACAGTAGAAAGAAGCAAATTATGAAGATTCGAGATTTGTTTCCTTCTGGCAAGGCAATGGATAGCATAGTGATTCTTTTTTCCACAGAAAGTACAGGTTCGTGGAGGAGAAACAAAAAATGGCACCTGTTTTAACTTCATAGCCCTATGAGAGGATTGTAAGTAACGCAAACCCTTCTTGACACAACCTTCTTCTAGTGAGCATTTATTCACGTGCGGTAATTCATGAGAATTAGTTGGTGCGGAAGAAATTCTCCTTATGACAGAGTTTTCCTTTTCCAAGGATCTGCACTGTTCATGAGCTAGAACAAGAGATGCACTTAGTTTCTCTTTTTCGACACGAAGTCTGTTTAGATCTGATGAATGCGTCTCGATCATACATTTTTCTCTAATTGAGTCTTCCTGAAAATATCCTCAAGAACACTAATATTTTCACGTTGTAGAGTAGTTTCTTGGAGAAGTTTTTCAATATTGTTAGAGAAGGACTCAATGATGTTATAGAGTTCACGTTCTCGATCAAGAGACTTTTAAAATTCATCAATAAGCTGAGCATGATTATGAAAATCAATAATCTCAGTAGAATTTTTTGAGATTCTGGTGAGCTCCATTTCAGCTTTTGCGATAGTGTCACATGCCTCATGGGAGGGAGAGATGTCTACATCTAATGGAACAATCTTTCTAGCTCGGAATTCGGAAGAATCAACTAAGGAGTAATCCATTAAGGTGTTACTGTTAGAGCATATCTCGGTCAACCTCGCATGCGTTGCTATCTCAAGCATGTTTGTCAATGTTAGTGATCAAAACTATGAGTCTTGATTTCTAACCTACATAACTAAGTCTCGGACTAGGATAGAAAAGTGTAGTTGAGCTCAAGGACTTCATGGAGATTCATCATACAATGACGAAGATCTATACAAGTAACCGTGGAACTTTATCAACAAAAAGGTATGTGGAGACTTGAACTTATCTATCACTCAAAAGTCTATTTCTTTTATCTCCTACTTCTTATGAGACAAAAGTCGTATGTTATATAGACTAGATCATACACATTTGACATTTCGAGCTGAGCGTTCATTGCTTATCTTTTATCTCAAAATTGTGTGTTGGTAAAGCGTTTCGCTTTGATCAAGTTTATCTTCACCTAGTGACGAAAGTCATGAAAAGTTTCAATCACTTTGAGAATTGCTCTGACGTGAATCGGTCTGTGAATAACGGCTACATAGCGTCCTCTGAGAATGTCTCAATGATTGAAATAAGAGTTTAGATTACATAACCATGTATTCCTTGAACCGAAATTTTCGAACTTTGTTGATCAAGAGAAATCGGGAGGATTGTGGAATTGGCTTTCCAAGTCCGCGAACTGTCGGAAGTTCTCGACCGATAATTTCTGGTGGGATTTTCCAAAACTCGTTTGTATGCTAAGTACGCGAACCCAGTCGGCGAACCCAGTCCGTGAACTGGCGGAAGTTCTCATCCCGAGAATTTCTGCCGAGTTTGGAAAACTCAACCGATTAACTTAAGTCCGCTAACTTGTTTGTGAACTTAAGAGGTTATGATCTAAAGATGTGCTCTGAACATGAAACATTAAATTACTAAGGAATGCTTTATGCAAACCATGGCTATAATATTCATGATCCGATTCAATCAAATCAAATCATCTTTGTTTCAATTGTGTCTTGTGTAGTTACATAAGATCTCATAGCAATTGAACAACTCTTTAACTAGTTCATTTGAGTCAATTGAACTACTTATGGTGAAGAAGAACAAGGTTAATATGAAATGCTCATATGGTTAACCTTTTGGGTTACTATGTTGAACCAACATACACGTACACGTTTTGGCATGGTTTTCACGAACCCAGTAAACGTCTATCCAAGTGTGTGTGACAAGATAAGTTTTCGATCTAACGGCTGAGAAATATTAGCTTGAATCTAAATCAGGTTTTCATCTAACGGTGAATAAGGATTGCTTTGTAACTAAGGCAAAACCCTGATTTGAAGGCTATATAAAGGAGACATCTAGCATTGTGCAAAACTAATCCCCACACGTCTGTGTGTTACTAGTGCGCCCTCTAGAGTCGATCTCCATTAACCTTTGATTTTCTTCTCTAAAATCAGGTTAACGACTTAAATACTTCATTGGGATTGTGAAGCCAGACCGATACTACTTTTATTGTAGTTGTGTGATCTGATCTTGCATCTTCTATCGTACGAGTACAATCTATTGATTATCTTGAGATCGTGAGAGTTCTCCGATAGGCAAGATAAAGAAGTCACAAACATCTTCGTCTCACTGTTTGTGATTCCTCGACAATCCGCTTGTGTAGTCAGGAAAGATTGTAGAGAGGTGATTGATTAATCAAGGCTTTTCTTCGGGAATATAAGACCGGATTATCAATTGGTTCATGTTCACCTTGATTTTATATCAAAAGACGGAACAAAACCTAGGGTTTAACTGTGGGAGACAGATTTATCCTTTAATAGAATTTTCTGTGTGAGACATATCTGTATATTATCAAGTATGTGATTTTGGGTTGCAGCAACTCTTGGTTGTGGGTGAGATCAGCTAAGGGAATCAAAGTGCGGAGTATCCTGCTGGGATCAGAGGCGTAGGAGTACAACCGTACCTTGGATCAGTGGGAGACTGATTTGGGTTCAACTATAGTCCAGTCTGAAGTTAGTTTGCAGTTGGCTAGTGTCTGTAGAGACTTAATACAGTGTGTATTCAATCTGGACTAGGTCCAGGGGTTTTTCTTCATTTGCGGTTTCCTCGTTAACAAAATTTCTGGTGTCTGTGTTATTTCTTTTCCGCATTATATTTTATATAATTGAAATAACACAGGTTGTGCGTTCGTGATCATCAATTGGAAATCCAACCTTTGGTTGCTGATTGATCCTTGGACATTGGTTTTTGGTACCGTCCAAGTATTCCTTGTATTTGATAAAGCCTCGCTATTGTTTTTAGCTTGAGTAAAAATCAAATCAAGAGAGAGATATTACCTCCTTGAGATACTTTTACCTAGATTGAGTCTGACTGTCTAGTTGATTCTCTAGCAAAGTATTTCGGAGTTAGTCCATACAGATTGCTAATCTATTCCGCAGTATTGGTCGATCTCCGATCCACATATTTTTGTGCATATACTGTGTTGCTCCATAAGTTTTCTTATGATTGAGCATGGACAATTGAATTGATTATTCTCTTGTGGTAAGTTTAGTTGTTGCTCCGTAAATTCTCTTATGACGAGCATGTCCAATTGAATTGATCACTTTCTTGTGGTTAATTTAGTTGTGAAATTCCTATTGAATTAATTATGAGTTTTCTTGTGGTTAATTTAGTTGTGCATTCCGATTGGATTAATCATGAATTCTTTTGTGAATAATTTAATTGAATAATTTGGACTCAAATTCATGTTTTCATGTGATTTGGTTATGTACAAAGAAATCCTTCTTTTCTTGTGAAAGAAAGGTCGCCTTTGTTGTTCTTTCGGGAATGACACTTTATAGGGGAGAGTTCTTTTTGAACTTGTGCTTAATTGCCAAATCTTTGTGGGGAATGCGGCTGTGGAACATTATAGGGGTTATCTTGTATCTTTATAAACTCCTTGATGAATGCATTTAGCTTCGGCTTTATGATGGCATCTAAATAAGTTGATATGATATTCTCTTTTGGTCATGAAGTATCTCTATGAAAATTTCATGAGGATCCCACTAGTTTTCGTACTTTTGCCAATTTATATTGACAAAAAGAGGGAAAATTAATGTGTAGTGTAATACTACAAATACATATGGTTTACAGATCATTATGTAAGTGGGAGTGGTTTTCATGTCGAGATGAAGTATTGACTAAGGGGGAGTGATACATATCACCATAGTATTGTTGTCAAAGTTGTTATACAATTGAACTTTGATGTTGTGTAATAATACTATGAAACTGTATAACAATGAATAAGAGCACTTTGTTTTCTCATTGTTATCGCTACGGATCTTCAACAACTATGATGCAATCATGGAGTACTTGAAAGTGATGAAGATTTCGAGTGGTGTTGAAGATGCCAAGGAGATCAGAAGCTACAATTTTTATTTATTTTGTAATCCATATGTATTGATAGTTTTGTCACTAAAATTGACAAAGGGGGAGATTGTTAAAGCACTGCTCGGCCAAACAATCTCTAGTTTACTTATAGCTATGTCTCGAACTACGATATATTGTGTAGTTGAGCTTTAGACTTCACGGTGTTCATCAATTGAAGACGAAGAACTACGAAGGAGAGCTTGTGGAACTTCATCAACAAAGGTATGTGGAGACTGAAACTCATCTATCACTCGGAAAGTCTATTTCTACTTTATCTCCTATATTGAGACAAAAGTCGTATTGCTATATAGTATTCGATTATACACATTTGATATTTCGAGCTGAGTTTAACTCGCTTACATGTTTCTCGAAATATGTGTTGGTAAGATTTCGCTTCGACCAAGTTCATCTTATATTCTTGACGAAAGTCCAAAGATGATCATATGAAAATCGCCTAGTAACATCTTACATTATTTGTGTGATACAATAATTTGATGTAGACTTGGAATGTTTCGTAATGATTATTCCAATAACTTGAAAATTGCTTTGATGTTAATAGTTCGTAAAAACAACTATTGTCATCCTCTAAGAATGTTTCAATGATTGAAATAGAGTTTAGAACACTTAACCACTATTGGATTATAAACATAGTATGCGTACTTGCATATGTGTTGATCCAAGACCGGTTTAGTATACATACCTGTATACGTACTGGCGAGGTCACGTCAAGTCTGGGAGACTTGGTATGCGTATCCGTACGCATACTGGAGAACTCAGTTGAAGTCCGAGAACTATTGTATGCATACCCGTACGCGTACTAATTCAACTATTGTTTTGGATGTGTGGTAGTATGCGTACACGTACGCGTACTGTCAGACACAGTCCAAGTCCGGATACTTAAGTGTGCGTACCCGTTTGCATACTTGAGTGGGTTAAAGTTCTAGAATCGGTTGTGACATAAACTAATACATTTATGTAATAAGTAATGCAATCACTTGCAAACCGTGGCTATAATGTTCATGAATTGATTCGAGTGAATCAATCTGATTTTGTTTCAATTGTGTTCTTGTATACTTCTATGAGAATATAACAACTGAACAACTCTATAACTAGTTTCATTTGAGTCATTTGAACTAGTTGTGATTATGATGAATAAGGTTGATATGAAAGTGTTCATATGGATAACTCCGGTTAACTATTGTTGAGCCAACCTAGTTTACACGTTTAGGTACGGTTACCCATATCTAAATGAAGGTACATTTCATTTGTGTGTAACAAGCTAAGTCCATCTAACGGTGGAGAGATATTGGTTTGGTTTCAAGCAAACTTAGCTTGGCTCTTAGATCAGATTTCATCTAACAGTGAATATTGATTGCTTTGTTCCAAAGCTATCGAACCCTGATTTGAAGACTATATAAGGTAGAACTCTAGGAACTGGGAAACCTAATCCCCACACCTTCTGTGTGATAGTAGTTGAGTCTAGAGTCGATTCTCCTTTAACCTTAGGTTTATTCCAAAACCATGTAGGTTAACGACTTGAAGACTTCATTGGGATTGTGAAGCCAGACCCAACTATTTTCTCTATAGTTGTGTGTTCTGATCTTACTTCTACTATCGTAATTGAGTATTATCTTTGCTAAGATTTGCTTGAGATTTATCTCTGATAGGTAAGATTAAAATAAGTCACGAACATCTTCGTCTAATCGTTTGTGATTCCACATAACCTGTTTCGCTTCCATACTATTAAGATTATTGTGAGGTGATTGATAATACTAGGCTGGTCTTCGGGAATATAAGTATGGTGTATCAATTGGTTCCTGTGCACCTTGATTTATCAAAAGACGAAACAAAACTCATAGGTATTCTATGGGAGAAAGATTTATCTATATCAATGTACTTTTCTGTGTGAGACAAATTGGTTTATCATGTCTTCGACTTTGGGTCGTAGCAACTCTTGGTTGTGGGTGAGATCAGCTAAGGGAATCAAGTGCGTAGAATCCTGCTGGGGTTTAGAGACGTAAGGAGCACAACTGTACCTTGATCAGTGTGAGATTGGTTAGGGCTCAACTACATTCCAGGCCGAAGTTCATTGGTTGTAGGCTAGTGTATTTAGCGGCTTAATACAGTGTGGTGTTTAAAGGTGGACTAGGTCTCGAGGTTTTTCTGCATTTGCGGTTTTCCTTGTTAACAAAATTCTGGTGTCTGTGTTATTTCTTTTACGCATTATATTTTGTTATATAATAGAAATATTACAGGTTGTGCGTTTCAATCAGTTCTTAAATCCTACCTTTTGGTTGTTGATTGAATTGATTGACACTTGGATATTGGGTTATGATACCGTCCAAGTTATTTCTCTTATTTTATCGGGCTCGCAAATTCCTATTTGTTTGATTGCGGATTGAATTGTGAAATTCAGATATAACTCTTTTATATATTTTTCTAAAGATTGAGTCTAACTGTCTAGTTGATTCTCTTGAAAGTATATTGGAGTTTGTCCACTCAGATTGCCGAACGAAATATTGGGTGTGGTTGTTATACCCCCGCTTTTTCAATTGGTATCAGATCCAGGCTAACACGTTTAAGACCTCATAAGTCTGTGTTTGTAGCAATCTGATTTCTGTGGACCTAAGAAGTATCTCGCAAAATAACGCATATAGAGATGGCTTCCAAAGTTCCTGTTTATGCAAAAAATCTTGGGTTTTCCTCAAAGGATAACTCCTTTGTAGATTCTTCTGAATTCCGAGGTAAAAACAAGAAGTTTGACATCATGACAGAATCTGAAATGGAACTCACCAGATCGTTAAAAAAATCTGTTGAAATCATTGATTTTCAAGTTTCTAAATTAAGACTCTTGAAGAAAAGAATGATCATCTCATTGATGAGTTTGAGAAATCTCTTGAAAGGGAACGTGAACTCTATTGCTTCATTGAATCTCTCTCTAACAATATCGAAAAATTGGTTTAAGAAACTACTCTACAGCGTGAAAAGATTAGTATGCTTGAAGATATTGTTAAAGAAAACTCAATTATAGAAGAACGTTTAATCAAGGCTCATTCATCAGAAATAAACAATCATCATGTTGAAAAAGAGAAACTTGTTTCATCCCTTCGATTTTCCCAAGAACAGTGTAACACCTTGAAAAAGGAAAACTCTATTTTGATGAATAAGTCATCCTCTGTACCTTTTTCAGATACTCATAAGGTTTTACCAAGCGTGAAGAAAATTCCCTCCATGGATTATCCTCTATGAATCAATTGCATAATTCGCATGTGTCGGAAAAGGTTATGAGTCAAGGGAATTATGTTTCTAATCCACGATGTTGTTCCTTCTGTGGGAAAAAGAATCATTATGCTATTCATTGTTTTGCTAGAGAGAAAAAATTTTCTCATCTTCATAATTTGCTTCTTTTTACTGTCGACAGAGTAAATCGTCTGACGACATCTACAATGAATTTATTTCTACAGAAAACCAGAACTCTTATAAGAATGATTTCCATGATCATTCATCAAGAAGTCTTCACAGGTTGCGTGTTCCTCTTAATGGTATAAACTCTAGTGCCACTAATGGATACATTCCGAGTGCTTATAAGAATAAATCTGGCAAGTCTAAGTCAAGAAGATGGAAGTCCTTCAACTTTTCCCCTCTAGAACCGATTTCTAGAGGTCCTAGACTTAGTCCTCAGCAAAATCCTTCTGATGGACCTTTAAAAGGGTTTATGACAAATTCTTCTGGAATAAGTTATAATCGATGGAAATAAAGGAATACACGGTACAAATACTCAAAAGATATTTACAACTCTTCCCTCAACAATGGTAGTGAGATTACATCTCACTCCTTTACCTGATTCCAGGTAATCTCATCCTTGTATCTATCTTGAGAGTGGAAAGGATGATGATTGTGGGAATCTCAAGATTAGTTGTATGATAGTATCTTTTTCGTGTTTGTTTTTATGTTAATTTTCCGAGTCTTTGGATTCTGCTGATCCTGTCTCAGGCTCTAATTTGAAGTGAAACTTCTAAATTATTGAGCTTTGTTAACAAATATTGTGTTTTTTTATTATTGGAGTTTTTTCTTTAATCCATCCTTCATACGTGACCGGTCCACGAACGTCCGTGTTCTCTTCTTGTGGGTTCATAGGGTTTCCATAACAAGAGGTTTCTTCTTCTGTTCATAAATATATATATATATATATACTGTTTTGTTCCATCCCTAACAAAAATTATATGGATAATTCTTCAAGATATCAAGAGATTGTGGATCTTGATATGAAGGAAGACACTCAAGGACGTGATTATGTTCAAGAGATGATTTTGAAGAAGATGCTTGAAAGGAAAGAGCAAAACTCCTGGATTGCTGAATCTTTCAAGGATTTAACTCGTTTTCAAGATGATTCAAAGGTTGAGTTTGCGAACCTTTAACTGCAAATAAACCATCTCATAGATGGTCAGGCCAGAATCCTTGCTAATAAAAAGATCTTGATATGGAATCAGAAGAAACTCATCATGGACTGCGTTAAGGCTAGACAACTTGTACGTGTTGTTGAACGTAAAGTCAGCGTTCTAACTATTGAACATGGAGTATCCACGGTCAAGAGAATCAAGGAAATCAGCGACACCTTCTATGATGGATTCATCAAAAGTTTTTTACGTCTGTGAACCTTGATCGTCCCATATTTTCTCAAAAGTTAAGCCTATTATGTCATTATGCAAATATTTATGGAAGATATATAGGATGAACTTTTGTTTACAAAGATTAAGTCTATTACATGTCTATATGCAAATATTGATGAAAAATAGAATGAATCTTTGAATATTCCGCAGTATTGGTTTTTCCTTGATTCACATCCTTGTGAATGTACTGTGTTGCTTCGTAAGTTTTCTTATGTTGAGCATGGCCAATTGAATTGATCATTTCCTTTGTGGTTAATTCAATTGAGATTTTTGGATATAAATTCATGTTTCATGTGATTTTATTATATCCAAAGAAATCCTTCTTTTCTTGTAAAACTAAGGTCGCTCTTGTTGTTCTTTCAGGAATGACATTTTATGGGGGAGAGTTCTTAATTGAACTTGTGCTTAATTGCCATATCTTTGTGGGGAGCGCGGCTGTGGAATATTGTAGGAGTTTTCTTGTATCTTTATAACTCCTTGATGAATACACTAAGTTTCGACTATGTGAAATCATCGAAACCAAGTTGATATGTTCTCTTTTGGTCATGAAGTATCTTTATAAAAATTTCATTAGGATCCCACTAGTTTTCGTACATTTGCCAATTTATATTGACAAAAAGGTGGAGAATTAATGTGTAGTTCACACTGCAAATACATATGGTTTACGGATCATTATGTAAGGGGGAGTGGTTTTCATTGTGAGATGAAATATTGACTAAGGGGGAGTGATACATATCACCATAGTATTGTTGTCAAAGTTGTGATACAATTGAACTTTAATGATGTGTAATAATACTATGATACTGTATAACAATTATTGAGAGCAACAGTTTTCTCATTATTATTGCTACAGATCTTCAACAACTATGATGCTAAGTTGAACACGTTCAGAATCACTGGAGTACTTGGAAGTGACGAATATTTCGAGTAATGTTGAAGAACCAAGGAGATCAAGCATTTGCATGAGAAACTACAAAGTTTATTTATATTGTAATCCATATGTATTGATAATTTTGTCACTAAAATTGACAAAGTGGGAGATTGTTAGAGCACTTCTCGGTCAAAATCGCAAGCGTTACTATCTCAAGCTTGTTTGTCAATGTTAGTGATCAAAACTATAAGTCTTGATTTCTAGTCTACTTATAGCTATGTCTCGGACTAGGATAAATTGTGTAGTTGAGCTTTGGACTTCACGAAGTTCATCAATTGAAGACGAAAAACTACTAAGGAGAGCTTGTGGAACTTCAACAACAAAGGTATGCGGAGACTGAAACTCATCTATCACTCGGAAAGTCTATTTCTACTCTATCTCCTATATTGAGACAAAAGTCGTATTGCTATATAGTATTCGATTGTACACATTTGATATTTCGAGTTGAGTTTAACTTGCTTACATGTTTATCGAAATATGTGTTGGTAAGCTTTCGCTTCGACCAAGTTCATCTTATATTCTTGACGAAAGTCCAAAGATGATCATGTGAAATTCGCTTAGTAACATCTTACATGATTTGTATGATACAATCATTTGATGTAGACTTGGAATGTTTCGTAATGATTATTTGAATAACTTGAAAATTGCTTTGAAGCTAATAGTTCATGAAAACAACTATTGTCATCCTCTAAGAATGTTTCAATGATTGAAATAAAGTTTATAACACTTAACCACTATTGGATTATAAACATAGTATGCGTACTTGCATATATGTTGATCCAAGACCGGTTTAGTATGCATACACGTATGCGTACTGGCGAGGTCACGTGAAGTCCGGGACCCTTGGTATGCGTACCCGTACGGATACTGGTGAACTCAGTTGAAGTCCGGGAACTATTGTATGCATACCCGTACGCATACTAATTCAACTGTTGTTTTGGATGTGTGGTAGTATGCCTACCCGTACGCGTACTGTCGGACACAGTCCAAGTCCGGCTACTTAAGTATGTGTACCCGTTTGCATACTTGAGTGGTTTAAAGTTCTAGAATCGGTTGTGACATGAACTAATACATTTATGTAATAAGGAATGCAATCACTTGCAAACCGTGGCTATATGTTCATGAATTGGTTCGAGTGAATCAAACCGATTTTGTTTCAATTGTGTTCTTGTATACTTCTATGAGAATATAGCAATTGAACAACTTTATAGCTAATTTCATTTGAGTCATTTTAACTAGTTGTGATTAAGATGAATAAGGTTGATATGAAAGTGTTCATACGGCTAACTTCGGTTAACTATTGTTGAGCCAACCTAGTGTACACGTTTAAGTACGGTTACCCATATCTAAATGAAGGTATATTTCATTTGTGTGTAAAAAGCTAAGTTCATCTAACGGTGGAGAGATATTGCTTTGGTTTCAAGAAAACTTAGCTTGGCTCTTAGATCAGATTTCATCTAACGGTGAATATTGATTGCTTTGTTCCAAAGCTATCAAACCCTGATTTGAAGATTATATAAGAGATAACTCTAGAAACTGGGATACCTAATCCGCACACCTTGTGTTTGATATTATTTGCGACTAGAGTTGATTCTCCTTCAACCTTAGATTTATTCCAAAACCTTGTAGGTTAACGACTTGAAGACTTCATTGGGATTGTGAAGCCAGACCCAACTATTTTCTCTATAGTTGTGTATTCTGATCTTACTTCTACTATCGTAATTGAGTATTATCTTTTCTAAGATTTGCTTGAGATTTATATCCAATAAGTAAGATTAAAAGAAGTTACAAACATCTTCGTCTAATCGTTTGTGATTATATAATATCTTGTTTCGCTTCCATACAATTAAGATTATTGTGAGGTGATTGATAATACTAGGTTGTTCTTCGGGAATATAAGTCCGGTTTATCAATTACTTGTTGTGCACCTTGATTTATCAAAAAACGGAACAAAACTCATAGCTATTTCTGTGGGAGACAAATTTATCTATATCAATAGACTTTTCTGTGTGAGACAAATTGGTTTATCAAGTCTTCGACTTTGGGTCGTAGCAACTCTTGGTTGTGGGGTGATATCAGATAGTTATTTGAACTAGTTGTGATTAAGATGAATAAGGTTGTTAAAATACGAGGGTACCCAAATATACTTCAAACTAAAACTTTTCCACCAATAAGTCGTTTCTCCGAAAGTGATTGTCTATGGACTGAGTTGAGACAATACAACTAATCGGTTCACACTTCGTGTGATTGTCTATGGATACGAGATCGAGACAATACGACAACAAGATAACTTGTGTGATTGACTATGGATACAAGATCGAGACAATGCAACAACGAAGTATGTTTACTTGATAAAAGGTTCGGACTTAGCCAAACACAATAAGATTACTTATCAAGTAAATAGGAATTAACGTTTGTGTAATTTACTTTAAATTATAATAATAAAAATTATAAATTGCAGAAAATAAAAGTAAATGATACATCAAGATTTTGTTAACGAGGAAACCGAAAATACAGAAAAACCCCGGGACCTTGTCCAGAATTGAATACTCTCAAGATTAAGCCGCTATACAAAATCAAACCAACTTCGTATAGTTGAGACCAAACAACTAAACCTATAGGTCACCTAGTTCCGTTTGTATTCCCACGCCTCCGACCTGTAATAAGTCACGTACTTGGAACAATTTCTTTGGTTCGTATTCCAAACAGTAAAGAAACAACAAATCTGTTTGGTATCAACTCTTTTCAACCAAGTGATGTGAGTTCGACAAAAGGCTCTTCTGTTTATCTCAATAAACTCCTTTGCCAGGTTCTTAGATCTATCTTATTATCCACTACCAAAGTAATTGTTAAGATTTTGCAATCAATACTTTTGGTTTTACCTATTTCCAATCCCCACTTTCCCTAAATCCTATCCCAACTCCACATATCATATTTTGTTGAACTTTTTTAGTTTGGGTAAACAAAACTCACTCTATTCTTTATCCATAGTTAACCTAAACTCTACACTGCTACCAAATTGATCATAACGTAATTCTCAAATCGCCATCCTAACAGGTTTGAAGGTCGTATTCCATAAATAATATGATAATCAGATAGTGTGGGCAACTAAAGTAAATCAATTCATTAATATACAATAGTTAAACTTGGGAATAATTGAGTACAGTGTAAACCTAATTGAAACAGTAAACTCCCAATTGAACCCAATTTTTAACCATAATCGCCATATTAAAATGTTTCCTTGGCAGCTTAGTTTTGCTATTTAAGCTTTGTTTCAATCGTAAAAACTAAAAAGTTAAAATCCAGTAAAGATAGCAAAGATAAATTAGTGGATTATTAGTTTGGGAAGAAGTAATTTGTATTGGATTGTAGAGAGAGGAAGAAGGAAGATGTTTTTTGGGTTAGTAGTGGAACATTAATAGATTTAGGATTCGATTTTTACAGTATTTTTGTGTTCTTTCTTGTTGATAGATGATTTAGGAATTGGATTCGAGAATGGAAGAAGGAAGATGACGTCTGGTCGTATAATATGGTGGTTTCGTTTACCCAAACTAAAAAGAGTTAAATAAATTTTGGTTTATGTAGTATGGATGGGATTTAGGGAAAGTGGGGATGGGAAATAGGTGAAACCATACTTTTAATCACAAAGAATTTTATTGATGCCGATCTACACAACTAATCAATCTAATCTACCACAAGGATAAACCGATTATAGTTGGATCCTCGTTTACCGAAACAAGTATTATGCACACCAAAGATTATGAACTCAAATCAGAAATCTTCAAAGTCTTCTTTTTCTTCAATAAACACCTGCACACAATCAACTTTAATCTCTTATGATCAATCACGCACATAACGGAGTCTGTTGACAATGGATTATCACAAGACGTCTTTAGATCTAAAAACAGTCTAAAGATCCCCGTCAAAACTTCGGTCTAGTTTGAGTGAATCTTATATCAGAAGAAAAGATTCTCAAGCATAAAAAAACTAGGTGCAATCAAAGTTCAACCACCGTTAGTCAATCAAATCAACCGAAAACAAAAGATAAACCGCAATTATCTAGTTTCCCACCAACGGTTCTAATAGAGCTTCTCAATCCCAAAGAAGTCTTTAAACTGAGCGGCTGTAAGAGATTTCACCTAATTAGGTTAGTCTCCTCTCCGAATAGGCAGCTTCACCAGTAGCAGCACAACTGAGATAGTTTTTCTGTCTCTGAGGATTAGTTTGCTCGAAATGCAAACTTTGGTATTTATAGACCAAGGAAGTTTGGACACCAAGGAATTTGCACAACCGAAAATATTCTCAAGATATGCAATATATTCCAGATTTGGTTTCCATAATTCCTGGAAATGCTTTGTCCAAATAATGACCGAAAATCTCTTAGTAAATCTCCAACTAGTAAATGCACATTACTAATTTTTCATTTTCCAAAAATAAAATTAAAAACCTTAAATAAAAGATTCTCAATTTATTTTATTCGATCTGGGATTTTCTTCCTTTATATATTAAGGAATAACTTTGAACAATTAAAGATAAGCGTTACTGCACATGTTCAAAGTATGTCGACATCTTTACTTTGTAAGTCCTTTTTCATACTTACAATCTTGAAACCGATTTTCCACAGTTCCAAACAAGTTTAGAATTGGTTTTTCTGACTTTCAAGAACTACGTGATTGATCAAGAACACTCAATAACCAAACATGGGTTTCATGGTTCTACCAAAACAAATTTCGGTTCTACCTCCATGTGAGTACTTTGTGTAGTCACACTAGTTACCAAAATTCGATTGACTAGGTACTAGGATCGGTTCCCCACATATATATGGTATCTAACTTGTACTTCCTGTACATGTCCATAGGATCGGTCCCCCTTTGCCTAAAAACGTGTTGCACATGTCCATAGGATCGGTTCCCCTTTCTGCTAAAGACTTATTGCTGCACCTCATACAAGGATCGATTCCCCTTTGTGATAGGTTGCACCTCTTACTAGGATCGGTTTCCCTTTACCCAGAGTCGGTCATACCAATAACTCTAAATCGGTCATACCATCTCAGGTGATTACTTAAGATCGGTTTCACTAATAAAAGTCATACCAATACAAAAGTCAGGCCTTTGTGAATAGTTTTACCAAGAACATAAACAAGTCATGAGCGGTTATACTAATCACACATACTGGTAGTTCAAAAGATAGGCAATGAATAACAATACCAATAATGCCTGGCGATTTCTCTTTCGATTCACAAAACAAGTTCATGAATTTACTTCCTTAAAACAAATGTAAAACATTGTTTCCTAGGATGAAATCTTCACCTTATACCCATACATAATCACAATAACATTCAAACGATTATGTCGATGTCTTATCTACAAAGTTTAATGGTTAAGCAATAAACCTCGTATTGTATTCCTTAATATCATGTCTAACTAGAGTATAATCATTCATGCTTCGTAGTTTTGTTTTCAATATGCACGACTTGAAAGATAGTTAGGGAATGAAACAGTTCAAGTCAAATATCACTAACCTCAAGTGGAAGGATGATGTTGTCGTTGTAGCTCCTTGCTTCTTCACTTCTTTAAGTCTTCGCACTACTTGTAATGTCTCATATCCTAATACTTTCAAGCTAACCTATACGAAGTTGACTCTAGTACTTAATCAAGCGAATCTTAAATGAGTTTTGGCTCACTAAAATATGACAGCCAAACTTGACATACCAACGCTTGGTGGGTTCAACCGATCTATGCTCTAACAATCTCCCCCTTTGTCAATTTTAGTGGCAAAACTCTTGCATCATATGGATAAACAAATTACAAGAATTCGTTACACATACGCTTGATTCCCGAATTCAACAACACAATAGCCTGTATACATTCAATCCTTAAATGTCATTGTTGACATTATAATAACAAAGCTAATACTCTTCCTAAAGGTAAGATAGGTAGATTTTATCAATCCACACGTCTTTGTTATTCCTTTGTAGTCCATATAACTACAAGTATCATATGATATGCTACTCCCCCTTAGTATATGCTTTTACTCTTTCGTTAGATAAACGTTTAAGCACCAATGTCCTTTCCAATATAAATTAATGTTAGAGCATTGCTCGGTCGAACTCGCATGCGTTGCTATCTCAAGCATGTTTGTCAATGTTAGTGATCAAAACTATATGTCTTGATTTCTAGTATACTTAAGACTAAGTCTCGGCCTAGGATAGTTAGGTATAGTTGAGCTCCAGACTCCATGGCGATTATCTTACGAAGACGAAGAACTACTCAAAGAACCAGTGGAACTTCATCCGACCAAAAGGTATATGGAAACTTGAACTCATCTGTCACTCAAAAGTCTATATACTCTATCTCCTACTCTTGAGACAAAAGTCGTATAATCATACTGTTTTTGATTGTCGTTGTTGTAATAAGGATTCAAACTCTAAGACTTGTGAAGACTAAATTTAAAGGTTTAAATAAAGTAATAAATAAAAGAGAGATTCATTGGAACTAGGATTCCACCGAATTCATAACACATGGTTCAATTTATTTATTCTCAACAATTAAAGCTCAATAAATTAATAAACATCGACTCTTGTTTTGCCAAAGTAGATCCTCAAAACATTAGTTATAAATCGTAAGCATGGGACATCAAACATCTAAGCAAGCATGACCCATCTAATAAAATGATAACTAATTAATTCGAATCATAAATCAATTTAAAATAAGTGCAAAAGTCATACAGAAACTAATACAAATTCACCCATGTGTGAAGTTCAGCTTCCTCCGTCGACCCAATGTTGGGGTTTAGCTTCTCATGATGAAAACACACTCAAAAAATATAATTAATAGCTCAAATGGTGTTTACAATGGTGAAATGAAGAAAAATTAAACGCAACAATTAGCACCCTAATTAATAGCTCAAATGGTGTTTATAATGGTCCTGTTTTGTTTCCTCCTGCTAGTCCTCGAGCAAAACAGAAAAATTGACCCGTTACACAGCTGGTCATATAATAAGATAGAGAGAGACCCGCTACACAGCTAGTCATAATTTTTTTAAAGACCCGCTACACAGCTGGCCATAACATGCAAGAAAAAAATGAAAAGACCCGCTACACGGCTGGTCATATAATAAGATAGAGAGAAAGAGGCCCGCTACACAGCTGGTCATAATGTGCAAGAAAAAAGAAACGACCCGCTACACAGCTGGTCATAACCCTAACAACTACAAATTTTTTTTTATTATACTCGCTTAACAGCTGGTCATAAACTACCTACAAACCTTCAATAGACCCGCTCAACAGCTGATCATGATTTGCAATGAAACTCCTGAAACACTAAAGTAAAAAGTTAACCACTCCCCCACACTTAAACATTACATTGTCCTCAATGTAATTGAGTCATCCAACGCAAAACTTAAGATGAGAAATTCATAATGGAAAAAGTAAACAAAATATAAAAATAAATAATATAAAAGTACACCTACTGAAATATACAAAAAGGATCCCCAAAAATTAACAATCTGAAAATTTGGGGATCAACCCAAAATACAACATTTACAAACGACAGCTTCACAATTATGTTATGAAAATATGGTGACTTTGAAACTGTCAAAAACCAAGATTTACCCCTAAACCAAGTTTTTACTGCACAAGGAAGTGCGTAAAGAACAAAATATGGGGATTCTATTGAGACTGGGGAAATATCAATTGATTCATGCACGATATCAGGAATAGGCAAGTCCTCTGGGTACTTAGATGCAAAGTAATCCAACAATACTTTAGAAGCACACAATTCTAACCCTAAATTAGGCAACTTTTGGAAGTCTAGGGGTCTAGAAACAACCTCTAAGTTGGGTGATTGATCTTGTGAGGTAGATTCATCTATGGAATTAGGCAAATCATCCACATAATCATCCACAGGGTCATCTATATGTTCTGTTTGGAACAGAGAGTCACTACCAGATTCATCATCATCAGCAAATAATCTTTGATATTCAAGAACTCTCAATCTTTGTTCCAAACTAGCCGGTGTGTGTTTGTAATACTTCTCATATATCTCTACAGGAGATTCTTCACTTACCTCATGTAGAGTAGAAAATACATATCATTTCCTACGCATATATTCAGCAAGCGTCATCTCAGATGAGGTTTCCTGATAATTTGACTTTCTACGTATATATTCCGCCAGCGTCATCGTAGGTGACATTTCCTCAGAAGAAGTCATCATTCTCAAAAAGTCCCTGAAAAGAAATACAAAAAGAAACGCATAAAAAGGAAAAAAAAATCTAAAATGAAATGAAAATACTGTACAAAAAATAAATAAACCTAAAAAATTAATCTAAAAACAATCCCCGACAGCGGCGCCAAAATGATACTGTTTTTGATTGTCGTTGTTGTAATAAGGATTCAAACTCTAAGCCTTGTGAGACTAAATTTAAAGGTTTAAATAAAGTAATAAATAAAAGAGAGATTCATTGGGACTAGGATTCCACCGAATTCATAACACATGGTTCAATTTATTTATTCTCAACAATTAAAGTTCAATAAATTAATAAAATATTGACTCTTGTTTTGCCAAAGTAGATCCTCAAAACATTAGTTATAAATCGTAAGCATGGGACATCAAACATCTAAGCAAGCATGACCCATCTAATAAAATGATAACTAATTAATTCGAATCATAAATCAATTTAAAATAAGTGCAAAAGTCATACAAAAAATAATACAAATTCACCCATGTGTGAAGTTCGGCTTCCTCCGTCGACCCAATGTTGGGGTTTAGCTTGTCATGATGAAAACACACTCAAAAAATATAATTAATAGCTCAAATGGTGTTTACAATGGTGAAATGAAGAAAAATTAAACGCAATAATTTTGCTCTACCAAAACTCCCCCTCTTTTCCTCCTGTTTGGTCCTATTAGCACCCTATTTTTACATAACAACCCATTACTCAAACATCTTTTCAAAATATTCTTCCATAACTCCACCAGATCTTCTCTTTGATGAAAGATATCTCAGGAATAATTTCTTTCTCCATTATCACACATCTGCCTCTATTTGCTAGAATAAAATCCTAGGGATATTATTATTTTTTTTATTATAAATAAAACCACAGATTTTATTTCTCATTTTCAATAAAAACAAACTCATCAATATATTATATCTTTTAACTTCAAGATATGAAAACTTCTTGTATAATAGGCAACAAGATATCTTTGCCTTAAATCTTTGAGATCTCCCATAAATTATGTGAATCTTTTTCAAATGAAGAAGAAGAGGGTGCCTCTATCCATTTGTTCATTTGTTGGGTGTCTTTAACAAGTTGGGTGACCGTATCTGAAATGATGGGTGCCTTTATCAGTTCCTCTGGCTGCTTTTAACACTTTTTTGGATCTATTTTTCCAAAAGAGCTTATTTCGTTGAAAAGACTTAAAACAAGTTTATTAGTGATAAAATGAGTCTCAGCTAATGTATTTATAGGTGAAAATGCGTCGCACTTTCGTGCTTATCATATAAGTATGATACTTTCATACATACACATTTGCTATTTCGAGCCGAGTTTACTCGCCTATCTTTTTCTCGAAATATGTGTTGGTAAGCTTTTGCTTTAACCATTTTCTTCTTTACCCGTGACGAAAGTCATGATGACATTTCAATCTTGAAAATAACTTTGATGACGATAGTCGATTCTTTTTATCTAACGACTATTATAACATTATAGAAGAATGTTTCAATGATTGAAATGTGGAGTTGAGATTACGTAACCAACCATGGATATAAGCATATATAGTTTGTTCGCACATTAGTGTATAAATCCATGTGCCGGAAACCAAGTGCGTGCATATGTGTGCATGCAGTATTGGTGAAAGAGACAGGTTAGGTACGCGCACCCGTACGTGTACTGGCGGAAGTTTTCATACCGAAAATTTCTTTTGTAGTTTGTGAAGTTTGCAAACTGAAAACCAGTCACCTTAGGTATGCGTACCCGTACGCGTACCCATGGAAGTTTTCAAACTGAAAATTTCTGCTGAGTTTCCAAACTCAAGTCCGGTAGCTATGTTACACGTACCCGTACGCGTACCTAAGCTGGTTATATTTCTCAAATCGGTAGTTTCATGACTTAAAAAATAAATCAATAAGGAATACAATCTTTGCAAACCGTGGATATATTGTTCATGAATTGATTCAAGTGAATCAAACCGATTTTGTTTCAATTGTATCTATGTATAAAGATCTAAGCAATTGAACATCTCTTGAACTAGTTCTTATGAGTCATTTGAACTAGTTATGAGAAAGATGAATACGGTTAATATGAAAGTACTCATATGTCTAACCATTGGTTAACTATTTGTGAACCAACCCAATTTACACGTTTAGGAACGGTTACTCAAACCTAGATGAATACATTTCATTTGTGTGTGAGACAGGCTATGTTTCTATCTAACGGTTGAAAGATATTAGCTTGGATAAGTCAGGTTTTTTATCTAACGGTTAATATTGAATGCTTTGTTACCAAGGTAACTAAGATTGCAAACCCTGATTTGAAAACTATATAAGGGAGACGTCTAGCAACTAGAAAAACTAATCCCCACACCTCCTGTGTGATACTAGTTGGTTTTGCTAGAGTCGATTCTCCTTTAACCGTAGGTTTCTTCTCGAGACCCTGTCGGTTGACGACTTAAAGACTTCATTGGGATTGTGAAGCCAGACGAAACTACTTCTCTTGTAGTTGAGCGATCTGATCTTTCCATTTTCTATCGTACGAGTTCAATTGAATAATTGACTTGAGATTATATCTCCGATAGGGCAAGATAAAAAGAAATCACAAACATCTTCGTCTCATCATTTGTGATTCCGTAATATCTAGTTTCGCTACCATACGATTTAGATTATTGTGAGGTGAATGATAATACTAGGTTGTTCATTGGGAATATAAGTCCAGTTTATCAATTGGTTCCTGTTTACCTTGATTTTTATCAAAATACGGAATAAACTTGTAGGTTTATCTGTGGCAGACAGATTTATCTATTATCGTAGACTTTTCTGTGTGATACAAATTTATTTATTAAAGTCTTCAACTTTGGTTCATAGCAACTCTTGGTTGTGGGTGAGATCAGATAAGGGAATCAAGTGTGTATTATCCTTCTGGGATCAGAGATGTAAGGAGCGCAACTGTACCTTGAATCAGTGTGATATTGATTAGGTTTCAACTACATTCCAGACCGAAGTTAGTTTGTAGTAGGCTAGTGTCTGTAGCGGCTTAATACAGTATGATGTTCAATCTGGACTAGGTCCCAGGGTTTTTCTGCATTTGCGGTTTCCTCGTTAACAAAATTTCTGGTGTTTGTGTTATTTCTATTCCGCATTATATTTTTTGTTATATAATTGAAATATCACATGTTGTGCGTTGTATCGATCAATTGTGAAATCCAACCTTTGGTTGTTGATTGGAAATTGATTGATCCTTAGATATTGGTCTTTGGTACCATCCAAGTTTATATCTCTCTTGTATTTGATAAAGACTCGCAGATTTCTATTTACTTGAGTATTGATCAAATCGAGAGATAGAGATATTAACTCCTTGGTATATTTTTATTAAGATTGAGTCTGACTGTCTAGTTGATTCTCTTAAAAGTATATTCGAGTTAGTCCATACAGATTGCTAATCGAAATATTGGGTGTGGTTGTTAGACCCCCGCTTTTTCAATTGGTATCAGAGCAGGCAAACACGCATAAACACCTTATCAGTCTGTGTTTGTAGCGATCTGACTCTATGGACAAGAGCACTATCTCTGATGAACGCGTCACCAGAAATAAAAGTTCTGTTTCTAATAAGTCTATCAAAGAGAAAGATCCCTCAATCTCTGTCATAGATGAACCCAGTGTTCAAATGAAACAGACTAACACTGACATGTGTTTTTCTAATGAATCTAACTATGTTATTCAAGAGGAAACAACTAGAGAGAGTAAACTAATTCTAAACCTTGATAGATTCAAACAATTAATAAAACATGTTAATGTTGTTCTTGGTGTAGTAAAAGACTGTGGCTCCATTGAAAAGGCTTATCATAAAGAAAATCCAGAAGTTCGATCAACTCGTATCTTACTTGAGGCAAAACTTAAAAAGGATGCTTTGGATGTTGAACATCTCTTGAGTAAACTCTCCATTCAAGGATGTTCAGAAAAGTATGCTATACCATCTACTTCCATAGAAAATGCTAGGTTCACCGGTCACAGAGTGGGTTGTTGACTGAAGAATAAAATAATAATAAAAATATTCATTCTACGACCAACTTAGGCACTTCTAGTTGTGCTCCGGATTTTTTTAAAATCTGGGACAGTCTTGACCGTCAATGAGGGTCGTGGATGTGAGTTGAGAATACCCCATTTTCCACTAGTGTTTAGATATTAAGGAATAACTTTGAACAATTAAAGATAAGCGTTGCTGCACATGTTCAAAGTATGTCGACATCTTTACTTTGTAAGTCCTCTCTCATACTTACAATCTTAAAACCGATTTTCCACACTTCCAAACAAGTTTAGAATTGGTTCTTATGACTTTCAAGAACTACGTGATTGATCAAGAACGCTCAATCACCAAACATGGGTTTCACGGTTCTACCAAAACAAGTTTCGGTTCTACCTCCATGTGAGTACTTTGCATAGTCATGCTAGTTACCAAAATTCGGTTGACTAGGTACTAGGATCGGTTCCCCTTTGCCTAAAAAAGTGTTTCACATGTCCATAGGATAGGTTCCCCTTTCTGCTAAAGACTTTCTACACGTCATATAAATATCAATTCCCCTTTGTGATAGGTTGCACCTCTTGCTAGGATCGGTTCCCCTTTACCCATAGTCGGTCATACCAATAACACTAAATCGATCATACCATCTCAGGTGATTACTTAAGATCGGTTTCACTAATAAAAGTCATACCAATACAAAAGTCATGCCTTTGTGAATAGTTTTACCAAGAACATAAACAAGTCATGAGCGGTTATACTAATCACACATATTGGTAGTTCAAAAGATATGCAATGAATAACAATACCAATAATGCCTGGCGATTTCTCTTTCGATTCACAAAACAAGTTCATGAATTTACATCCTTAAAACAAATGTAAAACATTGTTTCCTAGGATGAAATCTTCACCTTATACCCATACATAATCACAATAGCATTCAAACGATTATGTCCATGTCTTATCTACAAAGTTTAATAGTTAAGCAATAAACCTCGTATTGTATTCCTTAATACTATGTCTAACTAGAGTATAATCATTCATGCTTCACAGTTTTGTTTTCAATATGCACGACTTGAAAGATACGTTAGGGAATGAAACTGTTCAAGTCAAATATCACTAACCTCAAGTGGAAGGATGATGTTTTCGTTGTAGCTCCTTGCTTTTTCACTTCTTCAAGTCTTCGAAATACTTGTAATGTCTCATATCCTAATACTTTCAAGCTAACCTATACGAAGTTGACTCTAGTACATAATCAAGCGACTCTTAAATGAGTTTTGGCTCACTAAAATATGACAACCAAACTTGACATACCAACGCTTGGTGTGTTCAACCGATCTATGCTATAACAGGTTGATATGAAAGTGTTCATATGGCTAACTTCGGTTAACTATTGTTGAGCCAACCTAGTGTACACGTTTAGGTACAGTTACCCATATCTGAATGAAGGTATATTTCATTTGTGTGTAACTAGCTAAGTCCATCTAACGGTGGAGAGATATTGCTTTGGTTTCAAGCAAACTTAGCTTGGCTCTTAGATCAGATTTCATCTAACGGTGAATATTGATTGCTTTGTTCCAAAGCTATCAAACCCTGATTTGAAGACTATATAAGGGAGAACTCTAGCAACTGGGAAACCTAATCCCCACACCTTCTGCATGATACTAGTTGCGACTAGAATCGATTCTCCTTCAACCTTAGGTTTATTCCAAAACCCTGTAGGTTAACGACTTGAAGACTTCATTGGGATTGTGAAGCCAGACCCAACTATTTTCTATGTAGTTGCTTTTTGTGATCTTACTTATACTATCGTAATTGAGTATTATCTTTGCTAAGATTTTCTTGAGATTTATCTCCGATAGGTAAGATTAAAAAAAGTCACAAACATCTTCGACCCATTGTTTGTTATTCCGTAATATCTTGTTTCGCTTCCATACGATTAAGATTATTGTGAGGTGATTGATAATACTAGGTTGTTCTTCGGGAATATAAGTCTGGTTTATCAATTGCTTCATGTGCACCTTGATTTATCAAAAGACGGAACAAAACTCGTTGCTATTTCTGTGGGAGACAGATTTATCTATATCAATAGACTTTTCTGTGTGAGACAGATTGGTTTATCAAGTCTTCGACTTTGGGTCGTAGCAACTCTAGGTTGTGGCTGAGATCAGCTAAGGGAATCAAGTGCGTACATAGAATCCTGCAGAGGTTCAGAGCATACTTAAAATGAAATTTTATTGAGTGAATAGTGGATACAAAAAAATTGTTGGCATTTTTATTTCAGATATTTAGATTAATCAGCTGTTGAAATTGGCTGGCATGTGAATATCTGAAACGATGCGTCGAATCATTATCCAAGTTTATTTTAGATATATAAAACTGGAATCTTGTCTATATAGATCATAAAAATGATACGATTCTTGTTGGTGATGAATTTGATGATTCGTGGGAGCAGTCCCTTCTAGTACTTGCGCTACTGGTTTCTGTTTGAATACAATGGACAATCAGTTAAAATGACAAGTTGTATTCCATTGTACATGGATTCATTAGTTGTATCCGTTGCCTACGGATTTTTTCTGCTTTAGGATTTCATCAGCTGAGTGGAAAAGAGTTGCATAATATAAGTGCACTTTAGATGGTGATGATGAGCATTATTAGTAAAATTTGTTGCCGATGATTTTGATTTTTACTAGTCCACAAGATTATTATTATTTTAGTTTTCGATTATTGATTTGATTGACTAGATAATCAATAGTTTGTTTATTACATGATCATTCTCTTATGATATAAGGTTACTTGTACTAGATTAAGGATCTACAAAGTTCATATCTGTTTTTAGATCTGAAGATAGGCTTGTGATCATCCACTATTAACAAACTCTATTCTGTGGGTGATTGATCACAAGGGAATCAAGTTATTCGTGCAAGTACATTGAAGACCGAGATTTGAAGACAATTAAGATTTTCCAATTATTATTCCGATCTTTGTGATTATACTTCGTTCACACTTGAGTGGCTGGGATCCAACAAGTTTGTTTATCTTTGATGGACCTCCATAACTTGTTTTGTATATTGACGATCTACCATTTGGTGGTTCTTTTCAGGATCCAAATCTGATAGGTTGTGAAATAAAATTGAATTATCTCGATAATCTAGATCTTGGTTGATCTAACCTATACAAATGAGTTTATATTGATTAAATGGATGAGCATTTGTGTATAACTCAACAAATATCTCTGACTTAGTTCTTGAGATTGATAGAGTGGTTATCCAATATAGATTAGTCTTTTACTGTTTCAAAATTTGATCAAAAGGAGTTGAGTAGTAGAAGTCTTCACAGCGGGTGAAGTAACTTAATATAGTAGATTCTATCTTAGAATTCACATGGGTTGACCAGATTGGTAGTAGGGCGCAGGGATACTGAAGAAATTGAATAACTTGGAGTTAGTTTACTTTGTCTCAATTATACGAAGTTGGTAGTAGTCTTTGTATAGCGAATTGATTCTGAGAGTATTCAGAACTTGGACTAGGTCCCATGATTTTTTTGCATTTGTGGTTTCCTCGTTAACAAAATCTTGTGTTGTGTTATTTACTTTACTTCCGCATATTTAGCTTGTCTTTATAATTAAAGTAAATACACTTGTATGTTAAAACATTTGGTTTGGTCTCCTAGTTGGTTTGTTCTGAATTTATACTATATACCAAGTGTACATCTTATGGTTGTTATGGTCATGACGGTCTCTATATATATTAGACGGTTAAGAGTTATTGATGAAGTTGTTATGGAGAATCCATATCTCCAATAAGGAGTGAGAAAGGTTTTAGAGAGCTAAATAAATAATAGAAATAGAAAGTGGGTAAAAAAATCTTCAGTTTGTCCAAGATTGAAATGGGCATTTTCTTTGCAGTAGGGTTCATCTTCTTGCTTTTTATATCAATGATGTGAAACAAAACACTAGGTGGTTGGGAATGGTGCTAATATCTCAGTGTGCAAGGAAATTTTGGATAAAAAACATTTCTTTGTATGAAATATTTCCAACTAATGAGTACATGGAAATAAATAAGGAAATACTTATTGTTGATCTTACTGTTGATGGTGAATGGTTAATTCCTAGGGAGATTCTGAATTAGTTTCCATTGGTGAGCTTCCATATTTGAATATAGGGGAAGATAAGAGGATTTGGAATGGTAGAAAGAAAGGTGATTTTATCTGAAGTCTGCTTTTCACATAATTGAAACTCATTATCCTGCAATGAACTGGACCAAGAAGGTTTGGCATTCTTGTCTTCACCTATCACTTCTTATAACGCATGAAATTTTGTGAGAGGGGTTTTTGCTTTAGATTATCGCATGAAAGAGAGAGGGTTTCATATTGCTTCAATATGTTATATATTTGTGTTGTAAGGATGAAAAGATTATAAAACATATTCCTTGGAAGTGCAATTTTAGTGAGATTATCTGGAAATGGATAGGGAATATGTTTCTGTTTCTAAATCCTAACTATAATAACGTGATGAGGTACGGAAAGGACAAGAATAATGTTATAATGGAAGTTTGGATTATTACATCTTCTATTACAGTGGTGGAGCTTTGGTTCTTAAGTAATATAGTTTCTTTTGAAAATCTTAACCCTTACCTCAATTCCTTCGAGACAAGATTTATGCAAGTTACAAAATATTGCACAGTAAGGATGAAAGGTTTTATGTGGGATACAAGTTATGACTTTCTGAGTGTTGAAGAACTTTGACTCAAGAAGAAGGTTTGTGAAGATACAAAGAGTAAGTAGAAGTGACATTTTGGCTACCTGATTTTAATCCGATTTTGGTACGTTGTGATGGTGCTTAAAGAGGAAATCCTAGGTCAGAAGGATATGGTTTTGTTTTTGTAGAAAGCATGATGGTGAATTTGTGTATGCTGCTTCTGGTGGATTGAGAATTGTTACCAGCTACCTCGCAGAGATAAAGACACTACTTAGTGAAAAGAGCTACTAGTCTCCATATCAGTTCTGATTCAAAGGAAGTAGTAAAATATTTTATTGGAAGGATACTTTGGTTTGTTAAATCTACAGGTGGAGAAAACCTTGGTTTATTAGTAATATCCTTTTTAGGGTACTTTGATTTTAGTCTCCTGTTCCTACTTTTGATGGTTTTTTTGTTTGGTTTTGTTAGTCATGTTTTGGGATTCTTTTTTTCTATTTTTTTATTTTTCTGGTCGATGAGTAATAAAATTTCATTGACCGAGAAAGAAAAAAATCACAGTAGAAAACAATTTTTGATCGGTCACTATAAAGACATAATATGTATGGAACACAACTAGTGTTACATGTGATTATAAATTTGCTTAGGAGTGTACCAAACCCCGATTTGTTTTTGATACGTCCTTCAACAATTTTAATGAAAGGATACATCAAATACAGTGTAACCTCGGCAAACAGTTACTTTCGTTCTTTTTCTTTTTCTCTTTTGAAGCAGTTACTTTCGTCAAACGAAGTATTCGTATTTTTTATACAGCCCTGGTCCGGGTTATGTGACTATAATAATAACTTTGCTAAATATGTTAAGTAATAAAAGATATTGAGTCCCTAAAGGCTCCATGTAAACGTAAGACTGCACCCCATTTAAATAAGCCAAAATACTTCATCCAACAAATAATTTTAGTACAAAAAAATCATTTCCTCATTTATTATTTTTCTTTGGCAATATTGAGATATTTTATTGTATTTTTTACGAGAATTTACATATAAGGGCAAAGTAGAATTTCAAAATGTTTTTTTTTCTTCCACCTAAATCGAAATGCATCTCATCCTTAATATTTTCGTAGTGCATGACTCGCGATTTTTTATGATGACTATTGTTTTAAAAGCGTATTCTCATGACACACTTCATACAGTGCTACTACATCTAGTTCAAGATCATTCTCATCATACTTTTCTAACTTAATAATTTCTTCTTCTGCTTGAGTTACATGACTACATCGTTATCGTTACACAACGAGTTTTTTTTTTGTTTGAAATCAACAAAAGGGAGAAAAGTTATTTGCATATTCGGTAAAAAAAAATAAAAAAGTGCAATATTTCGCATGATCATTTAAAGAAAAATAATTCAGATTTGTCTTTAATCAGTAACCCGGATCCATCCGAGTTTTAAATCCAAGATCGGGTCGAGTACGGATTTGGGTTGTGGCAGGGTGGCAACAAGCATGCCAACGCATATAAAAAATGATATGGAAACATAACCAATAATAATGTTGATATGGCCGAGTTGGTCTAAGGCGCCAGCTTAAGGCGCTGGTCCGAAAGGGCGTGGGTTCAAATCCCACTGTCAACAAGTTGTTTTTGAAGTGAAGGTTGGAATCCCACTGTCAACAATTTTTTTCTTAAATTTTTTGTGGAAGCATTAAGCATTCAAACTGAACCAAAATTATGTATCAGTTGACTACGAGTTAGCTGACTATGGATTTGGTTAAACTTTTTAGCAATGCAGGTAAACAGCGGTTATTACTGTAGATAAAGGTCTAAATGTCTCATACCTGGATGTTTGACGCGACAAGTAAAAAAACAAGGTTAGCTGGTGTAATCTTGGTATTGCCAGAATGAGTGTGTTTTAAGAAGCTTAGACTTGGGATGAAATAAATCGGAAACTCAAACAAAGTGGTCGATTCGCGGCCAAACCTTGGTTACACTAAAATTATTCTGTCATACGACTACCATTATCCAGGAGCCTGCTGCTATTACGGATTTCACATTCTTCATCCCTTCAAGAAACTCAGACTTTCCTGCATTAAGTAGCATCTAATTAGGATCCTAATACTCATCCATAGATGTGAATGGTTGATGCGACCATATATTAAAAAATTGCTGTGTTTAGATATAAAACAGCAACAATCTTCAAAATGATCCACAGTAACAGATCATTACCACATCTCAACCACCATCTATGTTTAGTCCAAAACTTAGGAAGAAGTGATGAAGACTCAGTTGACAGTGATTGAATTGGGATCTCTAACTAGTCCATTTCACTCATGGGCCGTTTCATTTTCTTTTGTCGTTCCATATTAGGCTTGATTCGCCAGTCAGCTGATTTTTGGAACAACAAAGCAGTTCATTCAGATGGTTATATCGCTTAAGCACTAACAAAACCATTATACAGTGAACACATTCCTAAGAGCAACCACAGTCATGAGACAGACCAAATACCAAAAGCCAGACTAAAAGCCAAAAAAAAAATGGTATTCTCAGTGTTCAAGCGCAATGGGAGAGACTAAAATTTGGTGAAGCGTAACTTATACGAACGCTTGATGAAAGACGGAACTTATACTCACGTTTCTTGATGGAGCGTCTTTATAATATGCGTCTGAGTGAAACGGAGGTATAATGCGCGCTTGATTGGGGCGTAGGTATAATTCACGCCGGACATGGGACGGCGATGGAAAGTGCGTCTACTGGGACGGAGATGAAAATTGCGTCTCACACATACGGAGATATAAAGTGCGTTTGGTTTGGGGACATAGAAAGTCCGTATGTTTTGGGCGGAGAGTGGGGCGTTACGGAAAGTCCGTCTGAGTGGGGCGTTTACGGAAAGTCCGTCTGAGTGGGGCGTTTATGGAAAGTGCGTCTGGATTCTGTCTTGGTCGGTGGTGGATTGCATGTTAACTCCTAATGAGGTTTTGAGCATAACATGAAGTTCTGATTATGTGTGGATTCACTGTTGTCATTATGTGTGGTTTACCATGAGGTTCGTATAACATGATTCTCATTATGCATGGATTCCCCGTTGTTCACACAGACGTACATTAAAGTTACGTCTCACACAGGCGCTCATAATACATGCGCCCAAACCAGGCGTACACTAAAGATACGCCTACACACAGGCGCTCACAATACATGCGCCCAAACCAGGCGTTTTTTTATAACTGCGCCCCGTTGGGACGTACATTCTAATTACGCATGCTATGGGACGTATGTTTTATCTCCGTTTGGTCCGGCGGTGTTTATAAATACGCCTCATTCATACGCTCTTTATACATACGCCCGGTGTGAAGCGCTCACTATACAACCGTCTAGATTCATACGCTCACAATAACCCCGTCCCACTATAACTGATTTTAGTCTGGGTTGGAGACCACATTTGGTCTCAAACCCTAATTATCTGGACTAAATATAGCTTTAGTCCGTTCCATTACGGATGATTTTGAGACCAAATTTGGATATAGTCCCCAAATTTAGTCATGACTGTGGTTGCTCTAAGAGACTTAAACATATCCCACGAGGACAAGAATGTTAACTAGGAAAGTGTTAAAGTCCAAGGTGGTGATATCAGTGATCTGAGTTCGAAATTAACATAAACTAAGAAAAAAGAAGGTTGCTTGACTGAAATAAACAAGGGTAACATGGCCAGCTAGATGTCCTCCTACTCCTCCTACAGTTCACATATATGAAAACCTGAATTAGCTTGAGTCAACGAAACCAGAAGAGGAGGAAAAAAATGGGAAAATCCGAGAAAGAAAACCTTACTACCATTTTGCATAAACAGCTAGAAGAAATGCAGGAGGCTTTCCAGGTAAAACCCATTTCTAAACTGATCAATCTTATCAACCCCAACTTGTTCAATTCATCTGCAATTTAGATTTCCGTTTCCGTTATCAGAAGATTCAATTTAAACTTTTTTTTTTTTTTTTTTTTTGAAGGTTTTGGAAAGTAAACCTCGTTCATCTCTTGAGAAAGTAGATTGGGAGAAAGTGATAAACATAGCGGAGCAATTATCAAAAAAAAAAAAAACAGTTGGTAACTACTCTATTCTGCCTTTTTCTTATGTCATCTTGCAACTTGCACTTCAAACGGGTCGTTTATATGCTCTTTATAAACTTATTAAGAATTCATTTGGAAAAATTAAGCTTTGATAGAAACTTTATAGAGTTGTGTTTATGAGATGCAGCTGGATTGCGTTGGATTGTAGAAGCACCAGACTGTGAAGAGTTGGAGGAGAACATGAAGATACACTTTAGCATGCTGCGGGAATTTCTCTTGCTAGCACACAGGAGTAAGATTGGATCCGGGCCTACTCTTGCGGATTTCTTCCATGAATCTGCAAAGCCCTTTGCTCATAGCGTTTATTCATTTTTTAAGGAGGCTGCCTCCAGACCTGGCTAACATGCAGTGATTGTTTGCAGGAATTCTTGATGAAGATCGTAAACTCTCGATCCAACAGCTAGCAGATTCTGTCTGGGAAGCATGTGCATTTCTCAAGAAAATTCCTACCACAAACCACGCAGCCATTGCACGAGAAATAACATGGCTTGCAAAATCCATGGAGGGTGCATTGCGTCAATTAAAAAGAGATTTGAAACCAGCTCCATTTGAAGATCTGGCAAATGATAATACTACTGATGAATTAACAACCGATCTGAATGAAAAAAATGATGACGATTACGTTGATAATGGATCATTTGAGGGTGGTGAGATTGGAAATGGCCTCTCACCTGATGAGATGAAAATGGCAGAATCGGCTGTAAATTTTTTTTCTGACACACTAATAGTAATCAACGAACTTGTCTGCGTCATCACCGGATTGGGTAGGCACTCAAAACCAGCCAACACTGATGTCAAATCTGTAAGGCTACTGGAGTTGTTGTTGGTACGCTGTCGTAGTATCAAAGTATGTATGTAGGAGCTTGGTGTAGATTTATACCCACCACAAGTGGTTACTGCATTGAAGCTGGATGTCCATGAAACTTCAGATGAAGTCAGCAAACTTGAAGCAGATGTACGTCAATTTGAGGACGCTTCCTGTGATAGTTTCTTCCAAGCTTGCGAATGTTCACTGAGAAATATGAAGACTGAATTGTATTCATTGGAACCAGTACCATTAGAAAGTGAATTGCAGAATATGTCTGTCAGTATCTGGCATGCCGATGAGTACTCAACAATTTAAACATTTCTTCATTGTAAAAATCCAATGTGAGTACAACTTCTTTAAATTCTGTAATTGTGAGTATAGGTTACTTTGACAAGTTTCTTCCTATATTTGAGTGGGTGTTGCGAGTTGGCCAGTCGTGTGCAACATTACAGAATCAAAGAAGCAAGTACTAAATGTTCTGTACGTAGATTCTTTAGCTGAAAGAGGCTGCACGCAATATCCTGAGGGTCTTATACTTGATTATGTGGGCTTTATTCACAGGGACGGGCCTAGCAAGGGGCTAACCCGGGCTATAGCCCGTCCCTATATTTAGGTTAATAAAAAATTTGGTATAAGAAAACTTTTAAAAATTAGTAATTAGCCCTCCCTATTAGTGTTCAGTCCTTGTAGTTGTAGTATAAATAATTTTTAGCCCAAAATCCTGTTTAAAACATAGAACTTTCCTTGTCACGTCCATTTTTTTCCCCATTTTTTCTTTTATAAAACATCAATTCCTTTCTACAATCTTTTTTCATAATTAAAATTTGTATACTTGTCTATTTATTTAGTATTTTATAGACAAATTCCAATTAATCACTAACTAGGGTATGATCCGTGCCGTAACGGCACGGGATTTGGTTTGTCCTCTGTATTTCCAAACGTCTTCGACATGTCCTATTAGGTATAATCCCGATTTTTAGATCAAATGCAGAGAAAGAGGTTGTATGCTTTATCAATCCATGCCTTGCAAATGTGCGAAATACAACTTCTTCATATTAGTGAGCATGTCACCACCTAATGTTTTTTCATAGATGATCCTTTCCTCAAAATATCACCATCCTACCAATCAAATTCGTAAACGCGTTATCCTTTGAAGTTCGGTCTTTTAGTGAATTGGTGCCAAATTTGAATTCGAAAGGAAATAAAGAGTAGAAAGTAGAACATATACTAACTACAGAAAAAATAGATACATTTACAAAAAGGAGTAGTAATTAACCTATGGTTGTAATACTTGGAACTAATGATCTCAACAATATTTTAACCTTTTAGTCTGCAAAATAAAACAACCATCTATTTTTCACCTATAACAATTTAAACATTTCGAAAGCAGTTTCCCGTCAACAAAAGTAATGCTTCACGAAAAAATTAAAAATTAAAAAATATAAAAAAAGAAAAAATCACTTCTGCTTGACAGTGTCCAACATCATCATACACATTACTTGTCGAAATAAAACTACTGTACTGTGTGTGTGCCGGCGATAGCTCCACAAAAGGAAGAGTGTTGGTGATCACTGTTATTATAGAGAACTGTTGCTGCACATTAATATAACCTAAAACTCCATCCACGCATCCATCATATAACGTTTTAAACAGATAGCAATACATAACAAATCACCAAATGGTTAAGAAGTTCTTTAACTAAAACCCCTCTATATTCCTTCAAAATAATTGCTATGAGATAATAATCTGTGTGCAGTTTGGTCCATCCCATCTAGTAGTATAGGTCACCATAATTGTGGAAACTCGTTGGGCGCCATATTAATTCAAGTCGCTATAAGATGATAAGGCATTACCCTAATTTATCTCCTTATTAGTACCTCCGTCTCCATTAAAGTGCTTGGCCTGCGTATTAACATCATTTCTGCAGTGAAACGAACAAAATAAGCTTTCTCTTTGTTTCGTGCCATCCTTTATACATACTATAATCTCGATTATTCCTTAAATCCTATAAACTTGATGATACTATGATAATAATTTCATAAATAAAGCACTGGAAACATCAACAAATGGCAAATATACTATCTTCTAGCTACATTGCAATTAAAATAAGAAACAAAAGTCTGCCTTGTTGATATATATGGTAGCCATGAGGGTCCCTGCAGGTGGGAATTTCGGTACGCCAGCAACAACAGATCCATGAGTCGTTTTTCAACCTATTTTCACTTTCTTCTCCAATACTAATGACATTTCACCCACCTGGAATCCCTAGAAACATGTTACAATTTATTATTCAATGACTTTGATACATTACTTACCAATTTCCTCAAAATTATAAGAATTTTGCAGCTACCATCTATGTCAACACAGATATACCTCCCGGAACTGAAACCACGGTGTTCTTCGACCACACAATAACCATATTTAACTCTCCAAAACTATCTAAACTACAACTGTCAATTATTGAAACAAAATGAGGGAAAGAAATTACTGCGAAATTGATTCATGTTGCTGAAAGGTGATCGAATTCAATATCAACAACGACTGCATTGAACGTTTTTGTCTCATTCCCATTTTTATTTCTATCAGAAGCCTTAGTATTCCATTTGATAATAGAATTTCAACATTTCTATAAGCGATAAACGAGATTAGTTTCCAATACAAAACACCCCCTCCCTGCAAACAAAAACATAAGAAACTTCTAAGCAATGACTTAAGCTATAATGAACCTAAGCTTGTTTTCTTGCATGCATTACTAACTGCTAAATACTTAAAAGAAGCCAGATCTCAACACTTTTTAACTTCTAAGCAATGATCCATATTTAACAACCATGATTACATGCCTATTATTATCTCTGTTATTTTTAATACCAGTTCCAACATGAGGTCCTTTAACAGTTTAGGAGTCATGAAAAAAAATAGGAAGCAAATTTGTAGAAAGACTTGAATAATCAGTAGCAATTAACCTCACCGACCAAACATGCACACAAATTTATTTCTAAAATTTACCCTAAAGTATTTTCGAGTTTATAGTCATATATTTAGTCATAATACACTCTCGAGAGTTTTTCTTAAAGTATGTATGAAGCCTCCATCATACGTGCATTGTTGCCAAAATGAAATCAAGGCCATCAAGAGTAGACTTTAAACTCACAGGAATACTGTTGTAACTTATAAGAATCACATTGCTAAGATGCCAATAGTTATGTTGTTACCTGGAGTGGCTGCTTTGATGTACTCTTTTCCAAACCAAAAAAAACAACAACATGGAGTATTTGGCGACTGAAAATAATGAAGATATTTGGTGACCAAGAGAACAAAATTCAATTAGTCGATAATCAAATTGAACTTGAAATATAATTATTCCCAAGTCAATATTTTACCTAACTTTGATGACCATTTTGATTGCTTCTAAGTTATAAGAACTGCTGCCCAAATTAAACGAATTCATCAATGTTGTACACATGATAAGAAAGGCACATCTTTCTCATCTTCAGGATCGTCAAAACTTCTCTAGTACCTATACTCCCCAAATTAGTCACTCATTGATTAAAACCCTAAATCAGAGAAGCAAAAAATAGGCAAAATTTAGTTAAATGCACATCAAAGTAAGATAATCCGAACCCTAAATAACCTGTTGTTGGGGCATGATTCTGAGCAAAACCTCAACCAATTCCATCAACCTAAATTTCGAAAAACAAAACCAAAGAAAATGATTAAAACAATCTGAAATATATTAATAAGAAAGAAACCTAATTTAGATGAAGAGAATGCATCTAGCAGGTTGACACACACAAAAAAACAAACAAACCAATAGAGTGTTAATCCATCCTTGTGTTTGTTTCTCGAATAAAAAATGAGATTAGAAAGAAAAAATTGAAAAATAAACCTAATCTGAACCAACAAAAATAAGAATGATACTTGGTATAATAGATCTTCTCAATGGATAATCTTTCTTTCATTTTTGATCTCTCAGAAGAGTAACGTCTTTGAGAATTATTATTTGATCGCCAAAAAGGGTAACGCCTTTTACATTGAATGGAAATATTATTTGGCGGACATTTCTAGGAGAAGAGAGATGTTTGTAATGGCGGGATCTCGGTCATTCTTTATCTCCCCAAAGTGTAGGGCACCGTTGATTCTGGTTATAGAAAAAACACTTAAATATTGAAAATGTTTTATAAATCGAGAATATAGGTCACGTATTAGCTGATCGATCACAACCGTTCTTTATATGCCCAAAATGTAGAGGGTCGTCCAATGGTAAAAACACCATTGTCCCTTATATTTTGCTTGATCTAGATCGTCCTTTATGTGTCCAAACTGTAGGGAGCCGTCGATGTAGTAAAACACCATTGTCCCTTATAATATAGATAGATTACAAAATTCTTTCTAAAAAATTTGCCGCACCCTTCGGCCGCATTGGCAGGTAGTAATATTCTAGCCCTACCCTTAAAACATTTCTGGGTCCGTCCCTATTTATTCAATCTCTTGAATGGCCGGGTATCGCTTAGTATAGATTTAAATTGTTTGAAAAGTTTCTAGGGATCTTGTCTTGTGCTCTCTTTTCTTTTCATAAATCTTTAATTTTTAATAAAATGAAAAATGAACTTAGGGATTTTGTAATCTTCAGGGATCTTGTAATCTTTCCTAATTATTTCGTTTGCTTTTTACAGAAATAGGCCCGTTTTTTTGGTGCTTTTCATTTCTGGGCCACTTTTTTTTATTTCTTGCTAGACTAGGCAAGTTTTGACCAAAAGTGATGGATGGAAAGTTAGCTACAGTTATCTTCCAGCTGTCCATATCTTCTTAGCTAAAAAGACGTTTTAGTCCTTCAAATCTTCATCAATGACACAGATTGCATAATAAAGAGAACGGGTAAGATGTAGTGCTAAGCCAGACTCTTCCTACACACAATTCATCAGTTGCAGTCACTTCGTAGACTACTTCAGTTGAACTCTATTCAACACTATTACTTCTATCAAACATCACTGCTACAAATCAAACTCTACAGCTCAGCTACAATGTCAGAACTAAAAACTCCCAAGACATCAACATCATCTCATCTCATTCGCCACAATGATATCTTCCCTATTCTCAACTACACTTTCACAGTATTGATACCAATCTCATACCCTGTAATTCACATTTACCCCATAACTTCGCAGTTCAGCTCCCTTAACCACTCCATGACCCTGTACTTATCACACTGACAACACCTGGAACTCCTTCTCAGCACAACCTGCACCACCACTTGCAATCTGAACTGCAGGTACAATCCACAAACCATCTAGAGATCACAATTACATACACAACAGGTACAATCCACTCCAAAAACTTGACCTGAGAAGCCATAGCATCATCCCGATAGAGTTGATAATAATGGGATGCAGCTTCTTTTCCAACTGTGTAACCAACCACAGCTCCAAGACCCACAGCTAAGACGGCACCTGTTAGTAAAAAGTGAAAATAAATGTGTAAATATGTTAATACAGGTAAATCCCATCCCTTACTAGATACATTCAAATTCTTTCTTTTTACTATCCTGGCAATGCACATAAGTTGAATGGTTTTGAATGTGATAATAAAGTCAACATAGTCGCTTCCAGTGTTAAGAAAATCCGCTACATTTAGAGTCCTCTAAGGGACTCAACTGAAGATACTGGTTATTCAAAGTTTCAATTCAAGGGATCCAATTTTCAGCAATTTCAAGCAATTGTTCAAATACAATGTTTGCAGGAGAGCATGGTAAACATGGTACTTAACGGAAACAACTTGTACTTTTACTATGGCGACCATATTCCAAAACTACACCAACCAAGGGGTAAAACAAAATCTAGTGCTAGCAAGAACACCCCTTTGAATATAAACTAGTATAGATAGTTTTAAACGATGGTAACACTAACCCCAGATCCCCCATAATTCAACATCGGAACTTCATATATTATGGGTAGAAACTAAGGAGACTAAGGAAGTCGCTAAACCACCACCTGACTGCTTAAAAGTAAAGTTGGACGCTTCTCCAGAGTAATAATCACTGTTTTGCATATTCTTAAGGGATTATGCAGGACATTTCCATGCAGTCAGATAAATCTATACAAGAGACGGCAGTGCCAAGCAGGCCAAACCTAGGGAATCTATTTCTCTAGAATGAACACATACGAGGTCACAAAACATACTGAAAGGATGCTAGATATCACTCACACAAATGTATGGAGAGCAACAACGGGATTTAATAGCACTAATAATCATTAGCCAATGTCAACCGAAATCGAAAAAATCCGCTACAAGATGACAGCAAAAGAATAAGGTTCCAGTAGTTTTATTTTCTCATAACTCGTTTTAGTCTCCAAAATTTACTAGGAGACTTGAGTGTAATGGCCCATGATAAGCAATACGAATACAACATTTGGTATTCAAACAATAGAGCTAGATGAGTACCGTGAGGACTCTTTGAATATCTCCAGGCAGTTCCGCCCAAATGAAGTTCTCCAACAACGCTTCCTATCGCAGCTACTTTTGCTGCTTTCCTTGCATTTTCCACCTGAAGAAGAGTCAGTGAAAAAAATATTAACAAACTAGTAACAAAACTAACAAAAAGGAAGGATCATATTAGGGCATTGACAAATCTACTTTAAACCATTCAGTCACTAATGGATGAACAACAATATTTAGCCAGCCAATGTAAAATTCTAATTCTCACATAAACTTCAGAATGAAATTTTAATTCTCCACATATCTAGACCTCAAATATGAAGCACAGAAATGTAAGATCAGATAAAAATCTAAGGAACACGGATATATTTATTCCTTTTACACTTACAAAACCTCAAAGGATAATGACTACTCTACAAATCCAACATATGCCAAATCAACGAAATGAAAAATACCGAAATTATGAGAATTTTTGATGAATCTAGATTAAAGAAAAGAAACTGGTTTGCTTGGAAAAGAGAGAGGGGTAACATACCACAGGTCCATGGATAGGATCAATAGAGATGAAAGATTGAACATCAGAATTAGACCATTTGATTCCGTTCTCATTAGCATCTATAAACTTAAACTCATGTAATTCTGTACAGCAATACACATCTCCACTTTTGCTCATTCTCTCAACTCAAACACACAAATACCTTAAACTCATGTAATTCTGTACCTTAGCTCAACACAGCCAATCCCAGAACCACTATGAGTTCTTCCCTGCACTTCACAAAACCACAACAACAATATCCTCACCACCACCTCCTTCCTCAATTATTCATATGTGCAACTTCAGAATCACCAAAACCACAACAGTAAACCACAATTACAACTCCATTATACATTGATCTCAATTCTGGTTATATTCTCAATCAAATAAATTGAATACTTTAATCAGCTCAATTAAAAATACCAGAATTAGAAATAATTAGAGACTTACCCAGCAATTCACGTTCTCTGAATTGTTAAATCACCAAATCATTTCCACCCAGAACCTAATTCCTGTTTTAAGGAAGAACATAAACCCTAACTTATCTCTGAATTAACCTTTCTTCACTTAAGTCTTGATTCCATCTGTATTTCAACTCTAATCCACCTAATCATTCAATACCCACCTAATCATTCCATCTGTATTTCAACAGAACTCACCACAATGCAAATATCGCGTTTCAGTCCATTCAGAACATCCTCACCATTTTCAGCTCTTGTAGTACAACACTTCAAACCTAGCCAATGCATCAGCAAAAACAACTAACAACAGCTGATTAAGCCTCAGTAGCTTCATAACCCCTCTTCCATCAGTTCATCTTCTCCCTGTAATTTGATTAAGCCTTTCTACAAACAACCTGTGTGCAGTTTACTGGTGCTTCACAGATGAACTCCATCTTGATTTACTAGTTCCTCATCTAAATTCAGATACCCCATAACAATTCATCTCCTTCTTAACTTCTCAACCATTCTCTGATTCCAGTCCCATCAAACCTTTGAATTTCATTCTTAATTTTTAAAATCAGAACATCAACTCAGACCCTAACAGCCATAACCATCAGGAATTCGTCTCCATTTCCTTGTTGTAAATCATATCTGATGAGAAACCGTGTATTCTAATTCATTCAAGACACTAGTACTTCCATTAAATCTCTTCTGTTTATTACCATGAATCAATAGAAATAGAAATTGCTCTTTCTTTAGATGATTTCTCGTCATCGAAATAACTTCATTAGACACTGATATTTAACAACAACAAAGAATCTTCAATCTTCTCCTAACTCTTCATCTCCTATCAAAATCAAGAAAAAACCCTGACTATCATCTCCCTCTCTCCCTGAGTTCTCTCGGTTCAATTCGATTCCAATTTTGGTAGCAGTTACTTCAGCCGAACACTCTCAGTAAAGCAGTGACGCACGTACAAAAAGGTTATTTCAGTAATCTTACCACATCCATGAGATATCCCTATATGATATTTTGGCGAGATATTGACAAGTCAACGCGATAAATTTACCGAGATGGTTAAAGTGGATGGAATCCGTTTAACTTGCCTAGTTTTGCAAGAAATAAAAAAAGTGGCCTAGAAATGAAAATGAGGGTCCAGACGAGGCCTACTGATGAGTGCTAAAAAGTGCATATTTCTATATATTTTTGTTGGCATTTAACTCATCTTTTGTGCATTAATTCTACATTTTATCCCATATTCTGTATTTTCATTGTTTTCAAGAATAAATATTTTTATTAATTAATTTTGCATTTTTAGGTTGTAAATAAAGTTTGGATGAATTGCGGAACGAAAAGAGCAGAAAAGTAGTGAAAAGCCGGGAGGAATTACACAAGGAAGCCGCGAAGAATGTTGTGCACAAGACCAAAAGGCTAGAAGTGGGCTCGAAGAGGAAGAATTGTTCTTAAAAAGATATGGGCTTGGCATACCCAAGGCCCAAAACCCTCACCCAAATCCATTTCATATATCCATACCCGTTTCCCTTTCTAGCCGTCAGATTGGATCATCTCAGCATCCTACGGTCGCAGTATCTCCAGTACATCAAAGTCTGAAGCTCCTGTCTAACACTACAGCACCTAACTCCATCTTGAGCCGTCAGTTTCGTTGTATCAGAAATCCGACGGTCGATACCAGTCTCTTCACTTGTAGCCGTTAGATCAATCTATCATTTCCGCATCCCACGACTCATCTTTGCGAATCATCGAGACTTGATGAAACCGCTCAACACACTAGTACCCTATACCTATAACCTAACCAAACGCCCCCTCCTTCTCCATCGACTTCTTCTCTTCCCCCCCTCTCTGCAACAGAACCACCTTCTCCATCATCACCACTACCCACTCCACTGCCACCGCCACCAACTCCTCTACCACCACCACACCTCCACCATCATCACCCCTACCTTCCTACAGTTATTACCCATCTTTATAGCCCCCTAATTCGTCAATTTCTCCCCTGCCGAAACCCTAGGTGAGTGGTTGACGAATTAGTGAAGCTAGAAAAGCAATTGAAGGCATGAGAATGGAGCTGGTGAACGAGGAGAGGAATGGGTTGAAGAGGGAAGCGTCAAATCGCAGGTTTGGTAAGAAAAATCCCTAACCCTAATTTTTCTGTCCATTTAGGGTTTGTTTGAGAAAACCCTAATTACTGCTAGGGAGAGCATGAGGAAGAACAGTGGCAACATGGGTATGATTAAATTAGTCGAATTAGGTGAGAAACCCTAATTTTGTCACTGTTCAATTTGGGGATTTGGGGGAATTTTTTTTGTAAACCCTAATTTGGGTGTCTGGGTATAAAAAGGGGACTGTGGTGTGTGTAATGGATATGCCTGGATTAACCAGAGCATCAGTATAATAGTTTAGTTTTGTTATGAACTGTAGCTTTGAGGGTTTCAATCTTTTCAATTCCATGATTCTCAGTTCAAATGCATTGTTAATTTTAGCTGTTCTGAACTCCAACATGTATTTAATTTGAGTGTGTGATTGTTACATTTTATATCAAGCTCCTGTTCATGTTTATGTTCTAAGTTTATCCACTGTTATGTGCTTCCCATGTTATGTTATTGTGTTTAAATTCATGTTTTGTTTCACTGTCAACTGTTAATGTATGTTTATCTTCATGTCTATCATGTTCTGAACCTCAAATGCTAGGATTAGATGAAGCTATGAACCAGTAAGGAGTCAGATCAAATTATGACATTCATGTTGTGTTTGGAATGCTGAGATAGTCTTCATCATGTGCAGCTCATGTTCAGTGTTGCTAAGCCCTTAGACTAGTTGTGCTTTAATCAGACAATTAGCACTTTGGTAATTATTTTAGCTGTGATTAGAATATCCCTTAGGTTAATGGTGGATTCAACGTCCTAGTGATCATCCTCTTGTCTTCATTGTTTTCTTATTTCTACTTCACTGTTTTCTTCACATCACTGCCCTTGGCTTAGGCCTTGGTTTATTACACTGTCATTTTATTGTCTTTGCTTCACTGTTTATCTCCATTGTTGTTTGCTGTTTTGTGCCTTTCTTATCACTTGCTGTTCACTGTTACTTTGTTAGTTCATTCTTTTTCTTACTTGTTTCCACTTGTTCACTTGTTTCCACTGTTACTCTTGTCTGTCACTCTTTGTTGCACCATCTCTTTTTCACTCTTTGTTGCACCATCTCTTTTTCACTCTTTGTCACTTCTCTTCTTCTTTAGTCCACTGTTAGGGTAAAAGGCCAAGAGCCTAGCTAATCTAAAGGCCCAGTTCACTGTTACCAAGCCCAGTTCAGTCCATCAAAGGCCCAAACTGCTTCACAGTTGATCAAAGCCCATCTTGCTCTTATTGTGAAAGCAAAAGCTTCAAAGTTATTCAAAGCCCATTGATATTCAAAACCCTTTGGTACTCAAAGCCCAATAGCAATTTAGAGCCCAAATAGCTAGAAACTCCAAACACTCCCAGTCTCTGTGGATCGACCCGTACTTGCACGAGCTACAACTGACGACCGTGCACTTGCGGTATTACTGTAAGCCCGCGTTTTTATTTCGCTTCAATTTTATACGCTTTCCCGGGCCCACCACCTACTTCTGCATATAATCCTTTTCTTTTTAATAAAAATTTTCAATTAGCCAAAGAAAAAAACGAACTTAAGAAAATTGTTACCCGTGGCTAACAGTCAGCGGGCTAACAGTCAGTTAATAGAAGTGAATTTGCCCATTCTCTTGGAATATTTATAGAGGGAAAATAATTTTTTGAGCATAAAAAATCAAAAAAGTGCGAAAGCATTAGCCAATCTAGCCATCTCCTGATCTAGGCAGTAGGCACTAACTTTTTCTTTTCATTTTTTGTTCTTTTGATCAATTATGTGTGGGGTTATAAATCTTCTCCCACGCTTTAAAGCTCACAAAACCATAATTTTTGTCAGGTAAAGTCTCCGGTGGCTTATCGGATTTGTGCAAAGCTACATCCTGCGTACCCCCAATTTCTGGACCCAACGGGACAAAACTTTGAGGGTATGTATTTCAGCAATTTATTTTGGTTGTATGTTTTTGCAAGTTGCAGCACCAACTTTATGATAAGTTGGTAGATATCACAGTCAAGCAGGGCAATCTACTACTGAGGTTGGAAGAAGTAAGTTTCACATGTACTATGACTTGGTCCTAATTGTGCAAGTTCAATTTAAATGCCAACACTAGTACTAAAGAATAAAGAAGACATCACCATTTCTTCAAAACTTGGATGGGTGCGTAATAGTACCCGGTGGTTTCTTTACCTAATTTAGCTGAATTGCAATTTTCTACTTTTAGCCGGAAACGCATTCTATATCGGTTACATATCTACACACCATCGGGCATAGATGGTGAGGATTTTGTAACACTTGAGACCAAATGTTAACAGAATGTTTGGATATCAGAAGTAGAAGTGTTTCTGTTTCTGAATTTTACCCGTATATGTGAGTAAAATATTATGACCTCTAATAACGTTGTTGATGAATAATGAGATGCACTTTTTATTCACTTGATAAGATGCCTTGATAAGAACCAAATAAACAGAAACGTCTAGTACTACAGCCATGTATGGTTTAAGGAGGAGCGATTGCCACACTCCCAAAAATGTATGGCACTCATTTATTAGGTTCGTTCTGTATTGACAATGACTAACCTCGGGAGGTCCCTCAAATCATTCAATGCCCAAGTAGCAGTTGCATTGCATGGCAATTCAAAAGGCGTGGCATCGTCGGCGTCTCTTATTTCGCACCAGTGCGATCCGCATTAAGCGATGCGAAACTCATATGACAAAGATTAGTGTTCTAAGTGAAGATTCGGGTCACCATTGCTTATATCATCCGACACTAGCTTTAAAATTTCATTTCAGTGTACCCTTTGGATTATAGTTAATACTACCTAACCCAATTCTTCAATTCCTCAATTAATAAAATAGCTATTGAATACGCAATGTTGACAAGTAGAGGCAAACTAGTATATATTATAAGTGAAGATTCTATTAAGATCATAAAACAAAAATTAGGAGATAGCTAATCATTATCATCACATTGTACTACCTAATACAAAAGAGTCACCAAACCGGATTCACTCTCTCCTAATTTAGACACAATTTTTCTTTTTTCTTTTTTCTTTTTTCTTCTTTTTTTTTTTTTTTTTTTTTTGCAGGATTTTAGTATTTGGGAAAATTTTGTATCTAACTCTCTTAGAACGAAAATAGTACAATAGAAAATATTTCACTTCATAACTTTTTATTTACCGGTGATGACACAATGTGCTATCTGCCACTAAGCCAAACTTTTTTTTAGATTCTCATACATCCAGAATCGTCTTAAAGACTTTCTCTTTCCAAAAATCGGATCAACGAAAATCACCTCTGCTTGAAAATTCTCTTCTTAGATCGGCTCCTTTAGGGTCGATCTAAGAAGATCAATCACCACCCAAACTCCTTTCACTTGTTTTTGCTTGTTTGTACTCTTTAATCTGTTTGTTTTTTTACCGATTACATGTCTATTTTTTAGGGTTTGGTTTTTGTTTTTTTTTTTGATTTTTTTCGATGAATGTGTGGATCATCAGTGTAAATATGTTTTGTGGGAGAAGACCCGAAGCATAGAAACTTCATCAACACTGATCTATGATCAAAACCAAGCACCATCAACATTTTCGGTACTTTCACCAACTTCTCCAAATCGAAGAAGATTTGTTATTTTTTCTGATTTTGGCGGTCATATGATGTTAGTTATAACTGTCTAGTTTTATTTTTCTCTCATGTGCTTGCTTATGCTATTAAATATAATTTCAGTATTAATTAAGGGATTGTTAATGTATTCTTTAAGTCTGAGATATTTTTAATAATCTTTATTTTCAGTACTAGTTTAAGGGAGTTGTTTCTGGATTTGAATCCTTGTTATATATGCTATTTGATTCTTCCTCTAGTTTGTTATCATCATTGGTGATATTATGAGCAAGCAAGGCGACAACTCAAGCTAGGGAAACCAAGAAAAAAACAATTTGTTCAACAAGATTACCATCAAGTTCACCGATCACTATAAATTTTCACACATCTCCAATGCCGAGACAACCCGATTTTTTCCGATTCAGTCTCTTAAAGATCTGTCCAGATTACACTGTTGTTTAAGACACTTTGGATACCACGGCTACCGAAGACACTTTGATTACTGGTTGCGTACTGTTACTGCTACTTGGGTCGTTGCTACCTTAATTTCTTTAGGCATTCAAAATTTCAAAATCCCCGGTTCATGTTATTCACATGTGCTGATGAACACTGGGTTAAATTTGAACCAGTCACTGCATTGTGCTTTGATACATATTGCTCTTGTTTTCAAAATTAGTTTGGCCCTAGCTAGTTGTTTCTCTCAATTATGAGAGAGAGAGAGGTCCTCTGACATTGTTTTTAGGTCTGAAAAGATGAATTTGATACGCAAGAATTGGTGGAGATACTACAACTTGAGTGATTCTTTTATAATCTTGAAATATTCTTATAAGATTTTTCGATATCATAAATCATCTTTATCAATATATTTACTGAGGTTAGCCTCTTTTACAAAAAAAAAATAAATAAATAAAAGAAACCACTCAGTGACACAAGTTTCCGGTTTAATAACATTGGTCGTTACGCCAAATGTACGTGCATCCTATCACGACTTAAAGAAGACATCAGTTATGAAGGAAGACCAGATTTTGTAAACTCAATTGAGTTACTTTATGTTTCTTATTTGGGCGTTTTTCAGAATGGTCACTGTCCCCTAATTTGTTTCACAAAATCATCACACCTTTAATTAGTCTTGACAAAAAAGTCTTTTTCCATCCGAGTTAACTGTTTTGAAAAAATAGTCATTATTTGGTCCTAAATACCCTTACTTCATTGTTGAGGTGATGGTGGTGGTGCGGGTGGCTATACCCAAGAGAGGAAGCAGTGAACCCTTATAGGGAATGTGATATAACGATCCTGAATGCGGGTTGAAGTTCTGGTGCAATTTAAGGATCCTGAATGCGTTTGTCGGAAACTAGCAGCAACAACAACAACAATAACAACAACAGCAGCATAATAGTTCATTGAAACAAAAGCAACAACAGTTCATCGAAAGCGGCAACAACAACAGTAATAGCAGCAACAGTTCATCGAAAGCGGCAACAACAACAGTAATAGCAGCAACAGTTCATCGAAACAACAACAGCAGCAACAACAACAACATCAACACCACCACCATCACCATCACCACCACCTTCAATATCCATTAATGGAGTTACATGAACAACAACAGGGTTAAGCAGGTAATTACCCCACTCACTTAATTCTGATTTGTGGGACATGATATCAATAACTCTGAAATTAACGGTGCAACGATCATTTTGGAAAGTGATTGTAACAGTGTGATGGTTTTTTGAACCGGACTATGATACTGAGTTTGTAAATACCCTTCTTATTTTTGTTTTAAGTAGTTTATAAATTTTTGGGTTACTTGACTTTTTTTTCTTTTTTCTTTTTTCTTCTTCTTTTAACTTTCTTTAAATGTTGTCATTTCTTGATACAATTTTCTTGACTTATCAAAAAAAAAAAAAATATCACGACTCAGTTATAAACAAACTGAACTGAACCAACCTTGTGGTTACAACGCAGTTCCCAGGAACCAAGCAACAGCATACGACATGGATGACTTGGTCCAAAATATAGGTGGAGTTAAAATGCAAGAAAAATCATGAATCATCAACCATAAGTAAGGTCCATAGCCTCCCGTGTGGACCAATTTTTACTTTCCATTTCACACCTTTACTCACCAAATTTAATTACGCACCAATATCCACTGTATTTATGCAAAATGGCTCACAAAATTCACTCCATTAGTGACATGTATGCACTAATCCACTGTACTTAAAAAGTAACGCTAAACAAAATTGGTAGGTAGGTGAGTAATTTGACCAATGTTGAATATCTCTCCGAAATCTCATCCTATATAAAACCCCCAATCTATCCTCTCCATTGTCAGAGCTTGAAACAAACTTTAAGTTCATCAATCTCACCCTCTCTAGAAAATTCAACTCAAAAATTTCTGGTTACAAAAAAATGAATTCAATAAATCCGTCAAAACCTATACTGAAATCATTAAGTTATTTAGATTCTACACCAAAATTGTCAATTCATAGGAAGATTCATCATCATCAATCAAATAGATCTCAAATTTGTACCATCAAATCAATCTACAAGCATGAATCAAGAAATTTCTCAGTTGGTTCAAACAGAGCAGATTGGCAAAGTTCTTGTGCAATTTTGGCAAGTAATGTAGTTTCACAACAAAGTACTGAGAAAACTGATGGTGGTAATGCAGACATAACGTCCATTAATGGTGTTCATCAAACTCTAGATCTAGTTCCGGTTCAGCAAGAAACGAATTTACCAAAGCCTCTTTCGATTACCGATCTATCTCCAGCTCCGATGCACGGTTCGCAATTGCGCGTCGCTTATCAGGGAGTTCCCGGTGCTTACAGTGAAGCTGCGGCTGGTAAAGCTTATCCTAATTGTGAAGCGATTCCTTGTGATCAATTCGAAGTTGCTTTTCAAGCCGTAGAGTTGTGGATTGCTGATCGAGCCGTGTTACCGGTTGAAAATTCACTCGGCGGGAGTATTCACCGGAATTACGATTTATTACTCCGTCATAATCTTCATATTGTTGGTGAAGTCCAATTACCGGTTCACCATTGTTTATTAGTCTTACCTGGTGTGAGAAAAGAATATTTAAATCGGGTTATTAGTCATCCACAAGCGTTATCTCAATGTGAGTTGACTCTTACAAAACTCGGTCTCAGTGTTGCCCGAGAAGCTGTTGATGATACTGCCGGCGCGGCTGAATTCATTGCTACACATAATCTACGCGACACTGCTGCGATCGCGAGTGCTCGTGCCGCTGAATTATACGGATTACAGATTCTGGCAGATGGAATTCAAGATGATTCCAGCAATGTTACTAGATTTGTTATGTTAGCTCGTGAGCCGATTATACCGAGAACTGACCGTCCGTTTAAGACTAGTATTGTTTTTGCACATGATAAAGGAACATCGGTTTTGTTTAAAGTGTTGTCTGCTTTTGCATTCAGGAATATCAGCTTGACGAAGATTGAGAGCCGGCCGTATAGAAATCGTCCGATCAGAGTTGTTGGTGATGCTAGTACTGGTACCGCTAAACATTTTGAGTATATGTTTTATGTTGATTTTGAAGCTTCAATGGCTGACCCAAGAGCTCAAAATGCACTTGCTGAAGTTCAAGAATTTACTTCATTTCTAAGAGTTTTAGGAAGTTATCCTATGGATATGACTCCATGGAGTCCTTCTAATAGAGATATGTAGAGAAATTGTGGAATTGGAATTGTAATGTAATTTATGTTTGAAATTGAATTTGTTTGTTTGACGGAGTTTGAATCGGATTTTTTTTTTTGGAAATCGCCGGAAACGGTGATTGTTTCCGTTTCGGTTTTCTTACTTTGTTAGGTAGCCGTTTATATTGAGGTACTGTTAACTCACAATAAAGTGGGTCAAAATGATTTAAAATCATGTGGAGTTGACTATGACCATTGACAGGAACATAATTGATAAGGGGTCTCCGGTGTCCTTTAGCTATACAATAAAACTAAAAGTGGGTCGGACCAGACGTGAGTGTCCAACACTCTCTCTCTCTAATCTTCTTCCTCCTCCTCCACACCGAGTTTGAAGTTTGAACCGATTTTCATTGATTTATTTTCTATTACCTGAATCCATCGGATAACTTAAAGGCGATACCATCTGATTGGAGTGTTGTTGAACATGAAGATGTTATAAATTTGATTGTCAATCTATGTGATTTTAGGAACGATACTAGCATCGGTGTAAAAGGAAGGCGATGTAGAATTAGAAAACAAGGAACAAGCTGTTCGTGCTGATCATAAGGATGGGATGAAGAATTTCAATATCGAGATGAATCCTAATTTTCTTGATTTAAGAGTGACTGGTGATGATATCAAGGGTTGGGAGGGAATCGCTAGATTGTATATTGCTAAACTGAAACCGGAAGAAATCAAGAATTATAATAAAAAGATGCAGGTTTCTAAACTGACAAGTGAAGAAGTCAGAAAATGCCACTGTAATACCGTGGTAAAGTCACTGGACGATGATACGAGTGATCAGATTTCGAAACTCGCCAACATCAAATTCTTTACGGATCAAAAAAAAAAGACAAGAAAAGAAATCAAGAATGCTAGTGCAGGGATGAAGAACTCTAAACCCAAAGCTGAGAAAAAGATTAAGTATTATGTTGCTAGGATCAATGTTTCTTAATTCAAACATTGAGAAGAGCTAATGCTGAATGAATTTTAAGTTTGGTGCTGTGCCGGTTTATTTAGGGTTCAATGGGTTCAATCCATTCTGGTTTGGTTATAATCTCCGTTTATTAGGATTTTGGAAGTTGTTTTGAGATAGATATGCTGATCATAGATTCTACATTGTAAATTCATCGGATACAATGATCGGATCTTATATGATGAAAAATCGTGGGTGTCTGACATAAAATTGTACTTGATATGTGGGATATGCTAAAATTCCAAATCTAATATGCCTGAAACCGAATCTAACTTTTTTACGAAATATCTCAAGTAGATTTTTAGATAGAACACAGATTCTAGTTGACAAGAGTTAATATGTGAAAATGATACATGCAGAAACGAACTAAAGAGGGAGGAGGGACCAAAATAACATGTCATTAGTTGAGATTTTGTCATGTATCCATCTGACTAAATTCGGTTAATGGGGTATTATTTTACTTGGGGGTGTACCAATCCCTTACCAAATAAAATGGTACCCCATTAGCAGCATTGTGAATAAGTTGGTCTTCGCAACTTCCACCATCACCACCACCAAACACCACATTTGTCTTCACTCTAAAATAAAGCTCTTGTCTGCTTAATGAAAAAATTCCACGAATAGTGTACTTAATCAAATTTATTTTATATATTAAGCACATTATTAGTTCGCCACGACTAAGTTCTTCTCATCATAATCACGTATTTGAAAACCAAGTTTAGTGTGGTAAGTAAGTAGGTGCACATAAGAAAAGCAAGTCACGCCGGCTTTACCTATAACCAACACCAACTTCCATGCACCATGAGAGTAGGCGAATTAGTGCATGATGATGGGGTTGTTAAGTTGCCACGCACCTAGCTGATTCATTCGTGTTTGCCACCCACTTTCTGAATTGTCTCAGGGAATTTTCCCTTTCAAAGACCCCAGAAAATGGACAACTAGTCAGTAGAATCGGGTAGGTACACAAAATTGGTCAATTAACCCAATAACGATAATTTTTAGGTAAAAAAAAACATGTAAAATTTGATACTATTTAAATGGATGAAAATATAAAAATAGTCACGATGTAAATAGTTTCATCCAACCCATTTTCAAATATTTTTTCTTATTTTTAATTTACATCAGGATGCATTCAGTTTCATCCTCGCTAATTTTTAAGTTTAAGCCAGGATGAATCCAGATTCATTCTTGCTATTTTTTTGGTCTCCATTTCACCCATACTAGTTTTTACTCGTCCATTAAAACCTTGTTTTAAAAATATTTGGGCAATTGACCCAATTTCTCAATCTGGTACGGACCTGATATTAACTTTGACGTGTTCTTGCATATTCCTCGAGTTGCAACCTCATTGAAAATTTGAACGAAACCATAAACACTATCCACCTGTGCTAGTTAGCCGTCTAAAATCTTGTAAAATGATGTGCAATTTGTCAAAGCAGCTAATGGGGTATCATTTTTCCTGGAAGTCTACCAACCCAAAAACAAATGCTTTTTTATCCTATATGCATATTGGTACACCCCAAGCAAAACGATACCCCATTAGTAGTCTTGCAATTTGTGGGGAAAAATTTAGCTCTAACTCATTTTTGATCTAGCAGCTCCAGGACCAAGCATGTATCCATTTGTGATGTCAGCTAACCCATCCTACTATATTTAGATGCAAACCTCTACCAAAAGATTCTACCAAAATCAGTATTATCCTTTTTAGGTTTCCTACAAATTTACATAATTTTATTTTTACTCGTTCTTGCCGCCAAAAGTAAAGATGTATCCAGATATTCTTTGAAAAATACGGTGAATGCTTTTGGTAGCTAAGAATTCGTTCACATATAATTAGGGTTAGAACTTGTTTGTTTGCAGCTGACTCGGCGTCTGAATCTGAGTCAACTCCTGACTCGGACCGAGTCAGCAGTCAGACCGTTTGTTTTCCATTTTGAGTCAGATCTGACTCGACCTCTGACTCAGACATAACCCCTGACTCGGACTCATTTGAGTCAGGTAACAAAATACCCCTGACTCATGGGACCAAACCACTGACTCACTTATTTCCGAGTCAGATGAGTCAGATCTGACTCAAAACAAACATATCGACTCAGATCCAGATGAGTCAGGTGATTTCACTCAGATCCAGGTGATTCATATCCAGACGACTCAGATGAGTCAGGAGTACACAAACATGGTGTTAGTAGGATGGGTTAGCTGACATCACAAATTGGGAAAAGATTTTTGCTCTGGCGCTGTTTTTGGTAGCTAAAGTCCGAAAAGGGACAAAAGAGAAGAATCCGATCCATCTTAAAGTTAGTGATACACTTTCAATCTCGTCGCTTAATTATTTGAACTCTTTATCGATTGAAAACCCAAACAAAGGGTCCCTTCTTCACCCAAGTTTGCATATACACTTGGGACTTGTTCACAAACTTTTCCATTTGTAGGCTTTGAAATGGAGGCACAGTAACACTAATCAGAGCCTAATAACAGAGGCATTCTACAATATTGTTATAGAAGTAGCCTCTTGGGTGATGGTTAAATTAGAGAACCCCAATTACCTTTTCACCATTTGCAGATTCTTATGGGGCAAAACGGTTTTGGGGTCCTTTATTGGGACAGCTTTTGTTAAAAAAAATCTTATTCCTATTTTGATTGATATTGATATAGGCTCAAAAACGAACATTCCTCATTCAGAACAAATCAAAAGAGCAAGAACTTTCTATCTGCACGGTTGATTGTATATTTTAAGAAACTAGTCGTTCCAAAAGTCTTGCAAGAATCGGAGAGTCGGCATTTTTCAAGCTTTTTTGTTTGGCAACAAAAAGTAGATCGACACCCAACAGCCGCGTAGGTTTTTTTCCTAACAGAAGGTTTTTTTCTCTCTTTTGCTCTTTTAAGGGAAGTTGAAGTATTTCCAGTAGAGAGATGAAAAGATAATTCTATCTCTAGCAAAATTGATAAAGCATCTTCATCTAAATCTATTAAATTTTTATAAAAATCTACAAATTTATGTGCTATATCGATTTTATTATTCAGACAGATGTTAGATTTAAAACTGATGATTACGCGGAGAAAATGTCGTTTTTTGTAGGAATGTAGAATCTTATACGAGGGACATACCATCAAAATATTAGACTTAAATTCATTGTCGTTTGGGTTTTGCGGAGAAAATGACGTAAATCATGTCTGACCTTGTCTAAGAGTTTCCATGAATCCTTCCTCTTACTTAAAATCAATATTTGTATTATTTAGGTAACCATAGGTGTATATTTTGGCATATTATAAAATCAAAAGAAAAAAAAAAGGTAAACTAAGGGATCCACAAAGAATTCCTTTGAAGACAAAAATAATGAGATATTTTTCCCCCCTTCATATTGGCATGTTTCGATATAGCTTGATAAACTGTAAAAAAACTCGATGATATTTATACCAATGTTTTAACGCGCTTTTTATATTAAAAAGATTTATCTTAGTTCTTTCGGGGAAATAAAAGTGCAGGTATAATTATATGTCGGGAGACTAAAACTTGAAAAGAATCATCTCTACTAAAATTAATAAATATCTTTATCGAAATCCTATAAATTTTAATTATCTACAAATTTATCTGATATATTGGTTATTAATCATACGGATGCTCGATTTGAAATAGAGAATTTTTATATGGTCATTACTAAAATTCAATTTGTGATTCACTAGGTAACATAGATATATACTCCCTCCGTTTCTAAATAATAGGCTGGTTTCATGTGCAATTGAAAAATAGAAGAACCAGTGGAACCATCTGGGGTTAGTCCAGTTGGCTAGGAGCCTGACTCTAAAGGAGAACGTTAGGAGTTCGAGTCTCCACTCAAACATTGGAGTATTCGTGTAATTATACTAACTTTACTATGGGGTTCATGGGGCCGAGTTTGCTCAGTGGGGAGTAAGCCGGTGGTCACGCTGCCAGGGGGCAGGACAGACCTATGCTTAGTTTCAATAAAAAAATAAAAAATAGAAGAACCAGTGGATATATAGAGAATCCCTTTTCGAGATAAAAGATAATCCAAAATTTCTTTCACATTCACCATGTTCTTATTAAAGATGCTCGATAAATTATAATAAATTCGAAGATATTTATGACTGATATTATTACGTGCTTTCTACATTAAAGATAAGCTTTATAGATTTGGTATTATATTTTATTTTCTGATAGAAAATTTATTGATTCGATAAATTATTTGTGTTTAGTTAATTGTTGTTCTTAACTAATATTCATAAATTTACGGATCAATTGAAAAAAATGGGAGGTAAACTAGTGACTTACGCTCAGACACAACCTTTTCTCAGCATGTCATATAAAATGGGATTTAGAGGAGATCTTTGAATAAACAATCAATAAGGAACAAATTTCATATAGAGGTATTGTAACGTTGGATAACTGCCAACGTCATGTAGCAGTAACTCATTTGCCGCACATAACTTCAGATTATGCTCTAATTCTGCTAGAGCTCAAGGTAATAAATTATCAAGAGACAAAGAACTATAAATTCGAATACTTGCGGATCGCTCCTAGAATAAGTTAACGTTTCGGTAATATCTTAATGTATTAAAGTGCTTTTTATATTGAAAATATATTTTATTGATTTGGTTTTTTATATTAATTCTTGAAGAGAAATAAAAGTGCCGGTATGATTACGTGTCCGGGGACTAAAAATCGAAAAGAATAACCTCTACCAAAATTGATAAATATCTTCATCAAAATTCTATAAATTCTAAAATATCTACAAATTTGTTTGAAATATACCGATTTCATTAATTAGATGGACGCTGGATTTGAAATGTACAATTTTTAGATGGTCATTACAAAAAAATCAGTAAGCGATTTATCAGGTTATATATAGTCATTTCAATATAAAAATTGTGAACCAAGGGATACACACATAGAGAATTCCTTTTTGAGACAAAGAGTCATCTAAAATTTCTTTAACATTCACCATGTTTTCGTTAAAGATAACTCGATAAATTATAAAAAATTCCATGATATTTATGGTTGATATTATTATGTGCTTTCTACATCACATAAACTTTACAGATTTGGTATTTTATTTTATTTTCTAATAGAGATTCTAGTGATTCATTAATTATTTGTGTTTAATTACTTGTTGTTCTTTCCCGATATCCATATATTTACAGATCAATCGAAGAAAAAGGAAGGTCAACTAGTAACTTATGCTCAAATACATCTTAGAATGTCACATAAATGGGATTTGGAGGAGACCTATCTACCTGAATAAACAACCAATAAGGAACACATTTCATTATGGAAAGATTAGATAAATCTATTGGAATGTTGATAACTGCCAACACCATGCAACAATGACTCATCTGCTAAGCATAACTTCGGATTATGCTCCAATTCTGCTACTGATCAAGGTAATAAATTAGCAAGGGATAAAGGATTATAATTTTCGAATACTTATGGCTCGCTCGCAGACAAATCCAACTAATAGTCAATATCGCTTGGAACCAATAGAAGAACTCTGAACCAACTCTAGATTTACAAATAAAACTCATTACAACAAGGAAAGTTCTTATCCAATTGAATAAGTCAACATGCTGACACTTACTTACAGTGACAAAAGAATGGACGAAGCATATCAAACTAGCATAACACAAGTGTGCTACCCAGAGCCGACCGAATTTGAATTTATTGGTCCAAGAAGAAAAAGAGATCATAATTTGGCACATAGGCTACTTCAAAGCCATGCCACCTACTTGGAATAGAGATATAGAGTTCAACGTTTACAATCAAGAGAAAACAATACAACTTTCTCCCATACAAAGGAAATTGTTCATAGAGAAAGAAACAACATCTAACAACTACAAAATCAACAAAACAATTGGATCACCGACAAACATGACAATGTCATCCTTGTGATAGACCACTTCATATCACAATACACTAGTATTTTTAAAAGTTTGTTGGGATGCCAAAAGTTGACCATCCATCTATACCAATTCATATTAGACCTATATAGATCTGAAACGTAACCTACAAAGTTATGAATGAAATACTAGTAGTTAACATGTCACAACCCCCTGCCATTTATAATAAGCCGATAAAGTGTCTTTGTTCTCCGAAGATCAATACATATAATATATCTACTACTGAGAAAATTTTCCATCATATTATAACATCAGATACCACCAAAGAACCCACCATTGCGCCCAAACTAGATATTCAAAAAGTGTATGATAGCTTAGATTGAGGATTTATCAGAAAAATGTTTACAGGATTTGGATCCCAAAGCATGTTTATAAAATAAATAATATTATGTATCTTTTCTTTAACTTATTCAATCAGTATACGTGGGGCGTCGCACGGTTATACTAACCCGACTGTAGGAATAAGAAAGGGTGATCCACTAACCCCATATGTATTCATTATAATTTGCGTAGATATCCTTTTGGTTAACCTAGCAAACCTGGAACATTCAAGCAAAAACAAAATACTTAACATATCCTGTAAACCACCTCAAATCCTTCATCCCATGTATGCTAATGATCTTCTCATTACATATAAGTAACCAACACTTGAAATACTTACTAAAATCATGTTCTATTTCAGTAGGACAACACATCAACACAACAAAATCAACAATCATCCACTGCCCAGAATGAAGTAGATAATATTCAAAAAAATATTCAACATGCCAACTAATATAATTCCTCTATTTTACCTTGGCGTCTAATTAATAAAATGTAGATCCAAAGCTTGTTCACACCTATGCTTCAAACACTTTCTCGTGAAGCTAACGACTCGATGACTCAATACTGAAGTCCAATACGTAGGTTATAAATGATCAAATCCTCTCTCACCCCTATACAAACACAACTTCTGCATACCTATATCCATAACAAGAAATACCAAATAATCGGAAACTTCATCTAGGGTCACGACTTATCTATCAAAAAACTACACCTATTAGGTTGAGATAAATTAACCAAATCAAATAAGGTTGTACTAATGAAACAAACTTGAATATTGCATGATAAACCAGACTCCATCTTCTGGGCTAACTTATGTAGAAAGATAATCTAGGTTTTTACCCTGCAATTGAGTATTTGAAGTGAGGTGTTGTTTGTCCCATGCATAGGTTGTTCGTCCCCTTTCTGATTTAGTCTTGTACTTAGTTATCACGCCTTGTAAGTCTAAGTTCATCTTCTACTATATGAAAAGAAAAGTATAATTTAGATGTTCTTCAGTGACATTTGCCAAAACCACAAATTTCAGAAAACATGTGAATATGCAAATCAGGTTTTTCTATGTACCATGATCAAGGTAGTCAATATGCAAGAGCGTTACGTTAGCCGCTCAACTGTAATACAAGAGCGTTGTTTTTTTATGACCGCGATAGATAAATTCCCATATGCGCATATTCTCCTAATGAGTTTGAACATTCGGTCATCTTATAAGAGCCCTATAACCGAGAAATATGTTAATTTAAAAACTCTACTGGAATTGTATAAAGTGGGGCGAAAAGATATTTTCTTTTGATATTGTTAGAGCATTGCTCGGTCGAACTCGCATGCGCTGCTATCTCAAGGATGTTTGTCAATGTTAGTGATCAAAACTATAAGTCTTGATTTCTAGTGTACTATAGCTAAGTCTCGGACTAGGATAGAAAGTGTAGTTGAGCTCAAGAACTCCATGACAATCATCATACAAGACGAAGAACTACTCAAGGAACTGGTGGAACTTCATCGACTAAAAGGTATGTGGAGACTTGAACTTATCTATCACTCAAAAGTCTATCTACTCTATCTCTTATTTTGAGAAAAAAGTCGTTTTGCTATATAGACTTTGATTATACACATTTGCTATTTCGAGCGGAGTTTATCTCGCCTATTTATTTCTCGAAATATGTGTTGGTAAGCTTTTGCTTTGGCCAAGTTCATATTTACCTAGTGACAAAATTCATATTATGTTTCAATCACTTTGAAAATTGCTTACTTTGACGAAAAATAGTTTGTGAATAACAACTATATAATAACGTCCTCTGAGAATGTTTCAATGATTGAAATGAGAGTTTAGGTTATATAACCAATAATGGATTTAAGCATTGTGTGGTAACACATATATGTATAAGTCCTTTTTCCTTGAACCGAAGTTTGCGAACTTTGTTGATCAAGAGAACCGGAACAAGAGCCGTGAACTCAGTCCGCGAACCCAGTCCGCGAACTGGAGGAAGTTCTCGACCCGAGAAAATCTGCTGGAGTTTGAGAACTCCTTCCGGGAACTTAAGTCCGCGAACTAAGTCTGCGAACTTAAGTTGGTTACATCTAAAAACGATTGTTTGTGAACTCATATTTATATTAACTAAGGAATGCAAAATGCAAACCGTGGATATAAAGTTCATGAACCGATTCGAGTGAATCAAATCGTTTTTTCTTCGATTGTGTCTTGTGTAGTTACATAATATTTTCTTGCAATTGAACAACTCTCTAACTAGTTCATTTGAGTCATTTGAACTAGTTATGGTGAAGAAGAATATGGTTGATATGAAAGTGCTCATATGGCTAACCATTTGGTTAACTATTGTTGAACCAACAAATGTACATGTTTGGGTACGGTTACACAAACCTAAAATCGTGCATTTCATTTGTGTGTAACAAGCTAAGTTTTCGATCCAACGGTTGAAAGATATTAGCTTGAATCTAATCAGGTTTTCATCTAACGGTGAATATTGAATGCTTTGTTACCAAGCTAACATTGATTGCAAACCCTGATTTGAAAGACTATATAAGGGAGAACTCTAACAACTGGGAAACCTAATCCCCACACCTCCTGTGTGATACTAGTTGTATTAGCTAGAGTCGATTCTCCTTTAACCTTAGGTTTCTTCTTGTAAATCAGGTTAACGACTTAAAGACTTCATTGAGATTGTGAAGCCAGACCGATACTACTTTCTCGTAGTTGTGTGACCTGATCTTGCTGATTCTATCGTTTTGAGTAAAATCTTAATGATTGGCTTGAGATTAATATCTCCGATAGGAAAGATATAAAAGTAGTCACAAACATCTTCGTCCCATCGTTTGTGATTCCACAATATCTTCTTTCGCCGCGTCGATTAAGATTATTGTGAGGTGATTTATAATACTAGGTTGTTATTCGGGAATATAAGTCCGGTTTATCAATTGGTTCCTGTTCACCTTGATTTATCAAAAGACGGAACAAAAACTCGTAGGTATTTCTGTGGGAGACAGATTTTTCTATTACTGTAGACTTTTCTGTGTGATACAGATTTGTTTATTAAAGTCTTCGACTTTGGGTCGTAACAACTCTTAGTTGTGGGTGAGATCAGCTAAGGGAATCAAGTGCGCAGTATCCTGCTAGGATCAGAGACGTAGGAGCATAACTGTACCTTGGATCAGTGTGAGATTGATTGGGGTTCAACTAAAGTCCAGACCGAAGTTAGTTTGTAGTAGGATAGTGTCTGTAGCGGCTTAATACAATGTGTGTTCTATTTGGACTAGGTCCCGGGGTTTTTCTGCATTTCCGGTTTCCTCGTTAACGCAATTCTGGTGGCTGTGTTATTTGTATTCCGCATTATATTTTGTTATATAATTGAAATATCACAGGTTGAACGTTAGAATCAATCAATTGGAAATCCGACCTTTAGTTGTTGATTGAAATTGATTGATACTTGAACATTGGTCTTTGGTACCATTCAAGTGATTTCTCTTGTATTCAACTAGATTCGCAGATTACTATTTGCTTGAGTAAGAATTGAATCGAGAAAGCGATATATTAACACTTTGATATACTTTATTAAAATTGAGTCTAGTTGATTCTCTTAAAAGTATATTGGAGTTTTTCCATACAGATTGCTAATCGAAATATTGGGTGAGGTTGTTGTACCCCCGTTTTTTCAATTGGTATCAGAGCAATCAAACACGTTCAAGACCTTACAAGTCTGTGTTTGTAGAGATCTGACTCTATGGACAATAAAGTCTCTAGAAACACTTCACTAGGATTAAAAACCAATCGTAGAAGAAGTTTTAATAAACTGGTTATTCTCCAGAAAAAATTGGATGAAGAAATTCGGATCAACTCTGATCTCGTTGCAGAAATTGCAATGCTTAAGGATTTGAAATCTATCAAAATTCCTCTGATGGATTTGAAACCTTGATCTGGGAAATCAAGGTTTTCAAAGCCTTTAGGTTGAGCTACATAGACTTCCTCCTTTAAAATTCCGTTTAGAAACGCGTATTTTATATCCATTTGGAAAAGCTTAACCTTGAGAAAACAAGCATGAGCTAATAAAAGTCTAATGGACTCAAGGCGTTCCACAGGAGAAAAGGTTTCGTCAAAGTCGATACCTTCAATTTGTGAATATCCTTAAGCGACAAGTCTGGCTTTATTTCTGACAATTGTGCCAAATTCATCAGACTTGTTCTTGAATATCCATTTTGTACCAACAATATTAATATTGGAGGGACAAGGTACAAGTTCCCAAACGTCTTGTCTTTGAAATTGATTTAACTCTTCATGCATTGCATTCATCCAAAAGGGATCGCTAAGAGATTCATCAATATTCCTTGGTCTACTTGTGACAGATAACAACCGAAATTGCAAATATTTTGAAGTTATCCTCTAGTCTTAGCTGTAGAATCTCTTCCCCCAATAATACTGTTGGGATCATGATTCCTTTGAACCCAGAGGTGTCGTGGAGGGACACGTTCTTGTTCGTCAGGAGTAGCCTGATCAGTGCTCTTCTCTTCGTCACTAGAAATATCAGGATCAACAACAGTTGGGATGACTTCAACTGATTCTGGTATTTCTTTGACTTTCTCAATTGTCTCAGTTGGAGGCAATTCAGCAGGAGGATTATCATGATGAAAATCACTAATATCATCGATGATAACACTAGCAGATTCCATCATGACCTGGGTTCTGTGATTAAACACTCGAAAACCACGACTATCAGAAGCATAGCCAAGGAAGATACCTTCATCACTTTTGGTATCAAATTTCCCTCTCTGTTCTCGATCTTTTAGAATGTATCACTTACTACCAAACACTTTGAGATAGTGCAAGTTGATTTTTCTACCGTACCACAACTCATAAGGAGTGTTTAGGGTTTTAGACCGTAGGTAGACACGGTTGATCAAATAGCATGCTGTGAAGACAGCTTCTCCCCAAAACCTTAAAGGTAAGTTTTTGTTATGGAGCATTACCCTGGCCATTTCCTGAATGTTTCTGTTTTTTCTTTCTGCAACTCCATTAGCTTGAGGAGTAATAGGTGGAGAATATTGTTGAATAATGCAGAAGACTGCAAATGTAGAAGAATAGTGAAGGATCGATTAGGGCAGAAAAACAACTATAATTAGATTAACAATAGTAATCTACAGAAAACCCTAACAACAATTTTTATATGCAATTAAACAAAATCCCAATCGTATTACTTATCAGAATATTAAATTAGGGTAGAATAGTAACGGAATATCATGATTTGATGAAGAACACAAGAGCAGTAAAAATATTCCAGAAGAAACTGGTCTAAGGCTTAACGAAATCAAAAGCATTTTTTTGTTTATTGAAGGGAAATTTTTTCTTACAGTAAGGAAATCTCATATGCATCATTACTCTGTAGATTTTTTTCTTTTTTGAAGCATATTACTCTGTAGATGTACAACGGAGATTACAAAGAAGTATCGAAAGATAATTGAAAAAGTAGTGAGAGACATACCTCGATTGAAGATAATAACCGTCCATAAAAACGTGGTTAGTGGTGATCTAAAATATGGGAGTAAAACACGCTAGGGATTTTATTTTATTTTATATACTTTTTAATCTTTTTTATTGGGATGGATAATTTGTCACACAATTAAGTATGAAAAAATTAATTAAAAATATAATATAATTATATAAAGATTTTTTGTTACACTTTTTCATGATGTCACCTATTTGTGTAACAATATCTGTCACACAAATTAGTGTAACAATTCAGTGTTACAAATTACTCAAGTTGGTGTAGTGGTGTTTACTTCAATTATGCATTTGTTTCCGTAGGTTGGTTTTCGGTCAGGTTCTATTTTGGTGTATTGTGTCCAAAGAAATCCTTCTTTTCTTTTGAAATTAAGATCGCTCTTGTTGTTCTTTTGGGAATGACATATTATGTGGGAGAGTTGTTAATTGAACTTGTGCTTAATCGCCAAATCTTTGTGGGGAGTGCAGCTATGGTATATTACAGGGGTTATCTTCTATCTTTATAAACTCCTTGATGAATGCATTTAGCTTCGGATTTATGATTGCATCTAAACAAGTTGATATATGATTTCTTTTGGTCATGAAATGTCTCTTTTGGAAATTTCATTAGGATCCCGTTTTCGTACCTTTGCCAATTTTATTGACAAAAAGGGGGAGAATTAATATGTAGTTCACACTACAAATACATATGGTTTTCGGATCATTATGTAAGGGGGAGTGGTTTCCATGTGAGATAGACTATTGACTAAGGGGGATTGATACATATCACCATAGTATTGTTGTCGAAGTTGTGATACAATTGAACTTGGATACTGTATAATAATACTATGTCACTGTATAAAAATGATTGTGAACTCTTGTTTTCTCATTGTTATAGCTACCGATGATGCTGAACTTACAACCTTTGGGATCATTGGAGTACTTGGAAGTGACGAATATTTCGAGTAATGTTGAAGATTAGGCATGTGGAATAGGAGCTACAAAAGTTAATTCATTTATTTTTTTGTATTCCATATGTATTGATAGTTTTGTCACTAAAATTGACAAAGGGGGAGATTGTTAGAGCATTGCTCGGTCGAACTCGCATGCGTTGCTATCTCAAGCATGTTTGTCAATGTTAGTGATCAAAATTATAAGTCTTGATTTCTAGTCTACTATAGCTAAGTCTCAGACTAGGATAAAAGTGTAGTTGAGCTCAAGAACTCCAAAGAAATCATCATACAAGACTGAGAACTACTCAAGGAACTGGTGGAACTTCATCGACTAAAAGGTATGTGGAGACTTGAACTTATCTATCACTCAAAAATCTATCTACTCTATCTCCTATTTTGAGACAAAAGTCGTTTTGCTATATAGACTTTGATTATACACATTTACTATTTCGAGCCGAGTTTATCTCGCCTATCTATTTCTCGAAATATGTGTTGGTAAGCTTTTGTTTTGGCCAAGTTCATCTTTCCCTAGTGGCGAAAATCATGTTATGTTTCAATCACTTTGAAAATTGCTTACTTTGACGAAAAATAGTTTGTGAATAACAACTATATAATAATGTCCTCTAAAAATGTTTCAAACTCCTTATAGGGGTTATCTTGTATCTTTATAAACTCCTTGATGAATGCATTTAGCTTCGGCTTTATGATTGCATCTAAAGATCAAGTTGATATATGCTTCCTTTTGGTCATGAAATGTCTCTTTCGGAAATTTCATTGGGATCCCGTTCTTATACCTTTGCCAATTTTATTGACAAAAAGTGGGAGAATTAATATGTAGTTCACACTACAAATACATATGGTTTTCGGATCATTATGTAAGGGGGAGTGGTTTCCATGTGAGATAGACTATTGACTAAGGGGGATTGATACATATCACCATAGTATTGTTGTCGAAGTTGTGATACAATTGAACTTAGATACTGTATAATAATACTATGTCACTGTATAACAATGATTGTGAACTCTTGTTTTCTCATTGTTATAGCTACGGATTTTCAACAACGATGATGCTGAACTTACAACCTTTGGGATCATTGGAGTACTTGGAAGTGACGAATATTTCGAGTAATGTTGAAGATTAGGCATGTGGAATATGAGCTACAAAAGTTAATTCATTTATTTTTTTGTATTCCATATGTGTTGATAGTTTTGTCACTAAAATTGACAAAGGGGGAGATTGTTAGAGCATTGCTCGGTCGAACTCGCATGCGTTGCTATCTCAAGCATGTTTGTCAATGTTAGTGATCAAAATTATAAGTCTTGATTTCTAGTCTAGTATAGCTAAGTCTCAGACTAGGATAAAAAGTGTAGTTGAGCTCAAGAACTCCATGACAATCATCATACAAGACTGAGAACTATTCAAGGAACTGGTGGAACTTCATCGACTAAAAGGTATGTGGAGACTTGAACTTATCTATCACTCAAAAATCTATCTACTCTATCTCCTATTTTGAGACAAAAGTCATTTTGCTATATAGACTTTGATTATACACATTTACTATTTCGAGCCGAGTTTATCTCGCCTATCTATTTCTCGAAATATGTGTTGTTAAGCTTTTGCTTTGGCCAAGTTCATCTTTCCCTAGTGACGAAAATCATGTTATGTTTCAATCACTTTGAAAATTGCTTACTTTGACGAAAAATAGTTTGTGAATAACAACTATATAATAATGTCCTCTAAGAATGTTTCAATGATTGAAATGAGAGTTTAGATTAAATAACATCAGTTGCATATATAATCTTACTCCTTTACGTTCAAGCATATCCAAAGAACTGAACCTCCGATGCACAACACACCACATGAGGAAGTTTATTTTTGGAGACCGATAATAGCAAGGGACATTTCATATTTACTACATGAAGAATTTGTTGGATGGCTTGGCCGAGATAATGCCACAAGTATACTTATGCTGGCAAAATCGTTAAGAGTGGTCTGTAGCTTTTGCAAGACGTGGATATTGTACTTCACATGGTGTTCACGAGAGCAACACCTTTGGACTACTATCAACGATAAAGTTCCAACACATACCGTCAATTTTAGTTTTGCGGAAAATTTCCAAAAATTGCAACTAAAAAATATCCTAGAAAATTCATCCGAACGATCAAAGTTTTTTATAAGCATCAATGAAAAAAAATTACAATCGTATCTGTGATATCTCAAAATTCAAGTTTCTTCAGTTTATTTACTAGAAAATGCAGTGATCCCAAATTCCGAAAATTGAAACTTCTTTCAATCATAAATCTCTAATTGAAGGACTCCAAGCAGTCATATCCATGGGATAACTTCCTAAAACCCTTAGAAACGAAGTGAATTCTTGAACTTCAGCAAGTGCATTTTGTGCTCTTAGGTCAGCCATTGAAGCTTCAAAATCAATATAAAACATGTACTCAAAATGCTTAGCAGTACCACCCGTGCTAGCATCACCAACAACTCTGATCGGACGATTTTTATATGGCCGGCTCTCAATCTTCGTCAAACTGATATTCCTGAATTCAAAAGCCGATAATACTTTAAACAAAACCGACATTCCTTCATCGTGCGCGAAAACAATACTAGTTTTAAATGGACGGTCTGTTCTTGGTATAATCGGTTCACGAGCTAGCATGACAAATCTAGTTACATTACTCGAATCATCTTGAATTCCGTCTGCCAAAATCTGTAACCCGTATAATTCAGCAGCACGAGAACTTGCGATAGCAGCAGTGTCGCGTAGATTATGTGTAGCAATAAATTCAGCGGCACCAGCAGTGTCATCAACAGCTTCACGGGCAACATTTAGACCGAGTTTTGTAAGAGTCGACTCACACTGAGATAACGCTTGTGGATGACTAATCACACGATTCAAATCTTCTTTTCTCACACCAGGCAAGGCTAACAAACAATGGTGAACTGGTAATTGAACTTCACCGACAATATGAAGATTGTGCCGGAGTAACAAGTCATAATTCCGGTGAATACTACCGCCGAGGGAATTCTCTACCGGTAAAACAGCTCGATCAGCAATCCAGTGCCCTACAGCTTGAAAAGCAACTTCAAATTGATCACACGGTATAGCTACACAATTGGGATAAGCTTTACCAGCTGCAGCTTCACTATAAGCACCAGGAACTCCCTGATAAGCGACGCGCAATTGAGAACCGTGCATCGGAGCAGGAGATAGATCGGTAATCGAAAGAGGCTTCGGTAAATTCGTTTCTTGCTGAACTGGGACTAGATCTAGAGTTCGATGCACACCATTAATCGAAACGATCTCAGCATCAGTTTTTTCAGTACTCTGTTGTGAAACAACATTACTTGCTAAAATAGCGCAAGAAGTTTGCCAATCTGCTCTGTTAGAAACCAGACCAGCTGAGAAATTCCTTGTTTCTTGCTTATATATAGCTTTGATGTTGCAAATTCGGGCTCTTTTTGATTGATGATGATGAATCTTCCCAGGAATTAATGTAGTAGTATCTAAAGAACTTAATGATTTGAGAATATGTTTTGATGGAGTTATTGAATTCATTTTTCGAACCAGAAATTTGAACTGAAGGTTTTAGAGAAAGAGATAGAAAATTGAACTTCAAAGTTTGTTTTAAGCTCTGAAAATGGAGAGGATGGATTTGGGGTTTATATAGAAACTCTCAAAATTAGAGTGTAAGTGGTCAAATTACTCAACTACCTACCATTTTCATTGTAATAAGTCCATAAAAAGCACTTTATTAATAAATGATGAATTAATGATTAATTAAGTTTGGATTATGAACAATGAACATGTGTGAAATTGAATGTAAAAAATTGGTCCCCGGATCAAAGGAGGCGACTACTTGGTAATGTTTAATGATTTTGTATAACTTTTCCTTGTAAATTTTCATGCACCAGTTAAAGACTGAGCCATCTTTGTCGTATGCGCACTTTTGCGGTTTGTCCTGGTTTTCCTGGCAAGTACATTGTAACTACGTGGTTCGTTCCATCTTCGTAGAGTCAGTCAAGTGAGTCGAAACATTGAAATCTTTAGTGATCGAAGCTAGGGGATTACGTTTTTCTCATACACCGAGTATTTGTGTTAGGTGGTCGGGTTTGGATATGATTCTAAAAGAATTATTATATTGACTATTGAGGGATCGGAACAGTTCGAGTTTGGTGAACATTTTCTGAGCAAGTGTCGGATGATATAAGCAAATGCATGGATCACGCTTAACTGAATGTCTATCTACCCCGAGCAGTTTTCTGAATGAATTTTCAAAAGGGAAAAAAAATGAGGTAATTTATAGCATGTCTGGAAACTAGAAGTAGAAATGGCGATGCAGAGGTTAATTCCAGAAATTTAGAAGTATATTTTTTTGTTACTTTATAAACCTGACTAAATTGGGGCCTATAGGATTTAATTGGGGCCTATAGCTATATGACAAAAAAGGTCATTAAAAATTACCTACACACCACCCCTTATCAAAATAATTACCTAACTACCTATTTTATCCCTGAATAATTAGCACTAATTAATCGTATTAGGGGTTAATTTTGTTTTGGATGTGAGATTAACTAATGTTAGAGATTTTATCAAAAAATCAAACAACTTAAATTTTTTGATTTTTTTTTCGTGAACAGAACCCAGAATCGGTTTACGTTCGTGCACTCATAAGCCGATTCTGGGTTGGTGTTTTCAGAATTATCAGAAGACTTTCAAAATCGGTTGACTTTGGCATATGTAAAATCCGATTTCAATAATCGGGGTTTTATGTGACATATATAAACCGATTATTTACTTTCATAAGGAATTTTTTCATTGATTTTCATTATTGTAGGATGCATTTAGCACATGCATCAAGCCTTTAAACCCCTAGGTGACCCTAATGGACGAGTTATAATCTCGTGAGGGTTTACCTAGAGGTCTACCCACAAAACATGTACAAAAACTTCTAAAGCCATCAATCTTCCTCCTCCGAAGACGATAAAACATCCAAGTAGTCGGGGTTATCCTCCGGGATTCTTTCTGCCAAGAAGTGATAGCTTGCATCGAATGCGAATGCTTCCTCCTTTTCCTCCAAGTAGTGCGCTTTCACGACTTCGTGCTACAAAAACACAAAAACAAACTTACATTTGTTAGTGGCGTTTCATTGGAAGATAAAAAAACATGGATCACGCAAAATAAACCACAAAATTACTTAAAAATTGTTCAATGGGCGAGTGTTAAAAATCCGAGGTTGGAGAGCTAAAAAAGCAAGTATCGCGTTTTCGATGACTAGGTGCCTATCGTGCACTTGTTGAACACTTCTTGCATTAGGATTCCCAAACTATTGGCTAAATTTGTTGTGTACCCTAGCCCAAAAGGTTGTGGAATCCACTCTTTCGGAGGATTGACGTCTAAGTCGTTTTTCCGCGTACCATGTTTTGGTGATTTCCAAATCTCCGTTTGAATCAAATGATGTCATTTCTTGTATGTGGAGGTATGAAATGAGTAGTTGTGGAGCATATGGAGTGAGGGGGAACGAAATGATCAATTTTGGGGCAAATGGGGTCCAAGGGTGAGGTCTCTATTTATAGAGAAAGTCCCTAACGGATTTTTTTCTTCTGAAAAACGTGAAATAATTTGAAATAATCGGTCTTTTAGAAGGACTGTAAAACCCAATTGTGTTTACATGCCACAAGGAATCGGTTTATGTTGACATATCGAGTAAACCGATTGCTTGGCTTAAAAACATCCAGGAAAAATGGCTTGCACAATCGGTTTATGTTGACATATCGAGTAAACATTAAGTGCATTAAGTTCAACACAAGATCATCCAAAATAAAAACATCAACCACACAAATATCATCCAAAATACAAATATCAACCATCCCAAAATACTTAAAACAACCACGAGTCTTATAAACTTAAAGTTTTAGTATTTAAAAGTTAAACTTAAAAACTTAAGGAGCACCAGGAGCATTTGCAACAACACCAGCATCAAGAGCATTTGCAGCACCACCAACATCAGCACCATCAGGAGCATCTTGTGCTTGAGCCATTAGTTCCCACATACCTTCCATTTATGCAGGGGCCTCCCTCTCAGCTGAAATGATGTTTGTCCTCATCCTAGCGAACCTCAAGACCTCATAAAGATCCTACAGTGAAAGCTTGTCAATCAATGCGAGGGCTTGTTCAAAATTGGTCTCACGCCCATAAGCAAACTTGTAGAGACTTCTTTCTGGCACTCGTTGCGGTTTCCTAAGAATGTCCTCCAGTGTGATCTCTCGAGAGTAAAACGCTAGGTGACCGAAGTCCATATCTATATAAAACAAAACAAAAAAAATCAGTTAAGAATCAGTACGTAAGTAATCATATGTAATCCGATTATGACTACAAAATCATAAGAAATCGGTTTATGTGGTTGTTGACGGTGGTTTTTAGCTTAGGGTTAAAATCGTAAAACTATACATCTGACGTGACGTCACGATGAGCATTAGCGCATTTATTAGAGCAATCAACATGCCTACGTAAGAATTACCAGGGTACCTTTTTTATATTTATGTGTCATGTTCCACGACAAAACCCTTAACATTGACCGACATCATCTATGCCAAACCCTAATTCTCATGCTATCACGCCAAAGCATGCCAACCATGCCAGCCGCACCACTATGCCAATGGAAAACCATGACAGCCACATCTCCGCGCCAAGGCATGCCAAGCATGCCAGCTGCACCACCGTTCCAATGGCAAACCATGTCAGCCACGTCTTCGCGCCACTGTGCCAATGGAAAACTATGCCAGCCACGTCTTCGCGCCAAGGCATGCCAACCATGCCAGCCGCACCACTATGCCAATGGAAAACCATGTCAGCCACTCCTTCGCGCCAAGGCATGCCAACCATGCCAGTGGCACCACATGTGCCAATGGCATGCCAGCCACCTTGCCGCGCCATACCTTGTCGTCCTTCCCTTCACGGCTTCCAAAACGAAGGCGTGCGACAATCAACGGCCACCCTTCCATTTTAGATGCAAATCTTAGTCGTCCAAGGTCGCCAACCAACGCATGGTAACCTTTGGCCCAACGCCAAAACCCTATTTTTGGCCACGCCTAAGCCGCGCCAAGGCATGCCGGCCACGCCACATGTGCCAATGGCACGCCAGCCACCTTGCAACGCCATACCATACCGGCCTTCCCTTCGAGGCTGCTAAAACGAAGGCGTGTGACAATCAACATCAACCCTTCCATCTTAGATGCAAATCTTAGCCGTCCAAGGTCACCAACTAACGCATGGTAACCTTTGGACCAAAACCCTAGTTTGGCCGCGCCTAAACCGCGGCAAGGCATGCCGACCATGCCACATGTGCCAATGGCATGTCGCGCCTAAGCCATGCCATGTCGGCCTTCCCTTCACGGATGCTAAAACGAAGGCGTGCGACAATCAACGACCACCTTTCCATCTTAGATGCAAATATTAGCCGTCCAAGGTCACCAACCAACGCATGGTAACCTTTGGCCCAAAACCTTAGTTTTGTCGCGCCTAAGCCATGCCATGCCGACCTTCCATTTGCGTCTGCCAAAACGAAGGCTTGCGACCATCAACGACCATCCTTCCATCTTTGATGCAAATCTTAGCCGTCCAAGGTCGCCAACCAACGCATGGTAACCTTTGGCCCAACGCCAAAACCCTAGTTTTGGCCACACCTAAGTCGCGCCAAGGCATGCCGGCCACGCCACATGTGCCAATTGCACACCAGCCACTTTGCCGCGCCATACCATGCCGGCCTTTCCTTCACGGCTACTAAAACGAAGGCGTGCGACAATCAACGGCCACCATTCCATCTTAGATGCAAATCTTAGCCGTCCAAGGTCACCAACCAATGCATGATAACCTTTATCCCAAAACCCTAGTTTGGCCGCGCCTAAACCACACCAAGGCATGTCGACCATGCCACATGTGCCAATGGCATGCCGCGCCTAAGCCATGCCATGCCAGCCTTCCCTTCACGGCTGCTAAAACGAAGGCGTGCGACAATCAACGACCACCCTTCCATCTTAGATGCAAATCTTAGCCGTCCAAGGTCACCAACCAACGCATGGTAACCTTTGGCCCAAAACCCTAGTTTGGCCGCGCCTAAACCGCGCCAAGGCATGCCGACCATGCCACATGTGCCAATGGCATGCCGCGCCTAAGCCATGCCATGCCGGCCTTCCCTTCACGGCTACTAAAACGAAGGCGTGCGACAATCAACGGCCACCCTTCCATCTTAGATGCAAATCTTAGCCGTCCAAGGTCACCAACCAACTCATGGTAACCTTTGTCCCAAAACCCTAGTTTGGCCGCGCCTAAACCGCGCCAAGGCATGCCGACCATGCCAAATGTGCCAATGGCATGCCGTGCCTAAGCCATTCCATGCCGTGCCGTCCTTCCCTTCACGTCTACTAAAACGAAGGCGTGCGATAATCAACGGCCACCCTTCCATCTTAGATGCAAATCTTAGCCGTCCAAATTCACCAGGCAACGCACGGTAACCTTTGGCCCAAAACCCTAGTTCGGCCACGCCTAAACCGCGCCAAGGCATGCCGGCCATGCCACATGTGCCAATGGCATGCCAGCCACCTTGCCGCACCATACCATGCCGGCCTTCCCTTTGCGGATGCCAAAACGAAGGCTTGCGACCATCAACGACCATCCTTCCATCTTTGATGCAAATCTTAGCCGTCCAAGGTCGCCAACCAACGCATGGTAACCTTTTGCCCAACGCCAAAACCCTAGTTTTAGCCACGCCTAAGACGCACCAAGGCATGCCGGCCACGCCACATGTGCCAATGGCACGCCAGCCACCTTGCCGCGCCATACCATACCAGCCTTCCCTTCACGGCTGCTAAAACGAAGGCGTGCGACAATCAACGGAAACCCTTCCATCTTAGATGCAAATATTATACGTCCAAGGTCACCAACCAACGCATGGTAACCTTTGGCTCAAAACCCTAGTTTGGCCGCTCCTAAACCACGCCAAGGCATGCCGACCATGCCACATGTGCCAATGGCATGCCGCGCCTAAGCCATGTCATGTCGGCCTTCCCTTCACGGCTGCTAAAATGAAGGCGTGGGACAATCAACGACCACCCTTCCATCTTAGATGCAAATCTTAGCCTTCCAATGTCACCAACCAACGCATGGTAACCTTTGGCCCCAAACCCTAGTTTTGCTGCGCCTAAGCCATGCCATGCCGTCCTTCCCTTTGCGGCTGCGAAAACGAAGGCTTGCGACCATCAACGGACATCCTTACATCTTAGATGCCAATCTTAGCCGTCCAAGGTCCCCAACCAACGCATGGTAACCTTTGACCCAACACCAAAACCCTAGTTTTGGCCACACCTAAACCGCGCCAAGGCATGCCGCCCATGCCACATGTGCCAATGGCATGCCAGCTACCTTGCTGCACCATACCATGTCGTCCTTCCCTTTACGGCTACGAAAACGAAGGCTTGCGACGATCGACGACGACCTTTCCATCTAAGATGCATATCTTAGCCGTCCAAGGTTACCAACCAACGCATGACTTTTGGCCCGACACCAAGCCATAGTTTTGGTCTCGCCCAAACAATGCTAAAACCCTAACTTTTAGCCGCGCCAAAACTATGCCATATTAAAGCCATGCCGGCCATGCTTTCATGCCACTGGATACCAAACGTAGGGTTGAAATAATCGACGGCTACCTTTCCTCTCAAGATGCAAAATCTAGACCGTCGAAGTTCACCACCGAGCCGGCAAGTCTCCCAATCTCAACTTGCCAGACAACAACAACGTGTTACACGTTTTCCAAGAAAACACTCGAGACATCAACGCATGTCACAAACTGGGGGATGCTCATTGGGTATTGGTTTGGCGGTTTACAGCGTGCGGCGTACACTACGCCCGTTATAAGAAAGTGTCATAAGGATGAGGCGGTTAGTAAATACAGGGAATAATGGTGAAACGCTTTCTTTTATGGAACATCAATTCCAGGAATTACCGGTTTACCACCTCCTCCCATTTACTCATCCGTTTTTCCATCTCTTACGAGACCAGAGTAAGTTTCACTTCGACTTGTATAAATAGGTCTTACCTATTTCCACCGAACAACAAGTTCAGCTCAGGAGTATACAACACTCAGAAAATATTTGCTAGATTTCCATCTGTTAGGTTCCCATCTTCTGATACAAGTCGTGAAACAACTATTCTGGTCTCAACACTCTCTTCGCTTCCCTCCCCAAAACCAACCCTTCTCCTTCACTTTGTGACCGAAGCAAGTCTGGAACGGCCATTTCTTGGTTTAGGACGGATTTGTACAAATTGATCTCTCGAATCTAAAGTACTCCCTTGCAGTACATTGTTTAGGGTTTAAACTCATTTCTCACCCACACACCCGAAATTACCAAAATCAGCAGAAACCGTTTTCACCCTCAAACAGTGGTACATGTATAAAATCCGATTATGAATAGTAATATGAAAAGACAAACATAATCGGTAAATTATCAGGCACTCATAAACCCGATTATGGGATCGCATAATTATTTTTTTTTTAAAAAGTACCCAGAATCGGATTATTTTAAAGCACTAATAAACCGATTCTGGTGATGTATTTTCATCTTTTGTTTCAAACCCTAAAATCGGTTGATATTAATCATCATATAAACCGATTACTATGCATGCTCTTCATGGCGGAAAACAAATCCCAGAATCGGTTTATGTTAATCATCATATAAACCGATTCTTGGTCAATCAGAGATTTTGATCGAAGACTTAAACATATAAATCAATGAAGAAATGCAAATCATAGAATGGGTTGATGGAGATTTACCTTTTTCTTTGTTGGATTGAAGATAGTCGCAGAAGAGGATGATTTTTTTTTTGATTTGGGTTTTGAGAATTTGGAAAGTTTATGATGGAAATAGAAAGTTTTTTTAGGTTTAGGATTTTTTGTTTTTGGATTTACTGAAAATGGTACGGATTAGTATTTATATGAGATTTTTTTAGGAATTAATGTGGGGGTAAATTAGTATTTGTTAGAAGTTTGGGTGCCTGTAGTAAATTGGTGGTGTGGGAATGAAAATGTCATAGGCCCCAATTAAGTCCTATAGGCCCCAATTTAGTCAGGTTTATAAAAAGTTGATTTTTTTTTAGTTTATAAAAGTCGTTCTAAAATTGTAGTGCCAAACTAACTTTTGAATATGTATTTTTTTTTTACTCGGCAAAAATGAAAATTTCATTAAGGAAGATTACATTAGCAAGCAGGGAACAAAGGATCAAGAAGACCCTAACATGGAGGAATTACAAACACAACCAACCCATGCCCAAGAAGAAGTGAAAAGTTAAGAAAAACAATAACATAAACGAAAAAAATCCCAGACTTAAAACCAAAGTATTTGAACCCTGTGTTACAAATAACGTATCGCAGTTAGTCATAATATAGTCCATGCCGATTCCCTTCAAGAATACAGGTTTCTGCACCGGAAGAAAGCTTCCGTCTTTATCATGTCAATGGTTTTGGTAATGGTCCAAGTGATGGATGCAGGAAGTACTTGCCAAATAGATCTAGCGAAAACATGTAAGTTCTTTACTCTCTAACCTTTGAAGATTGTGTCAATACAATTGGGCATAACCCGTTGGAGATTCACAAATGATTAAAAAATACAACCAAATGTATCTTGTAAATGTGCAGTGGAGAACAAGATGAGAGGTGGATTCTCCCTCTTGACAGCACAAAAGGCATCCATTGATTATTAGCTTCCCATTCCGATAGAGAACATCCATGGTAGCTAGATTTTATGATAAACCTGCTAAAGAAAGTGTTAGAGCACTACTCGGTCGAACTCGCAAGCGTTGTTATCTCAATCTTGTTTGTTAATTTTAGTGGTGAAAACTATAAGTCTTGATTTCTAGTCTACTTATAGTGATGTCTCGGACTAGGATAGATTGTGTAGTTGAGCATTAGACTTCACGGCGTTCATCAATTGAAGAAGAAGAACTACTAAGGAGAGTTTGTGGAAATTCATCAACAAAAGGCATGTGGAGACTAAAACTCATCTATCACTTGAAAAGTCTATTTCTACTATATCTCATATATTGAGACAAAAGTCGTATTACATAGTTTTCGATTGTACACATTTGAGATTTCGAGCTGAGTTTAACTCGCTTACATATTTCTCGAAATATGTGTTGGTAAGCTTTCGCTTCAACCAAGTTCATTTTATATTCTTGACAAAAGTCAAAAGATGATCATGTGAAAATCTCCGAGTAACATCTTACATGATTTGTGTGATAAAATCATTTGCTGTAGACTTGGAATGTTTCGTTATGATTATTTCAATATCTTGAAAATTGCTTTGATGCTAATGGTGTGTGAAAACGGCTATTGTCATCCTCTAAGAAAGTTTCAACGATTGAAATAGAGTTTAGAACTATTGGATTATGAACATAGTATCCATTCTTGCATGTATGTAATCCATGACCAGAACTATAGTATGCATACCCGTATGCGTGATCGTATTTTTCAATGATGTTATAGTAAGATGATTCGTTCACTCAGATTTGTTGAGAATTTGTTTTAAGAGTTAATAAAGAAAATAAGGAAAAATATATATACACAATTTGTCACAAGATGAAGAGACGCTGAGACGCGGGATTCCACTACTTTTCATATTGTTATGGTTCAGTCATTAACTCTAGACAATATAGCTCAAACAAAAGAAGTTGTGACTCTAGTTCTTTTCCAAAAATAGATTTCCTAAAATATTATTTGTAAGTTAAAAGCATGACGCATCTAAAGTATTTAGAACTAAGCATGCGGCATCTAAAAAATAACAAATAATTAATAGAAATCATAAAGCAATTAAATCTATGCAAAAAGTCAATAAAAGAATTAATTCATTTATCACAATCATGAAAAGTTGCTTCCTCCGTTGTCCCAGTGATGGGGTCTAGCTCCGCATGGTGAAAACACACTCAAAGGAATTTTTCATTGCTCAAAAAGGTGTTTACAAGGAGAAAATGGAGAAATAATTCAAAATCGGGTTTATAACAATTATATTTGTTACAAACCAGAGAACTACTGTTGCTCTAAGACTGTCTCCTGAACTACGACCCTCGTCTGTGGGTCGTTACCACTGTAGCATAAACGACTGTCCTTAGGCGTCCAATGAGTGTGGGTCGATGTTCTTCGTATTCTTCACAGCAGCAGAAATGGTGGTTTCCTTCCACTTGATTATCTCGACTTTCTGATGCTCTGCTCTATCCCCTAACTCTCCATCCCCTTTTCTAAAACATACCAGCAGGCTATATATACTCGACAACACCAAGAACAACTCGTAATAACAACACATAATCCTCCACTACTTGTTATTATTCTCGCTTGCCTTGTTAAGGAAATAATCTCTTATTCTTCTCTCGCATGCGTCTGTGGCAGCTGAAACTTTCTAAACATGTTACTATCATGCCAAAGATTGAGTGAAACTCTCTCCGATCACACGCCATTATTCAATTATACACGGGAAGGAGAGAGACATCACGAGATATTCTCGTGCTCTGATTCACCCAAATCCACGTAACCAACACATTTTGTCGAATCAAATCTCATTACCATCCCTGTTTGGATAAAACAGGCCCAAATCAAACAAAATCCGAGAGAAAGCCCAACACAAACTCTCTCGAAATCATGTCAGAAATCATCGCTGGTGAAAGCTAGTTTCCGTGTCTTCCCTGTTTTACTTCGAACTGATCATCCAGCGAAATCTAATTGATTCTAAAGCCCATACTATCTCTGTTATGCTCAAACAGAACTTCCCAAAGAATTTCAGCTATTGAATCGCACTGGAACACCTTCACAATCCAAACCCTAATTTTGGTCGTATGCTGCAAAAGTTCCCGCCAAAAACTAAAATTGGAATGAAGAAGATGGTGTCTGGGGTGCGAATAGCAGGTGCCCAACTGAGTTGCCCCTTAACCAAAATGAGAGTCCTCATAGCACGTGTCCTCCGGGTGCCAAAATCAACTTTTCGAGCCGAATTTTCCAAAAATGTTTATTTCCCAAAAATGCCTACAAACACATAAAATAACAAAATTAGTACAAAATCGAGTACCAACAATACGAAACATTGAGGAAAAATTAGATACATAAATGCGTCTATCAAATACCCCCAAACTTATTATTTGCTAGTCCTCGAGCAAATTTATTCTAGAAAAGAAAATTCAAACTCACTAGGTGGCCCTAGTGACCGAGTTATAGTCTCGGGAGGGTTTACCAGAGGTGTACCCACAAAACCTTTACTCCAGACCCTAGGTATCTACGCAGAACCTTGGAAGGCACTAAAGAATCTCCTTGGTTAGCATACTTATTGACTACAGGAGGAAGTACCATGATGCGAAATCCCAATTGCTGTACACGAGTTTGCACTCAAGGATACTAAAATTCATATAAAGTGACAGAGCTCTACTCAGATAGTTTCTGGACATTATAACCGGAGTCAACCAATCACATGGAAAGATTAAGAAGCCGGATAAAGAAAAAGATGGTTTAAAGTGCAAGGTGTTTTCCATATCTGTCTGAAGGCCTCTACCAAGATGAACCTATCCTAATGGACTGAGATACCGGTCTGACTAATATCAACACAACTGGCATATACAAGGGAACCAGTGGTCGATAAACCTAACTCTAGGTCAACACAACTGGCATATACAAGGGCACCAGTGGTCGACTTTATTGAATTTATTCCGGTTGGTCTGATGGTCTGGTCTTAATTTTTTTTTTTTGGTATCTCAATCACCCTATTTCACCCTATCAAAGGTAACAACTTGAATCGTGTGCCCCACCAAATCACTTAAAAAAATAAAAACAGAAGGATTAGGATTCAACGAGATATGGTGAAACTACCATGTTTTTTTTTTTTAATTCTAACACCTGAGCTCTGTGCTTTTATGAGTAGACTCTTTAGATGTTTCCATCTAATCAGATTGGTTCCTCAACTTCTACAACCAAGATGTTTCCATCCACTTAGATAGGTTAGTGCTATCCTTAATAGGCATAATTTCTAGGCTCCGGAGTTTATTTATACTGCAACTAAAAAGTTTCTCCCATACCCCCAAACTTAAATTTAACATTGTCCTCAATGTTCTAAAGATAAAATTAAAAGCATGAACAAGGAGAAACTGTTACCACTTGAAGCAAAAGAGTCAAGGAAAGATATTACCGTGTTGCATGAGCATGGGTTACCTCCCAAGAAGTGCTAAGTTTAAAGTCTTCAGCCAGACATTGGAAGAATTAGTCACCTCGTAGAACCATATAGCAGTAGCCGAAATAATTGTGGGTCATCTGGATCAAAAAGTGTTACCCACAAGAAGAGGAAACTGCAACAGACCAAGAAGATACCGAATATACCCTTGCTTAAGACAACTACATCTAGTTGTAGTTCAGGTTCAGGCTCTATAAGAGGGTCTAAATAAAAATCTTTCATTGGTTGGATTTCCTCAAAGCTAAGATCCGGTTCAGGCATTAGAGTCTGGAAAAACTCAACTAAGAACTTAGAAGCACATAACAACAACCTGAATAATTGGGGATCCTCTAAGTCAATTATATTTGACTCACAAAGTTGACCATAATAATGGTCATTCTTAAGAAAATGTGTCGACCCTAATATCCTAAAGTAATTTGGTTTAGTCTCAAAACTTAAATACCGACACATCTGAAAATCATATGTTCCCACAATTAGAAGAAAAGTTTTTGGTGGGAAAACAAAGTCAATCTTGGTATCATAGCCTGGGTTAACCACATCAACCAGAGGATGGGTTTCTAACAACTGAGCTTCTTTCTGGACATCATTAGGTTCGGCAAAACATGTATGAAGATAATCTTGTAAGATGGTTGAGGCATAAATTTCAAGTCCTACACGAGGGAACTTTCTAAGAGATAAAGAACACGGGGAATGATAATCACCCCCAAACTTAGAGTTTTCTGTGTCTCTATAAAGACTAGTCATAACTTCCCTAATTTCTAGGTCATCAGATTCCTGGAAATGGTCAATTGATTCTTCTAAGTTGGGTTCATCCTCACTCATTTCTACGAGTTTATCATCTTCTAAGACTAGTGTTTCTAAATCGCTAGATTCTAAAGCAGTATTCTCAGGGTAAACTCTTTCCTCTAAATCATTATCGGATTTGTAGACTGGAAATACTACATCATCTAAAACGGGGGTATCTCTAGTCAAATCCTCGTCCTTTTGAATAGGTGAATAATTATTAAAATTATTTGGATTTGAACTAGAAATAATATTATCATTAAAGAGCTCATTGGGAGTAACATATTCCTCATCACTATGCCTATATATTTCAGATTCTTCATTAATACTATCCTCATCACAGTCCTCATTATAATAACATGAAAAAGGTCGAACCTCATCAAAACAAGTAGTGTTACCAATTCTAACCTCGTCATCTTGATTATGTGAATAAAAACTATCCTTATTTTCGAGGGTGGTATTGGGAAAACTACACTGGAAATTAAGACTATCCTGAGCAAGTTTTTCCACAATCCTATTTGTACTCTCAGTAAATTGCTTGAGGGTCTCTTCTAGAGATATCTTAGTTGACCGCTCTACGAACTCTTCTGGGAGAAGAATATTATAAGTCTCTTTCATAAATAACTTCTGTGTTGACTCATTGAAACTCTTGAGAGACTCTTCTAGAGAAATAGAAGGATTGTTTTGCTCGTATGACCTGTGGGTATATGGATAGTAATTGGGCTCACAATGGTATGGACCATAACCTTCAAAAGTTTCGCGTTCCCAATCACTATTCACACTATAGTCATAAAAAGGATAATGTCCAAGCTGCTCAGTCGGATACTCATTGTATTGGCTATTATAATACCAGTTCGACATCCTAACCGCAAGGGAATTCTAAACAAACACAAAGGAGGCTGACTCGACCACAACAAGCCTATTTTATCTAGCAAACAAAAAGCATGATGGCTCCACTTAGATTGTTTTAGACCAGCTTCTAATCCTTCGAAAGGGAATTCGTTACAATTTAAGAAAACCCCTCTTGAATCAATCCTAGTCAAAGTAAGTTGAATAGAGGCGAGGGAAGCTGCGTGGAGCTTTGATACCCAAGGCCTCACCGTATTACAAGGCGGCGCAGTCACGCATTCAACTCACAGAAACCATCATGAACTTCGAGGTATGCTTAAAAGAGTAACCAATATTTTTCGAATGACTTTCCTATTAGGCTCGTTACCCTATCGGTCTCGTTCTAGTCCAAATTTTAAGTCTTAGGTTCGTGTAGGTTACGTGTTCCTAAGGCGGGAAAGAATGAAACGATGATGAAATCCGATTCCTTATCTTGATTTGGCCAAGCCTTTCCCTTTACTAGAAAATTAAATCCGATTTCCGGTCCTCAACATATATGCATACAAAATCATCCAGTAAACCCGTTGACAGGGGATTCACGGGTGTTTAGAATTCTTACCTCCCGTTCCAGACGGGGGATGAACCGTTGAAGTCGACTCGGGCCACGACTCCTATGTCATGTACGAACCCGAGGGGCCGAGGCGATATCGTAATCGCCGACCTTCCCTGTGCAGTTTATATTTGAAACTACTCTTCCGTAGGGTTTAAAAAAAATTAATGTCCAATGTCCAAAAATAAAGTCCAAAAAGAAAAAAAGGTCCAAAAATAAAAATATTACAAAAATATAACCCTAATTACAGTTTCTAAAAAAATAAAATAAAATAATTTACAAAATCTTTTTCTTCACTCCTTTTAGATTTATCTTTTCTTTCCTTTTTGGACTTTTCCTTTCTTTTCAGCACTTTCTTTTTTTCTTAAACTTAGATCCAAATCTGAAAGCAAACAAAAATGCCAAAACGCGTAAAAAAGAACAAATATAATAAAAAGAAAACCTAAAAACAAATCTATAAACAAATCCGCGTCGGCGGCGCCAAAAATTGATCGTATTTTTCAATGATGTTATAGTAAGATGATTCGTTCACTCAGATTTGTTGAGATTTTTTTTTAAGAGTTAATAAAGAAAAGAAGGAAAAATATATATACACAATTTGTCACAAGATGAAGAGACGCTGAGACGCGGGATTCCACTACTTTTCATATTGTTATGGTTCAGTCATTAACTCTAGACAATATAGCTCAAACAAAAGAAGTTGTGACTCTAGTTCTTTGCCAAAAATAGATTTCGTAAAATATTATTTGTAAGTTAAAAGCATGACGCATCTAAAGTATTTAGAACTAAGCATGCGGCATCTAACAAAATAACAAATAATGAATAGAAATCATAAAGCAATTAAATCTATGCAAAAAGTCAATAAAAGAATTAATTCATTTACCACAATCATGAAAAGTTGCTTCCTCCGTTGTCCCAGTGATGGGGTCTAGCTCCGCATGGTGAAAACACACTCAAAGGAATTTTTCATTGCTCAAAAAGGTGTTTACAAGGAGAAAATGGAGAAATAATTCAAAATCGGGTTTGTAACAATTATATTTGTTACAAAACAGAGAACTATTGTTGCTCTAAGACTGTCTCCTGAACTACGACCCTCGTCTGTGGGTCGTTACCACTGTAGCATAAACGACTGTCCTTAGGCGTCCAATGAGTGTGGGTCGATGTTCTTCGTTTTCTTCGCAACAGCAGAAATGGTGGTTTCCTGCCACTTGATTATCTCGACTTTCTGATGCTATGCTCTATCCCCTAACTCTCCATCCTCTCCTCTAAAACACACCAGCAGGCTATATATACTCGACAGCACCAAGAACAACTCGTAATAACAGCACATAATCCTCCATTACTTGTTATTATTCTCGCCTGCCCTGTTAAGGAAATAATATCTTATTCTTCTCTCTCATGCGTCTGTGGAAGCTGAAACTTTCCAAACATGTTACTATCACGCCAAAGATTGAGTGAAGCTCTCTCCGATCACACGCCATTATTCAGTTATACACGGCGAAGGAGAGAGACAACACGAGATATTCTCGTGCTCTGATTCACCCAAATCCACGTAACCAACTCATTTTGTCGAATCAAATCTCATTACCATCCCTGTTTGGATTACCATCCCTGTTAGGGTTCTGATTCTAAAGCCCATACCATCTCTGTTATGCTCAAACAGAACTTCCCAAAGAATTTCAGCTATTGAATCGCACTGGAGCACATTCAAAATCCGAACCCTAATTCTGGTCGTATGCTGCAAAAGTTCCCGCCAAAAACTAAAATTTGAATGAAGAAGATGTGTCCCCCTATCCTGTTCTGGGGTGCGAATAGCAGGTGCCCAACTGAGGTGCCCCTTAGTATTTGAGGTTCCCCTTAACCAAAATGAGAGTCCGCATAGCACGTGTCCTCCGGGTGCCAAAATCAACTTTTCGAGCCGAATTTTTCAAAAATGTTTATTTCCCAAAAATACCTACAAACACAGAAAATAAAAAAATTAGTACAAAATCGAGTACCAACAATACGAAACATTGAGGACAAATTAGACACATAAATGCGTCTATCAATGCGTACTTGTAGTTGTGGAATTCCGGGTACCAAGTACACGTACAAGTACGCATACTTGCATAAGGTATAGCTCCGGGAATTTCTGCTGGGTTTTGGAAGTGCACTAAGGTATGTTTACCCGTTCGCATACTGACAAACCCAAACTCGGACCGTCTACTTAGGTATGCGTACCCATATACATACTTGAGTGGTTAAAGTTCTAAAATCGGTTAGCTCATGAACTAATACATTTATATATTAAGGAATGCATTCTTTTCAAACCGTGGCTATAATGTTTATGAATTGATTCGAGTGAATCATATCTATTTTCCTTCAATAGTGTTCTTGTATACTTCTATGAGAATATAGCAATTGAACAACTCTTTAACTAGTTTCATTTGAGTCATTTGAACTAGTTATGGTTAAGATGAATAAGGTTGATATGAGAGTGTTCATATAGCTAACCTCGGTTAACTACTGCTGAGACAACATGGTGTACACGTTTAGGTATGGTTACTTAAACCTAAATGAAGTACATTTCATTTGTGTATAACAAGGTAAGTTCGATCTAACGATTGAAAGATATTAGCTTGAGTCTAATCAGGTTTTCATCTAACGGTGAATATTGAATGCTCTGTTACCAAGGTAACTTAGATTGCAAACCCTGATTTGAAAACTATCTAAGGAGAACTCTAGCAACTGAGAAACCTAATCCCCACACCTCCTGTGTGATGCTAGTTGCGACTAGATTCGATTCTCCATTAACCTTAGGTTTTTAACGAAACCCTGTAGGTTAACGACTTAAATACTTCATTGGGATTGTGAAGCCACACCCAACTATTTTCTCTGTAGTTGCGTGTTCTGATCTTTCCCTGTTTTATCGTATTGAGTACTATCTTCTCTAAGATTTGCTCGAGATTAATTCTCCGATAGGCAAGATAAAAAGTAGTCACAAACATCTTCGTCTCCGCGTTTGTGATTCCACAATATCTTGTTTTGCTACCATACGATTAAGATTATTGTGAGGTATTGATAATACTAGGTTGTTCTTCGGGAATATAAGTCTCGTTTATCAATTGGTTCCTGTGCACCTTGATTTATCAAAAGATGGAACAAAACTCGTAGGTATTTCTGTTGGAGACAGATTTATCTATTCTAATAGACTTTTCTGTGTGAGACAGATTTGTTTATCAAGTCTTCGACTTTGGGTCGTAGCAACTCTTGGTTGTGGGTGAGATCAGCTAAGGGAATCAAGTGCGTAGATTCCTGCTGGAGTTAAGATACGTAAGAAGCACATCTGTACCTTGATAAGTGTGAGATTTATTAGGGCCCAACTTCATTCCAGTCCGAAGTTCATTAGTAGTAGGCTAGTTTCTGTAGCGACTTAATACAATATGATGTTTAAAGTTGGACTAGGTCCCGGGGTTTTTCTGCATTTGCGGTTTTCATTGTTAACAAAATTCCGGTGTCTGTGTTATTTCTATTCCGCATTATATTTTGTTATATAATAGAAATATCACAGGTTATGCGTTGAATCGATCAATTGGTAAATTCAACCTTTGTTTGTTGATTGAAATTGATTGATCCTTGTTGGTCTTTGGTACCATTCAAGTTATTTCTCTTATATTAAATAGGGCTCGCAAATTCCTATTTATTGATTGAAGATTGAATTGAGAGATAGAGATATAAAACTCTTTGATACACTTTTCTCTAGATAGAGTCTGGCTATCTAGTTGATTCTTTTGAAAGTATATTGGAGTTTGTCTATTCAGATTTCCGAACGAAATATTGGGTGTGGTTGTTACACCCCCGCTTTTTCAATTGGTATCAGAGTAGGAAAACACATTAAAGACCTCATAAGTCTGTGTTTGTAGCGATCTGAATATGGACAGAAGTGCTATCTCTGATAAATGCATCACCAGTATTAAAAGTTCCGTTTCTATGAAATCTATTAAAGAGAAAGATTTGTCAACCTCGAATATAGACGAAGCTAGTGTTCTAACGAAACCGACTTCTATTGACAAGTGTTACCCGGATTACCTTACTAACGAGTCTGACTATGAAGTTGAAAGGGAAGCATCCAAAGAGAGTGCAATGATTCTAAAACTTGTTAGAATCCAGGTTGATGATGTCAACCAGTTGAAACACAAGGTCAATGCCCTTGTTGGTATGGTAAGTTAGCGTGACTCTCTTCTGAAGGTCATTCGAGAGGAAAACGCCTTAGTCTGTTCTTCACGAACTCTGCTCAGGGAAAAACTCAAAAAAGATGCTTTGGAAATTGAACTTCTTTAGAGTAAACTCTCTATTCAAGAATGTTCCAAAGAGTCCACTATACTAATTGCTTCTGATTTAATTGTAAAAAGTTCAGGTCAGTTCCAGAAGCAAAATCAAAATCCCTTCCTGCTGAAAAAGATGTGCACGTATCTTCCTCTAATCAAGGAATATCCACATCACTTGGAAGGAAGACATCTCCCAACGATGGTGCTAAGACTTTTCTGTCTGATCACTCACGTGATTAGAAAATGTGTCTCTTTTGTGATTCAAAAGAACATGTTGAACAAAAGAGGAATTCAAGGTTGAATGACAATTCTATTGTTCGTCTTCAACACACCTTAGATTTAATTTTCAAAGGTGTAACTGACATTAGTATGTCTAGAGCAATTGGTTTTAGTACTCACCCTGTGTACCCTACCAGGAAAATCAGTTCGATGGGTTCCTCAAATGTTCAAATACGAAACAGTCTTCCTAAACCATTTCGGTCAAGAAGAACTCATGGGTCTTCTTCTATCAAAAACGGAGATAATGTTGTTCATGATGTGAAAAAGGTAACATAAGAAGGAATCAAAAATAGGGAGATGGATGACAACCTAAAATGATAATTGAAGGTTATAAAGATATTATTAATAGGCTGTCAATTCCCTCTAGTCAAAATTCTTCAGGTAAGAATACATACTATGCGTAGTATTTTGATGATAGTAAATTTTATGATAACTTTTCACATATAACGTTTTTCCTACAAAGATCAGGAGAAATAGGTTTAACCGAAAATAACGTGCATTTGATGAGCTCAAAGCTCATACTTGTGCTAATTAATCACAAGGTTGAAATCTCACTCACAAAAATTCCTGGTTGAGTGACATATAATCAGGTATACTTGATAGCAATGTGTTTTTCTGATGCTCTAGCTATTTTCTTATCGTTCTTAGCTAGATTATCATTCACAAACATTTTTGCATAAGTATTTGCATTATGTGTTGACCAAACTTTTCAAGTCTTTTTGAAATTTTATTGTGTCAAAAATGCTACTTTGTTACTCTAAATTTTTTCTCTGATGAGAATATATAATTTACTGAGCTAAAATTTGTGAAATTATTTATGTAGCAAAACATTGATGTACAAAACAGATTTCCTGTTTTTCATTGTTCACTGTTGGGTATTTTCTGGCTATGGGTCAAGTTTGTATTCGTACGGGTACCCACGTTACTCTCCACAGACTAACTTTGGAAACCCTAAACTCTGGCTCCTTGAGAAACCATTTAAATACCAAAATCTTTTGCTTGAGTACACATACTCCAGGTTATTTTTTCCTGTCAATAATGGCATTTCCTTCAGGAACTTGTAACTTTGCAAAAGGTTTTCTTGAAAAAGGTTGTGGTTTCGAAGAAGAGGAGAAAATAACTCTAGTGGAAGTTAATGAAACCTCTACTCAATCTCCTGATAATTGTTCAGACTTTAAGGATAATGAAGAGATTTCTGATGAAGTTTTTCAAGATTTTATTGGTCAGTTTAATGATGCAAAACTGCTTCTTTTAGATACCTTAAAAAACCTTGATATGTTAAGAACTGATTTGAAAAAGTTTAACTCTGACCTTTCTCTCATGAAATCACATGCTAAGGATCGTCTCAAGAAGAATATCTTTTCCAAAGATGCAGTCGATTCCTTCTGTCACAAGCTTGAAGGTCTTGAAACCCGTGAAGATATTGAACACATTCTCTGATTTTAACGTGTGTTTGGTTGTGTTGGTCTTAGAATCGTTTTGTTCTTTTGATTATTTTCTAGGAAACTTCTTATGAGAATTTATTCTTCTGTTTTTAAGAAGGATATCTAGGGTTTGGAATATCCATTATTATGAGTACACATAGACATCACCAACGTTTTCATCTTGCAATGTTTTTATATTTATTTATTTAAATTCTAAGTTATTTGGAAGATGATTTTTGCAGTATTAATCTTTATGGTTTTATATATTGCAAATTGTTATGGGATATGTTGTTTACATCCGTGAACCTTGACTATCCCATATTTTTTCAAAAGTTAACTCTATTATATGTCGGTATGAAAGTATTGATAAAAGATAGAATGAACTTTTGACTACAAAAGTTAAGCCTATTATGTCATTATGCAAATATTGATGGAAGATATGATGAATTTGCGTTTACAAAGATTAAGTCTATTATATGTCATTGTGTAAATAGTGATGAAAAATGGAATAAATATTTGATTATTCCGCAGTATTGGTCTTTCCCTGATCCACATCTTTGTGTATGTACTGTGTCGCTCCGTAAGTTCTCTTATGTTGAGCATGGCCAATTGAATTGATCATTTTCGTTGTGATTAATTCAATTGATATTTTTGGATACAAATTCATGTTTCATGTGATTTGTTAATGTCCAAAGAAATCCTTCTTTTCTTGTAAAAGTAAGGTCGCTCTTGTTGTTCTTTCGGGATTGACATTTTATGGGGGAGAGTTCTTAATTGAACTTGTGCTTATTTGCCAAATCTTTGTGGGGAATGCGGTTGTGGAATATTGTTGGAGTTATCTTGTATCTTTTTAAACTCCTTGATGAATACACTAAGTTTCGACTATGTGAAATCATCAAAACAAGTTGGTATGTTGTTCTCTTTTGATCATGAAGTGTCTCTATGAAAATTTCATGAGGATCACATTAGTTTTCGTACCTTTGCCAATTCATATTGACAAAAAGGGGGAGAATTAATGTGTAGTTCACACTACAAATACATATGGTTTACGGGTCATTATGTAAGGCGGAGTGGTTTTCATTGTGAGAAGAAGTATTGACTAAGGGGGAGTGATACATATCACCATAGTATTGTTGTCAAAGTTGTGATACAATTGAACCTTGATGATGTGTAATAATACAATGACACCGTATAGCAATGATTGAGAGAAACTGTTTTCTCATTGTTATAGCTACGGATCTTCAACAACTATGATGCTGAATTGAATACTTTTAGAATCATTGGAGTACTTGGAAGTGACGGAGATTTCGAGTAATGTTGAAGAACCAAGGAGATCAAGCATTTGGATGAGAACCTACCTCTTAAAAGATTGTTACCTCCATTGAGTATAGGCACCAAATCGAATCGAGCCCGTAGTTGGTGTTGTTTTGGTTGAACCTCATGAGAATACTCATTTTCAAGAATACTTATAACTGATCGGAATCAAATCATTTTCCTTTAGAAGTTTGAAACGCACGAATTCATAAATTTGAGTGTGGTAACTTCATCCTAGGACCATTTGTTATATACCTCATTGATATATTTTGAATTCATATTTATTTGCTATTACACGCATACACCTCTAGCTAATACTTCTATAACATGGTTGTAAAGTGGTTGGTCATGATATTATTAATTTAAGTTCAATTTTTGATAAAAGGACAGTTAGATTCACCAGAGACTAGGGGTGTCAATGGAAAAAAATCCGTCGGAATTTGATCAAACCTATAAGGTTAAGGTTAACTTTTATCGGAAATACGATATCCGATAACATCCGACGGAATCCACAAATCCCAATCTGATTCTGTTAGGCTAAGTTATCGGATATCAGATATTTTTCTGATAAAATCCGTAACCGTGTCATCTGGACAATGTCTTTCTCTGTGAAACTTCTTCTTATGATCAAATAAACCCTCTCTTAATGGGTTACGACATGGAACATAATATGTAAAATTCACAGAATAAAATTCAAGGAAACTCGAATCAACAGTAAATCAATAACGAGTGTTGTATTGATTCTGTGGTGAGGTTCAAAATCTAAATTTGGTGCTAATGGTTTTGAATGAATTATGAGATTCATTATTCAGTTGCAGACAAATTGGATAATCAATGTAAGAAAAATCACCAATTCGATTAGATTTCTTGTATGAACCTAATATGTAGAACAAATAACAAAGAAATTTTAGTACCAGGAGTTTTACTAGGGTTTTTCTTAATGGGTCTCCTGGTTTTATCATGGTTGACTTTGATGATGGCGATGATGACGATGAAGAGGGGGTTTAGATTCAAGGATTGCTAATCAATCGTTCATTGGGTTTCTGCCGTGATTGATTGGTGTTTCTGGAGAGTAAAACTGGGGATGGTGTGATGGAAAATACACATGAGGTTTAGTATTATCGGATATCGGAATATCACCAAACAGATAGGGCCTCATCCGATTCCGCCACGATAAGGATGGAAAATCCGTTAAGGAGTCAGGTTCTGATATCCGAAATCCGATACATCGGTTTATATTCTATAGGATTTCGAATTCTCAGAATCCCGAACTTCGGACGGGGATTGAATGCCCCGTGTGAGGCAAAAAATCATGTAAGTCAAAAAGATCGACCTTACTTTAAACCTTTACCATCCCAATAAAAAAAGCCATTGTCACACTCAATTGACATGATTGCTAAAGACTGATGCCACAATTGCTAAAGGCGGGTACCAATCCAGGATCCAACGGTCAGGATTGTTTTGTCTCATATGGTTTGGTACCCGCCCCGCTAATAATTGTACCCTTCTTTAGCAATCCTGCTCAATTGAGATATAGAAAACACGGTTTCCAATAGTCAAAGCTTGACTTAAAACAAAAAGTCTTGACGAACCGGCAAAAAAACTCCTAGAAAACCACCACTCACATCTCTTGGTATGATGGGATCCAAAAATGCCTCCTGCTAACTCCAATTAGGTGGATCCCACCCTCATGTGAGAGGATGGTTTTCGCGTTGTTTTTTTTTTTACGGTTCGTCAAGAACCACTGTGCTTAAATTACATTATAGCCAAAGAAAACGTGTCCCCCGTTCCCATAGTGCTTGGCCTACTAAATACACTGCGTCATTTTAATCCGTGTCATCTTTCAAAAATTTCCGTCTGACTATTGTGTCTCGTTTAACAAGAAATTAAGCAATGAAGATTAGTCCCGTCAAATACGCGCCTTCTCACAGTTTTTTCTAGTACACCAACCAAAATTAGCTAATTTCTGAACAATATAAATTTGATTGATTGATTGAATTTCTAACCGACGACTCGGTGGTCTCGTTAATAGAGGCAAGCAGCATTCAACCCAAGTTTTTTGTCAGATGAGCGATAAAAAAGGAGAAATGATACACACACTGTGACTTAAGCACCGTGTGTACCGAGAGGATGTGAACGACAGAGATGCAAGCCATCTAAACATCACCGGGACGGTGAATGGGCAGAATTTTAAAAAGTGGGTCCCACCTTCTAGACTCGCGGTGTAAACTGCCGTACTTCCCTAAGGTGTGTTTATCATTTTCGATAAATAAGGCAGTTGTCCATGTGCATGCTTAGGAAAGTAGTCGCGTCCACGCATTGACTCTGAGTCGTTGATAATGTCCTATAAGTTGCAAGACTCGTACATAATTTTTTAATCCTCCGTACCTTTTGTTGTTTTTGACTGTGTTTTCTACTTTTCTTCTTCATAAGATCAGAATCTCGCAACAATTACATCTCAGCGAAAATATCAATGGTATTGCACATTAGCGTCGCAGAACAATTTCAGAAATGACATCAGCAAGGATCATGAGAAGGATGTGATAGTCTTGCGAAAATTAGAGAGCTTGCGAAATTAACATTTGTAAGGTTGCGAGAATGTCGCAAACCATACCCGAAAATAAAGGACAGATTAGCTGTCATCCACTCTGTATTTCCTTATAAATAGTCATTCGAGTTGTAAAGGGAGAGAGATCTTTTTTGAGTAAAAAACAAGTAAATAGGAGAGAGAAAGTTGAGAGCAGAGATCATTCTTGATTTCTTTATTTTCCTTGTAAAAACATTCAGAAATTAATTAATAAAATTAAGAGTGTAAACCTAAAAATGAGCTGATCAACAATGAAATCATTTGAGTGGTGTATTGTAGGATTTCCTACGACTACATTCTTCATTAATTAGCTAGTCAATTTCTGTTTTTCTTTTTCTTTTATTTACAGACAATAATGCAATTTGTTTTATATGAACGATGGAAAAATCGGGAAGTGTCTAACGGAATTGTGCCCTTGTATCTATTAGTGGTCAAGGACAACGGTGGTGTTCCCAGGTTCCAAGTTGCAACCAAGGCAGTCAGGGTGTGCTAATCTTACACACACAAAATAAAAAAAGAAGAAAGAAACCAAGAGTCCATCAAAATATATGGTGTGGAGTCTTTTTGTCCTAAATAAATATACTACATTTTATAGGGAGGATTTGTTGGATAACTTGGCTGAGATGGTGCCACATTGTAAAATTCTCCCGGAGTGATGTGTACCTTAGAGTGGAGACGTCCACATTCCACTTTTGATACCGGGTAAATTTGCAGTCCGGTAGTAGGTTCTAATGGAGTATTTAAGCAAGAGAGAAGTGTTACCGATGAAAAAGACTTCTGGCATTCGTTTTTTTAAAAGCATCAATGGAGAAATTACAATATATAGTAATCAAATGTATAAATGGATTAGACTCCTACATCTGTTGTGGAATGAAAATATTTTTGTGGTTCTTCAGAACTTCTTCTGTTTATTTACTAGGAAATGTATAGATCCCAAAATTTGGACTTCTTCAATTCCATTTCAATCATAAATCTCTACTAGAAGGACTCCATGGAGTCATATCCATAGGATAACTCCCTAAAACTCTTAGAAATGAAGTGAATTCTTGAACTTCGGAAAGTGCCTTCTGAGATCTTGGGTCTGCCATCGAAGCTTCGAAATCAATATAAAACATATACTCAAAATGCTTAGCAGTACCACCCGTGCTAGCATCACCAACAACTCTGATCGGACGATTTTTATATGGCCGGCTTTCAATTTTTGTCAGACTGATATTCCTAAACGCGAAGGCGGCTAACACTTTAAACAAAACTGACATTCCTTCATCGTGCGCGAAAACAATACTAGTTTTAAATGGACGGTCTGTTCTTGGTATAATCGGTTCACGAGCTAGCATGACAAATCTAGTTACATTACTCGAATCATCTTGAATTCCGTCTGCCAAAATCTGTAACCCGTATAATTCAGCAGCACGAGAACTTGCGATAGCAGCAGTGTCGCGTAGATTATGTGTAGCAATAAATTCAGCGGCACCAGCAGTGTCATCAACAGCTTCACGGGCAACATTTAGACCGAGTTTTGTAAGAGTCGACTCACACTGAGATAACGCTTGTGGATGACTAATCACACGATTCAAATCTTCTTTTCTCACACCAGGCAAGGCTAACAAACAATGGTGAACTGGTAATTGAACTTCACCGACAATATGAAGATTGTGCCGGAGTAACAAGTCATAATTCCGGTGAATACTACCGCCGAGGGAATTCTCTACCGGTAAAACAGCTCGATCAGCAATCCAGTGCCCTACAGCTTGAAAAGCAACTTCAAATTGATCACACGGTATAGCTACACAATTGGGATAAGCTTTACCAGCTGCAGCTTCACTATAAGCACCAGGAACTCCCTGATAAGCGACGCGCAATTGAGAACCGTGCATCGGAGCAGGAGATAGATCGGTAATCGAAAGAGGCTTCGGTAAATTCGTTTCTTGCTGAACTGGGACTAGATCTAGAGTTCGATGCACACCATTAATCGAAACGATCTCAGCATTACCACTACCATCAGTTTTTTTATCACTCTGTTGTAAAACAACATTACTTGCTAAAATCGCACAAGAAGTTTGCCAATCTGCTCTGTTTGAAACAACACCAGCTGAGAAGTTCCTAGATTCTTGCTTATAGATAGCTCTGATGTTACAAATCTGTGATCTCTTTGTTTGGCGATGAATCTTCCAAGGAATGGACAGTAGTTTTGGTGTAGTATCTAAATAACTTAATGATTTAAGTATAGGTTTTGATGGAGTTATTGAACTCATTTTTGCAAACGAAATTTAGATGAAGTTAAGACGAAGAGGGAGTTGGTAAGAAATGAGCTTTGAACTTAAAATTTTAAGCTCTGAAAGTAGATAGGATAGACTGGGGGGTTTTATATAGACAGTGCAAAGGACTGACCAATGAGATGAGATGATTAACAATGGTCAAATTAGTCACCTACCATCACTAAATTTGATCAAGCGCATGCAGTGAATCTACTACCGAGAAAAGCACTTAATTAATCATAAATTAATGATATGAGCATGTGTGCAATAGACACTTTCAATTTCAAAGTAAAAAATTTGGTCCCCATGAAAGGCGCTCTCGGTAATGTTTGGTGATTCATTCACGACTTTTTTTGTTCCATTTTCACGCACCTGTTTGGATTACTTTTTATTTAAACTACTGAGCTATCGATGTCGTCGTATGCTCGTTGTTTGTGGCTCTTGTTTGTGGCTTCTCCTACCTCCTGGCAATTACCCTATATATACATGGCTTGAAAATTTGACAAGATGAGAAAAAGAAAGAGGTATTTTAGAATACCTCGTAGGGTTATCATTCCCGGTGGTTGACATACCAAGACTTGATCCCAGGACCTCGTGGATGGTTGTTAGCAAGGACAACCACCAAGGTGATGGGGAATTGGTGCTCTGATTAATCAATTAATCATAAATTAATCAGAGTACTGATTGACACTAATAAATGACGAGTCATTAAACTCTGTGCAATACAAATTTACGGTTCATAGTCTTGAAAGTCTGCCAATGGCTTCTCTTACTAGGACCATTCATTGTTGTACTAGTATATAGCTATGTCATTCGTATCCGTATCATCATTCAAAAATTTCAGCCTAACTGTTATGTTCTCATTTAACAACAAATCATGATATGATAGAGTCAAGATTAGTCTAGTCCAACAAAAACGAAAGTACGCAAAAGAATAGGTTGTTAATCACACTTCTGTGATCAATTTTGTTGTCACTTGATACATTAAAATGGCAGTCAAATATCTAGTTGCAGTTTTTAATTATACACCAATTAGCAGATTACCAACCAATCTTTTTTGATTAGTTTTCACTACAAAGTGAAATTATGTTGTGGAACTTTCCTCCTCAATTCAGAAAATAAATTATATTGAAGTATATTCATGTGCTTACGGCTTATCTTAGGAAAGAAGTCGCATCCATGCAAGTCTCTGGGATGGGATTAAATTTGATTTTACTTAAACAACTGCTTCTCAAATTTTATTTATGCATGCAAAGACTCGTCGAAGTTATGTTTTTCTTCATTGTTTGTCCCCCTACGTTGCGAATTTTTTCCTTGATTTCCCATCATAATTTCAATCGTGACCGCCATGGGCCTTACGTTGAAGCTAATGCATGACCCATTTATCAGGTGGGTTTAGGCTACTAAAATCAGTACTTCACTAATTAGTCATTGCCGATTTAGCTCCGAAAAGGTATCATTTTCAGAAAGGAAAAGTAAACATATGATACTACAAATAAGTATCGGCACACTTCCAATAAGTAACACGTGAAAACGAATCCTAATTTCCGTTTATTATTAGATTTGAAAAGATTCAAAGTATGTGAAATTGGCGGCTATTTAAAATTTACAGACGAAATTTAGGCAAATCATTTCTATTTTGAACCTAATGCAAGGTTCTAATTTTATATTTGTCCAATATCTCCAAGTGGGAAGTTAGTGGGAGTTTAGTAATACGTACCTCGTTCCACATGTGGTCTGCGTAATCTCTTTTCCTCTATAACTAGATTTTTTGCCCGTGCTACGTACCGGGTATTTTTCTTTATTTTTAACTTTTTATTAAGTGTGCTCGGCTTCGCCTCGCCCCGTCGTTTAGGATTTTTGATTTGTTGTGGGTCGTCGTCATTTCAACCTGTCAAGATGCATTTTCGATTAGGTGTCGCACGGCTTTGCCATCTCCATCTCCAGTCACGATGCATTTTTGTTTTGGTGTGGCTCGGTCGACTCGCCACAATGCATTTTTGATTTGGGGTGGTTCGGCTTCGCCTCCCCCCATTGTTTTAGATTTTTGATTTGGTGAGGCTACATCCAACCCCATCCTTTAGGCTTTTTAATTTGGTGCTGCTCGGCTTCGCCTCGCCCTGTCCCAATATATATGTCATAGCTTGTTACAACCTACTGTTAGTGGTTTGAGCCTTTGAGGTTGAGTGTAGTAAGTAATTAGCAGACCCGCAACATCTACGTGAAATAAAGATATTTACGACAGTGAGAAAAAATATCTGAGTGCTAATAAAAATGTTATATGAATCACATGCAATTATATAAATGCATAAAAACACACGTTGAAAGACAGTTGATGAGAATATTTAAGAAAGAAATATCAAGCCGGTGATGCTACCTTATGTCAGAAATTAAGAGATAGCGTTAAAAGAAAAAAGATGATTAAACAAACACATACACTTCGACCAACCGTAGGCCTCAGTAAATCCATACCCTCTATCCCCTCATCTAATCTCTAAAGCTCAATACTCTTATGAAAAAAAAAATGTTCCCTCGTGTACAAAGAAAAAACTAAATGTCAAAAAGCCAGTATAACTGAAGAAAACCCATATACTGCAATACCCGCCATTTTCAGAAACCTTTAGCACCGTTTTATGAACTCCATCTCTAGCAACACCTACATGAACATTTGCGCTCCCAGCACCCCTGATAACAAAATTGGTACACTACCATAGTTTGTCAATTTCACCTATTTGACTTTATATGAAATGGTTAGTACTTAGTACACCGAATGAATAGTATTGTATACCTTACATAGAGAACCTCCGAGCTTAGTATTCCTAAAAAGAACACCTTGAGGGGTGTCCTTGTTTTTTTAGAACGAAGAGCAACAACTCTAGACATCTGTTGATTAGTCTATTATTAAAATATTACGTATTATTAATAATATATCAAAATATTAATAATATAATATTATTAATATATTAAAATATTAATAATATTGTCCTTGTAAATCCAGATTTTGATCCAACTGGATCAATGTATCAAAATATTACGTATTGTTAATAATGAGTACTCAGTACTCACAATACTCAATAGATTTTTATTTTTTGGTTTTCAACCAAAAACAAAAAATCATATTTAACCACACCACCAAACTTACAATCAAATGAATTTACAATCGTAAGGAAAGTACCGTGATTCTGAATGATTAGTCTAGGAAGGAATTGTCTTCCGTCTTTCTATAGCTTCAGTCTTTCTAGTAATGATGGTGTTCAAGATAAGTGTCGTACCTGTCTTGTCCAAAAGTAAGAGATTTCAACTCAATAAGCTAGTGAAAGAATAGAAAATAATTTGAAAATTAAGGTTTAAAAGTGCTACATGAGTCGATCCCTTCACAGTATGTAGATCTTGCGATCATTCTTATGATTATGCTATACGGCGATTAGGATGCTCAGCTCATTGTTTTGAGCTCGCATTTGCTGAACTTCTTCATTTTTGATCTTCTTCATTTTTGATGGAAGATAGGTTCAAACTATTTCCTTGAAATCCCGAACCTGAGAAATTAGCAAGCGAACTTCTATCAAGTATACATAAAATCCTGAGTATATTTCAGCATTTTACAGTAACTAATGTATATTTTCTGGGCATGTTTAGGGAGTTCATTGACCTAAGTTCTCTTTAATCGCTCCAAGTGTACACTAATATTGTATTCGACATGGAACTAAAAGATAATTTTAGAGTATTGTAAAATATGGTTATACTTAATTTAAAACAGATATTTTAAAATCAATATGAATACCAAGTAAAAACAAACAATCCAAAAGAAAAACATACAAACATAGGGAATCACTACACCATTTTTCCGGAATCGCAACTAAAATTCGTAACGGCCGAGCAGACGTTACAAATTTTCCTGTTACAAATAACAGTTACAATCTAGACGTAACAGGCTGAAGCCGTTACGATTTTTTTTCCAGATTCGTAACAGGGTGTCGCTGTTATGAATTGTAACATGCTAATGTTTAACGTGTGCTAATCACACGCTTGGTGACACTAGAGCCGGTAACATGGGTTTATGGTGTGCGTGTCATTCAGTTGTGTGTCGTTTTTTCCCACCCAACTTTGCTTTTGCTAGAGGATAATTCCTCTCCTGAAGAGATAAGGGATATTTCATCCAATACCATCGACTAAGCTCACCATTTCTCTTTTCCCTTTCTCTCTATCTTTTCTCTTCTCATCGCCTCCCCTGCAGAGATTGTGGTTTAACCAGTTTTGATCTGTTAATTAAATCATATGATAAACCGATCAAAGAGACTAGAGATTAGAGTCTTACAACAGTTTCGATCTGTTATTTCAATTATAATTTTTTTTTCCATTTGGAGTTTTCATTAATCGTGTTAATTCAATCGTTTGTTTTCTTTTCATTAGGGTTTTTCATTTTAGGGTTTTTTTTATCTGATAAAGCTTATATGATTTCTTTTTCTGAAACATTTTTAGAGTTTTATCTGTTGAAGAACTTGAGAGGTATTTACTTCATTTTTCAAATCAAATTTTAGGGTTGAAAGATATATGGTTTGAAGGATAACATTACTAATCTGATTTTCTGATTTCATTTTAGGGTTGCAAGATTGAATTTGAAGAACTAAGTTGAAGGTATATGAATTGATTTGTTTAATTTCTATTTTAGGATTTCAGTTAGTATGAATTGCATTGTTTAATTTCAGAGAGATGAAGTTAGGGTTTGGAAATTGATTGAAGGTTCAATTTTGTAATAGATAAGAAGATCAACGACTGGGTTTGGTGGTTTGAGAGGTGAATCGATGTTTTGACTTTGACTTAGAGCGAAGGAATTGAAATTATTTTGGTTCTGAGTATGTTGGTGCTTCAGATGACTTGCTGGTTTTAGTGGTTGCCGTGCTGATTCCGACCGTTCACTCGACGGCCTAACAAGGAATCAGCTCAACTCCGTCACTCTCGATAGGAATTGCTTTCCGGTAAACTGTCTTTACCTCATAGCGCATGTTATGTTAGGTGACTAGTCCTGCAAGGCAGTAACTAGAAAATTAGAAATGTGGACAGCGGACACAAGCACTTTATGTGATATAATTTTTATGAGTCTCTTATTTCTCCAGATGGATACATGCTTCCATGTCTTATCAATACTTAGATGCCGACCACTCCGCATTTGAAGACTCGTCTTCCTATTAAAGTTGCTGCTAGCTTTGCAGCAGCACTGGTAGTGATTCTGCTCACCTTGTTCAGGCTAAATTTAAAAATTATGGTAAGGATTGTGGTCACCGATTTAACCCAAAAAATTCTCATAAAATCTGTTATGGTCTGTTTTTGCTGGATATGGATTGTTTACGTACTTTGATAATCAATACGAATGCTAAATTCTATGTAGTAATGAAGCAGCAGTAGATTCATATCCTTCTACGAAATGCTACATTTAAACTTTACACTCTAGTGTTTGAGTAAGTGACGGATCAGCTAAGTTGATATATATTTGTATCTTAAAACAATCAGTTAACAATGTGTTACCCTGTGACGGTACTAATTTTTACTTTTTTAATAGAGACAGATGTCACCATTATTCCCAGGGTGTACTATGCTAGGTTGTTGTTTGAGTCCAGTGATGCCGCACTTTAGTGCTTGAGTTTTTCTAATTCTTCTGCTTAAGTTCTTTTGAAGTTTTCATGTTTCAAAGTTGTTTGGTTTTGTTTTCCATCCCTTTTGATGTAGTTTGGGTGCCTTTTTTTTTGAAGGGCTTGTAGAATAAAGGAGATGTTCCTTCTTTTCAGACAAGTTTGTGAAACCGTATGAGCAAGAAGCTCCTGCATTAATGAAGGTATTCCAAGGTAAGTTGAGTTGCCAGGTGTTATTTATGAAATGAGGATTTGTTGAGATGAATACAGGGTATGTGTATTATCTGAACTTGGCGTTCTTGTGTGTGTTTTCTTTCTGCATTTGTTTGATTGCTGGCTTTTCTTTATGAATTTTTAGGTGATAATAATTTTACGGAAACTTGCTACTTTTCTCGTTTGGCCTAAATGTTTATAATGTGCACGACCATTTTAAAACTTTTGTATGGATTAAGTTGTCTCTGAGTTCATAAGTTTCTAATCTTTTAATTGCTGGAACAAAAATTCATTCTAGAAAAATACAACTACATAAAAGCGATCGCACAAGAATTCTGTTAAGCTAGGATTTTTTTTCTTTCTTTTTTTGCATCTTTAAAAGCGATACAATCATATTTAAAAGGACATGAACCAGAATAAGTAGGTCGACCTATGCAAATTGAGATGAAATTGTTACTCAAGCAATTCCTAATTACATATGGTACTCATGATTCTAGTAGCATTGACAGATCTTGTGATCTCCTTTCGGTGTTCAATTCAGGTTTGTAGAATGAAGGAAATAAATGTTACTTCGTTTTTGATGAGTCCTATTTGCAGGGTTCAATGCTTCCTATATCTGACAAGTTTAGCTCAATTGGTTCTCCTTCTAACTGCATTACACATTAAATTTTTGGTGCAGGATTGGATCACTTATTCTTGGAGATGAATTCTATTTTTACATGGTCTAAGTAAGTGGTCGGGCTTCTGGAATCTCAACAGAATTTTCCATTTGCACATTAACAGATGGAAAAGTTCAGACCATTCAATTGAGGCAACATTAGGAGAAGGATTTGCTTGTAACTTGTAAGCATTTCAGTTGTATTCACTACGTTATCGTTGTACACCCACAATTTTATTTTATCTTATTTTCACTTGGATTTCAGGGTAGGTGGTAACCGTTCGGTGAAGATTGTTCAGAGACACCACTTTACGTCTCACTTTAAAGGTATGGCAGTTGTGTCTCGTATTCAAGATAATCTTTTTTTTCTTTTGTAAAGGTGGTAGTTCTTCCTTTCATCTGTTTTTCTTATTTTATCGATGGACTCATTTTTCTGTGTATGTTTCATAAAATGCTTGCTATCAATTTCGATCATGAGCTTGAACTTGGTGGGGGTAAGCTTGTAGTTGAGTTTAAGGATAAGTAAAAATTTTGGTGCATACTTTGCAGGGCCAACATGATGAGCTTGAAGCGAAGCTTTTTGAGGAGAGGGGTGCTCTTGAAGCTAAATACCAGAAGCTTTATGAAACACTTTTCCCCAAGGTATTTTTTGTGTTCTTTTATTTAGCAAGTTTGAATTCATATATAAATTTATGTCTCCCTTATTAGTTTCCTATAGAGTTTATGGTCGTGAATACTACACCATAGGCCTAAATTCTAAGATATGGATCTTGTCTGTTACTGCTTAGGTGGACTTAAAACCTTGGTAAGCTTTAGGCCCCTAAACCATATAGGCAACTGTCCGTCGCCCATAAGCCTGTAGTTATCATGGTAATGTTTAGTAGCAATGAAGTAATTAAGAACCATCTTTTTTCCTTTATATGTTTTATTAGTTCAGTTTGAAATTATATCTTACTTTCTTCTCTGCAGAGAAAGGAGTACCACAACAATAGCATAAATCATGGGCTTGTTCTTTATTACAAAACCACAATAAGTATTTCTCATTGTTCTTCTCCCCAATTTATATTTTTTTGAAGTTTTGTCTGCTTTTAACATAGGTTGGTATATATGCTTATGAAGTTTAAACTTAGAAGATACTTTTCATCTATAACTTTATGCATGGATTTCTGACTTGATGTCTTAAAATTTGCAGCTTAAAGTTGGTCTAGTTGTTGTTGTGCTTGATGGCTTACTCCATATTTTCTTATTTAAGTCCTTAGCTGGCGTAACAGCCTCGCTATGTATAATAATTCTGAAAGACCATAGATGAGATAACAATCATAGCTTACCGGTTCAATTGATTGAATCTGCAAGTTTTGAGCAACTTTCTGCACTATCTACTTATAGTGATTTTCAAGTGAGAATGAAATGAACTTAGGAACTGAAGTAGGTTTCCATGTATTCCCTAATGTAGTAGGTTTCTACGAAGTGGAATGAACTTAGGAACTTAAGTAGGTTTCTACGATATGAACAAGAACTTAATGTAGTATGATCCTCCACTTCTCTTACTTGCAACAGTAACCTCATAACTTAGGGCTAATTTTTCTGCACATACTTCCATCTAAATATATGTTTTTTGTGTTTGCAGTTTCATTGGATGATGCTCTGCTGCGACAAGTTTGGAGCAAAAACGTTGGAGAACAAGGCATACATTAGGTTGCCGTAAGTTTCTATGTACATTCTAAGTTAGATAAATTTGTGAACATAGGAATTTCTATGAACTGATACTTAGAAGAATTTGTATACATCCCCTAGTATTTGATACTTAGAAGAATTTAAGTTCTTTTTTGTATAAATCCTTTGTATGAATCCATTTGAATGTGATAAGAATTGATTGAATGGAGATGAATTTGATTGAAGAAAATATTGTTGATTGTCAAGGATAAATGGAAGGTGTATGCAGGTGGTTATTTGGAATTCCGGCGTATTCCAGCCGAGAATGAGCTGTCGGTCAACTTTGACCTGGTCAAAATTAGTCATTGCCGACTGATTCTGACCAGGTCAAGGTTGACCGGCAGTAATTTTTTTACAGTTACAAAAAAAATCGTAACGGCTTCAGCTTGTTACAACGTCCTGTTACTAAATAAAATTGGTAACGGATGGCGCATGTTACGACAGTGCCATGTAGTAACGGCTCTAACCTGTTACAAGGGACGTTACAAAAGAAAAATCATAACGGCTAGTGGGCCGTTACGAAAAAATTGTAGTTCCCCTTTTCGTAACGCTCGAAAACCTGTATGATTCGGAAAAAATGGTGTAGTGAATAGACTTACTTAAAGTTATGACCAAAATGTTTGTATTAAGTTTATAGTAACCATGTTAATCAAATATGAAACCCAGGGTAGCCCCAGTATACTCACTGATAGGCTTTCCAATTCAAAGCTCAATCTTCTCTTTAAGGAACTGGATAAGCTTGTTGTGCCATCTGCAAGCATGAAACAGAATAAGTGATTGCAACCAATGAATCAACACAATCAGAGCTATCTATAAGAGGTGGCGAATTATACGAAGTGAAAAAGGGTGAGGAGTTAGAAATATATCAACCGTAATAAATCCATAAGGAAACTGAACCCACTTCCTTCCATGGTAATAGGACGTTGAGGGTTGCCATTTTGTTCTATATATGATATATATGATAGTTGAATGCCTGATGCCATTGTGCATATACTTATTTTCAGTTGATTATATTATATATTACGATTAACAATTTATAGGTTTTTCTATCCAAAGTACATACCATTTTCTCAATGCACTCATTCCTCATATTGGATGTACAATTTGTGATACTTGACCTGCAATGCAAATGATTTAGTTGATTATACTGGAAAAAACTAAACTATCTACATGTTTGTCTATCTAAAGTACATACCATTCGCTTAGTGCATTCCATCCGGATGCTATAGAATGCTTTGATGTCTGCCTCGAATATGCTTTACATTTTGTTGATAACCAACTTGCATTGCAAATGTCAGTGCAGATTAACAACGAAAGATGATGAAAACTGAAAACTTATATGATGAAATTAATAATTAGTGCTTTAAAACAACATGTAAACTACACCCAGGTGTTAACATAATTGGAAGATATGAAAGATCTTGGCACTATGGATTTTATCAGTTTGGAATGCTGCTTGAATCGACATTTCTCATTGTTGCAAGTACACTGAAAACTCAAGGCAAGTTGGCAATGTGTATATATTGTTAGACACTAATATCTTCAAAACATTTATCTAAGAGCCTCTTAAAGTTCCTGCATATCATCCGTAGTAGTAATGCCTTTTGCATATTGCTGCTCCAAACAATCACAAATTCTGCAAAGAACATAAATCAGATGAAATACAGAATTGGGTTAACCATATTAGTTCAGTGTAACACTGCATAAGCATAGGTCAAGGTACGCAAATATACCAATAAGGAATTCATGGATAATTAAATTAGGAATTCATAACTAGCAGTAAAAATAAACTAAACTGACCTAGTCCATGGAACCCAATCAAATTATAGTTAGTATGTAGAGCATTGCCTTTCATATACTATTTATTACTTGAATTTTGAGCACAAATATCACCTGACATTTATGATCCAAACTATTGTCCGGATAACATTTTTTGGTCCAGACTACTGTCTGTTTCCTCTTGCCATTCTTCAACTTCTTCTTCCTCCTTTAGCTGCAGAATTATAACTAAACCAAAAACCACAAATGGAAATCAACAATTCCGTTTAGAGATAATAAAATCAAATTTACATGTCTATAATGGCATGTTATAGATGCTCACACAATGTTTTGATAGCAATTGAGCATGTTTATCCAAGAAATCCATGCTTATAAACTTAAGTGGCAGCAACAAAACATTCAAGAGTGTTCATTAAAATTCAAAAGTTGTTAGGTCTGCACATAAAAAAACATCTGTCAGTATCTATTAGTAGCCCTAAAATAGAATACAACCATCAGTACATATTAGTATCCCTAAAACAGAACACCACATAATCGAAATGCATTACAACATTATAGTAAGAGACGGAAACTGGAGTTTTGACCTTACCAGAAAACAAGAGACTCACTGCAATTTAATCCATAAAACCCCCAAACCACACTTGATTACATCACCTACATATTTAACGGGAAAAACAACTGAACAATCAGTGCCAAAGTAAAAAATAAAAAAGCATGAAACAGGTGGAAGCTCAGAATTATCTTCCTCTTCTAAAGAAGCAACAGAAAGTGAATCAAACAAAAGTATTGCAATAAGATAAGAAAAAAAAAAAGAAAAAAAATCTAAAGAAGCAACAGAAACCAAGTTGCTGCTTAATTTCATACCTACAGCAGGGGAATCAACACCCAAATTAATCTTCCATCTTCCTGCTCAAAAGCATGGAATTTTACCCTCCAACACCCTAGTGAAACTGAAAATTACATTCAAATGAATCAAACAGTTATCTAAAATAAAAAAAAAAAACCTAAAAATTACATTCAAATGAATCAAAGAGTTATCTAAAATCAAAATAGAAAACCTAAAAATTAAATGAGAACCCATTAAAATCCTTTTGCATGATAATGCAAATTAGATCGATCATTATCAGGCTTAGGGTAAACCCTAAATTCTGAAAAACCAATTACTAATCACCGGAACCAATTAGATTCAAAAGAGACTCAGTTAAAATATCAATACCTCATAAAATTAGTTAACAAACGACATTAATCTCTGCAACAAACAAAAAGAAAGTTGATTAGATTAGACAACAAAAGAACAAAAAAAAAACAACAACTAGGGCTCCGAGAAGAGAAACGGGAGAGATGTCTTTCGCGAGCTCAGGTTGAAAAAAAACAAACCAAGAATGCGAAAGGAGATTCACAGAGGAAGAAAGTGTAAGAGAAGATTGAGAGTTAGGGTTATGGATTTTCGGCTGAATAGGGTTTAGGGAGATTCACAGAGGAATAAAGTGGAAGAGAAGATGGGAAGTTAGGTTTTGTTCTACGTTTTTGTTCTTTCGATTTTTGTTCTTTTTATCTTTCTCTGATAAATTTGTTGATTTTGTGAGTATAAATCGTTTTTTCTCTCCTTTGAGGAAAAGTGAAACGGATCAATTCTATGAGTGGGTGAGGGTCACCATCGAAGGAGAAGGGAAGTATTCCCACCATGCGACGCATGGCCTCGCATGACTTAGGATTTTAAATGAGTTAAATAATTATTTTTCTTCAAGGATGCAAAAAAGACATAGCAGGGTCAATGGGATTGTGCCCATGAATCTATTGTTGAAGTTGCACGGTTCCAAGTTCCAACCGAGGCAGGGTGCCTTAATCTAACACTCACAAAAAATGGGGTCGATGATCAAACACACAGTGTGGAATTCTCTAGTGTTACAATAAGTAACAGCTAGGAAAGCAGATTCAACATTTAATACGAAAAGCTTTATTGGATGCCCTGGCTGCCTGATGCCACATTGTGATTGCATGGTGCAAGTGGATTCAATCTAAAGTATGAATTCATTTGGAGTGATTTGTAGCTCTGCTAGACTTGCGTACATATTTTTTCCTGTATTGATGTTTATCCGAGCCTGCATAATCTTGAAACACGATCGACAACAAAACAGTCGACAACACCGGCAGGAAGAATCCTGGGCAGTGGGTGGAGGCATGGAAACTGTCAATGAGTAAGACGACCTAGGCCGAGACGATGATCTTTCCCTGAGAGGACTAAGGAACAACCCGAGCCAAATGAGACCAGGGGACATGATAGATGGAATGAGTGCATCGGACACAGAGGACGACGAGGAAGCGCAAATGATGCGAGAGGACCGTAGACGAGCAAGGCAACGTGCAGAATATCGATTTTCCTTGGAACAAAAAGGCGAGAGGCTCAGACAAGTGCATCTAGAATTGGGAAACACCACCAGAGACATCCCACCAGTCGTAACCGCTCCCCCCGTAGCTCTTCCTGTGGCACCACCGGTTCCACCACCCAGCATGATAGGGAACCATGTAAATGGTCATTCCAGTCACGAAAGCACCGACACGACATTGCTAGCAATTATGGCCAACCAGAGAAGACAGGAAGACATGATGAGGGAGTTGCAGAGAAGGAATCTGGCACTAGAGAATGAAGACTATCAACTTCGGAACCAGAGATCTGGGTCACGAGGGTCATCGAGCCGAGGAGATTCCATCAACCACACCCGATCAGGACGAAACCGAACTCCACCCCTTGTCCGAGGACGCGTACCCGAACCTAACCGTACAAGAAGTGGGTACGGCCCTTCGGAGAACTCCTCAACCGGCAAAGAAGTGCATAACAGGAGACCCGAGGCGGTGACTGAGGCCAAACTCAAGCAACTTGAGGAGATGGTTAAGAAATTGGATGGAGATGGCGAGGACGATAAGCTGGCAGAGGTGATTAGCGAAGAACAGAAAACCCCATTTACCAAGGAGCTTGAACGAGCACCATTCCCTCCGAAGTGTACACTCCCAACCTTCCCTTCCAGGTTTGATGGCACCGGCGACGCAGGAGAGCACATCAAGATGTATAACATGTCCCTATTACAATGGAAGAACTATGATGTGGTTATGTGCAAGTTTTTTTCGGAAAGTGTAGAAGGCGAGGCGAAGAACTGGTTCTATACTTTGCCCGATGAGTCCATTGGCAATTATAGCGTCCTAATGGAAACATTTCTCGAAACCTATATGCATAACAGCATTGCTCGCCCAAGGGTAAATAAGCTATTCACACTGACACGAAGGTTCAGGGAACCCTTAAGATCTCTAATGGACAGATGGAGGAAGCTGTGTACCGATATCATGAAGGTACCTCTCGACCAACAGATCTTCGGGTTTGAAAATTCATTAGGAAAGTCTGACCCTATTTGGATAGAAATGTACACTGAGAAATCACAAACGTTAAGGGAGATGAGGAAGATGCAGGAGCGTTACATCGCATTTGAGCAGATACAAGAGGGCGCGCAGGATAGAGGAGTACAAGAAGCCAGCGAGGCGATGGAGCCTATCCCTCAAGAAGACCCAAAGCGATCAGAAAAAAGGCCGATGGCACCACAACAAGGATCGGGAAAGAAGGAATGGGTTGAGAAAGGAAAAAAAGCCTCGTCATGAACTAAGAACATACACGTCTCTGAGCACACCATTGGAAGAAATATTCAAGGAAGTAGAAAAGAGAAATGACATCAGATACCCAAAGACTAGGGGATCCAGTTTGACGAGACAATAAACCATCCCGAGTTTTGTCATTACCATCAGTACCGAGGTCACTCGACTAAAAATTGTCGAGAGGTAAAAGACATTGTCCAGCATTTGATCCGAGATGGGTACTTACGACACTTTGTTAAGACAACGCCGATCTCTACCTAGCCCGATGCTCCCGTGCATCAAGTGAGGATCGACCGAGGAACTCAGTTCATCTGCAATACCATCTCACACTCGGAAACTCAAGGGTTCGACTTAGGGACCAGCATTACTTCTAGAATCCACAAAAGGGATCGGGCGGGAAAGGAGATCTTTAGTGTAGCAAAAACTTTGCCTATGGAACCCTGGATGATGCAACCGATCACCTTCTCAGCAAAAGATGTCCCATAAAATGTCCAAGCACATGGAGTTCCCTAGTGATCACGCTACTCATCGAGGAATAGGGAGTGAAAAGAATACTGATGGACAGTGGGAGTTCAGTCGAGGTCCTTTTGTACGACACGTTTAAAATAATGTCGCTATCTGATGACATTTTAATCCCTTCAACTTATCGGATCTACGGATTCATCGGTACAGTGACCGTGCCCAAGGGAGAAGTCACTCTCATAGTCTCATATGGAGAAGGATATTTGGACACACTTACCACCTTTTGTGTAGTGGGTGTCGTATCGCCTTCTGAGGCAATTCTCGGCAGGCCTTGGATCGCGGGCATCAAAGGGGTGGCGTCAGAATACCATCAGAAATTAAGGTTCCCATCTTACCGGGGGGTTGTGGAAGTATTAGGCGATCCCCAGGCTGCAAGAAAATTCATGCAGCTGGATATTCAACAAAACGAAGAAAGGCGATCAAGACAGTGCCGAGAAAAGAACAAAGCTAAGGAATCTAAAGCAACAGAAGAATTGGAGAAGGTACTCTCACAAGCCATCACAGCCTACGAAACAAGCGAGCAAGATATATTATAGCAATCAAAGGAGGCGACGTCGGTCGAGGAATCAAATCCCAACTTCTCGGCCTTAGAGTCTACCCGACAGATCAACTTAGGGACCGAGGAGGAACCTAAGTTAGTAAAATTTGGAACCCTACTATCGGACGAACAAACATGGAAGATGATAACCCTATTAAAGGAGCGCCTGGATGTATTCGCCTGGAAAATGCATGATATGGAGGGGATTGATACGGAGGTATGATCACATCATCTGAGGATAAAGCAAGCCAATCCGGCAAAAAATGCGGAGAATTGCACCCAAGCTGCAAGCAGCGGTAGAGGCCGAGTTAAAGAAACTACAAGTAGCTGGGATCATTCGAAAGGCTCAATATCCGTAATGGATATCTAACATGGTGATAGTCCCTAAAAGGAATGTAGGGGTCAGAATCTGTATCGACTTCAGCGACTTGAATAAAGCTTGCCCAAATGACAACTTTCCCCTCCCCAGCATCGATCAACTAGTAGAATCCATAGTTGGATATAAGGCGATAACACTAATGGATGTATACTCGGGATACAATCAGATTCCCCTAGCTCCCGAGGATCAAGAACATACGTCTTTCTTTACACCCAGTGGGTTATACTTCTACACTAAAATGCCATTCGGGTTGAGGAACGCCGACGCCACTTATCAGAGGTTGGTGGAGGAATGTTCGAGGACAAAATACACAACACCAAAAGATTAAGCAACATCTCGCGAGCCTACCAGTGTTACAAAGACCCGAGCCCGATGAAGTGCTTACCCTATATCTCGGGGCAACGAGTTATGACATAAGTGCGGTCTTAGTCAAAAATGTGGGGGTAGAAGAGAAGCATGTGTACTTCATAAGCAAAACCATGAACCCAGCGGAGACCAGAATTGAGCAATTGATATTAGCTTTAGTATTTGCAAGACAAAAACTTCGAACGTATTTCCAAACTCACAGAATTCGAGTGCTTACGAAGTATTCCATAAAATCAGTGCTCGACAATGCAGCAAGGTCGGGACGGATCTATAAGTGGAGTGCTCAAATCAAAAATCTTGATATCTTCTATGAGATGAGAATAGCCGTAAAGGCACATGCAATGGCCGATTTTCTGGCAGGTTTCCCTTTAGATGAGGAGCACGAAATCGAAGACATCCTGGGCATGGAAGAAGACCGAGAAGATCCATCCGACCTCCTTGAAACCTGCAGTCCGACGCGATGGGAAGTCTTCGTAGACGGGTCGTCCAATAAAGACGGGTCGGGCCTAGGTCTAGTCTTTACCACACCAAAGGGGAAGAAGATGGTTCACTCCTCCAGTCTTGAATTTAAGGAAACAAACAATGTCACTGAATATGAGGCCGTAATACATGCTTTACGGATGATAGTAGAAATGGGTATTCACGATGTGAGACTGACTAGTGACTCTCATCTAGTCATTAGGCAGATCAATGGGAAGTACGCTATACATGACCCAGTATTGCAGAAGTATTGGGAGCTAGCCCAATTTTATATCGTCCACATACCAAACATCAATTTCCGACACATCTGCAGAAAAGATAATCGACATTCAGATCCACTGGCATACATCGCCTCCATGCTAACAGACTCGAGCATTGAAGGCATCAGAGTCATGAGAATCCTGATACCATCTGTACCTGATCCAGTAGACACAAAAGAATATGTAGTGGTAACTACGACCGATAAATACGAAGACTACGATTGGCGAAATACCATTCACCAATATATGGAGATGGGAGAGTTGCTTAAAGGACGACCCGAGATCAACAAAATTAAAAGAAAAGCAGCAGCGTACGAACTACGAGACGTTGTTCTGTATAGGAATTCATACCTAGGTCCACTGTTAAGGTGCCTAAGCAAAGAAGAAGGGCACTCAATATTGAATGAGCTACATTATGGGGTCGCGGGCAATCACAGCTCAGGTTGAAGCCTGGCAACCCGAGCTAAAACCATGGGATATTTTTGGCCCTACATGAACGAAGATGCAAAGCACATGGCATTAATTTGCGATGAATGCCAAAAGTTTGGAAAAAAGATATATGCACCTGCAGTAACTCCGAACTTAGTGATTAGCCCCTAGGCTTGTGCCAAGTGGGGGATCGATATCGTAGGACCCTTACATGTCGGGTCGGGGCAGAGAAAATATTTGATCGTGGATACTGACTACTTCACCAAATGGGTCGAATCTGCACCACTAAGGCGCATTCGGGATGAGGACGTTTTTCGCTTCATCTGGGAACACATTATCTGTCGTTTCGGCGTGCCAGCAACAATCGTCTCAGACAATGGAAAACAGCTCCAAGGCAAGAACATTGACCTATTATTTAACACCTACAACATCCACAAAATCAAGGAAATGCCCATTTACCCACAAAGTAATGGGCAGGCCGAGATCACGAACAAAACCATAGCCGACAACCTAAAGAAAAAGTTGGATGGAGAATATGACGAGTGGTGTGAGGAACTCTACAATGTTCTGTGGGCATACATAACCACCCGCAGAGACGCGACAGGCTTATCACCTTTAATGCTAACATATGGGACTAAAGCCATCCTTCCAACTGAGCCAATGATACCTACTACAAGGACCGAGGCGTGGAGAAGAAACATCTCAGTAGACCTTATTTTGGCTAAGCTCGATGATTTAGAAGAGACAAGAGAAATGGCCCTACAAAAAATGGAAAACTACCAAAGGAGATTACAACGTGAGTACAACAAACGAATTCGACCGAGAGAATTTCAACCCGGGAAATTGGTATTGAAAGAACTACCTAGCTACGAGCGTGACCAAAAAGGCGGGAAACTAGCGGCACGATGGGGCGGTCCATATACCATTGTGGAAAAAGTTGGAGAAGGGGCGTATAAGATACTAAAACCAGATGGAACACCCGAACCGCGACCGTGGAATATTCGACGCCTAAAGCTATATCACCCATGAGAGGTGTGTAAATAGGTATGATATTCTGTCATTTATTTCCTTAAAAATCCATGTGGGGTAGGGAATATAACAATTGCGACTAATGGTCATTTGTACTCGGGGAGACGGCAGTGTGCAAGTGCCAAGGTGACTTACACTCGAATGGACATTCGTACTCGGGGTGATGGCAGTGTGCTACTGCCGAGGTGTCTTACACTCGACGGTCTATTCGAACTCGGGGCAGTGGCAGCGTGCAAGTGGCCGATTGTCAGGGCACGAGTACCCGACAGTCGAGCATACAACATTACTCTAATCGCAAGTGGTTGAAATCACTTGCCCGAGCTAGTTAATTGATAACATCCTGGGGATATCGAGCCAATAAAACCTAGGAATGACCGAGTACCTTACCACAAGATCAAAACTGACGGTGATGAGATACCTCAATCGGGACATGGCATTGGGCCCGATGACCTTCCCTGTTGATTGTTGAAAAAGCGGGGGTCTAACAACACCACCCAATATTTCGCCTAGCAATATGTATGGACTAACTCCGAAATACTTTGCTAGAGAATCAACTAGACAGTTAGACTCAATCTAGATAAAAGTATCTCAATGAGTTAATATCTCTCTCTTGATTTGATTTTTACTCAAGCTAAAAACAATAGCGAGTCTTTATCAAATACAAGGAATACATGGACGGTACCAAAGACCAATGTACAAGGATAAATCAATATCAATCAACAACCAAAGGTTGGATTTCCAATTGATGATCACGGACGCACAACCTGTATTATTTCAATTATATAAAATATAATGCGGAAAAGAAATAACACAGACACCAGAAATTTTGTTAACGAGGAAACCGCAAATGCAGAAAAACCCCGGGACCTAGTTCAGATTGAATACACATTGTATTCAGCCGCTACAGACACTAGCCTACTGCAAACTAACTTCGGACTGGACTATAGTTGAACCCCAATCAGTCTCCCGCCTATCCAAGGTACCGTTGTACTCCTATGCCTCTGATCCCAGCAGAATAATGCGCACTTGATTTCCTTAGCTGATCTCACCCACGACCAAGAGTTGCTGCAACCCAAAATCACAGACTTGATAATAAACAGATCTGTCTCACACAGAAAAGTCTATTAAAGGATAAATCTGTCTCCCATAGATAAACCCTAGGTTTTGTTCCGTTTTTTGATATAAAATCAAGGTGAACAGGAACCAATTGATAATCCGGTCTTATATTCCCGAAGAACATCCTATATTAATCAATCACATCTCTACAATCCTTCCTGACTACAAAAGCGGATTGTCGAGGAATCACAAACAGTGAGACTAAAATGTTTGTGACTTCTTTATCTTGCCTATCGGAGAACTCTCACGATCTCAAGCAAATCAATCGATTGTACTCGTATGATAGAAGATGCAAGATCAGATCACACAACTACAATAAAAGTAGTATCGGTCTGGCTTCACAATCCCAATGAAGTCTTTAAGACGTTAACCTGATTTTAGAGAAGAAAATCAAAGGTTAAGGGAGATCGACTCTAGCGGGCGCACTAATAGCACACAGACTTGTGGGGATTAGTTTTGCACAATGCTAGATGTCTCATTTATATAGCCTTCAAATCAGGGTTTTGCCTTAGTTACACAACAATCCTTATTCTCCGTTAAATGAAAACCTGATTTAGATTCAAGCTAATATTTCTCAACCATTAGATCGAAAACTTATCTTATCACACACACTTGGGTAGACGTTTACTAGGTTCGTGAAAACCATTCCCAAACGTGTACGTGTATGTTGTTTCAACATAGTAACCCAAAAGGTTAACCATATGAGCATTTCATATTAACCTTGTTCTTCTTCACCATAACTAGTCCAATTGACTCAAATGAACTAGTTAAAGATTTGTTCAATTGCTATGAGATCTTATGTAACTACACAAGACATAATTGAAACAAAGATGATTCGATTCGATTGAATCGTCTCATGAACATTATATCCACGGTTTGCATAAAGCATTCCTTAGTAATTTAATGTTTCATGTTCAAAGCACATCTTTAGACCATAACCTCTTAAGTTCACAAACAAGTTCACGGACTTAAGTTAATCGGTTGAGTTTTCCAAACTCAATATAAATTCTCGGAAAGAGAACTTCCACCAGTTCGCGGACTGAGTTTGCGAAATTAGCACACAAACGAGTTTTGGAAAATCCAGCAGAAATTCTCGGTCGAGAACTTTCGACAGTTCGCGGACTGAGTCTGCGGACTGGGTTCGCTGCCAATTCCACAATCCTCCCGATTTCTCTTGATCAACAAAGTTCGAAAAATTCGGTTCAAGGCATACATGGTTATGTAATCTAAACTCTCATTTCAATCATTGAGACATTCTCAAAGACGCTATGTAGCCGTTATTCGCAGACCGATTCACATCAGAACAATTCTCAAAGTGATTGAAACTTTTCATGACTTTCGTCACTAGGTGAAGATAAACTTGATCAAAGCGAAATGCTTTACCAACACATGATTTCGAGATAAAAGATAAGCAATGAATTCTCAACTCGAAATGTCAAATGTGTATGATCTAGTCTATATAGCATACGACTTTTGTCTCATAAGAAGTATGAGATAGAAGAGATAGACTTTTGAGTGATAGATAAGTTCAAGTCTCCACATACTTTTTTGTTGATGAAGTTCCAGGGTTTCTTGTATAGATCTTCGTCGTTGTATGATGAATCTCCATGAAGTCCTTGAGCTCAATTACACTTTTCTATCCTAGTCTGAGACTTAGCTATGTAGGATAGAAATCAAGACTTATAGTTTTGATCACTAACATTAACAAACATGCTATAGCAACAAATGCGAGGTTGACCGAGCTACGCTCTAACAAGTGTGTTCGACAGAAATGGCATTTATACTAACACATTAAAACATTTTGTTGCAAGAAATAATAAATTCACCATAGATAGAAAGCCAAAGTACGACCATAGTAACACAAGTAAAAATGCCAAGCAACAAGAAAACAACTGATTGGCGACGCAACACCCCATCAAAGAAAATTGTCAGAAAAGATGAAGATGTTCAAGCGAATTACAGCCCCACATAAGGAGCACAATAGTGGCGCAGCACTACAAAAGACCTGCTTATGCCTTAGGCGGAACTAATCCCGAACCTGCCCTCTTAGCAGCAGCAGCAGCCCGTTTCTTTTCCATAACCGCCTTCACACCTTCTTTCACCTTGGCAACAAGCTCGGCATTGAACCTCTCCTTCTCGGCAGCAAGATTCCCAGTCAGTTGAGTCGATACCGCCTCAGCAATAGCTACCTGCCCGAGTAGTTGGGTATCCCTCGCCTTCAGCCGAACAGTCTCTTCCTCCAAAGACTTCACTTTTCATTGTTCAACTGCAGATGAGAAAGACGATTAGTAATAGGGGCACCAACATCATAACATCAAAATATGAACAAACACAACACAACACAGGCAACAACACCTTCAAGCAAGGGAAAAACTACTTTAACGGTTTCCTCGGACTTAAGTAAAATACACTCGAGGGCTGAGATCTTAGCAGTTAACTCATTATAGTGTTGTTCGTTGAACTCATTGGTGGGGCAATATTTTCTGTGGTCGCTCCAGCTAGCCTTCTGTCGATCATGTGCCAACTGCAGGCCTGATAACTGAGCCTGAACCCACTCTAAATTTTGGGATACCTGATCGAATTGTCGAAGTTTATCCCTTAATTCTTGGTTGGACCCTTCTGCAGTACCTTTCTCTTTCAATATCCGTTTACGATCAACGTGCAAATCCCTAATCTTAAGTCTCAACCCACTACATTGACTTTCCAAGTTGTCAGCCAACAAGGTTTTATCGGCGGCAATACCCTGGGCCCGAGAAACGCTCGCTAGAAGATTATACACCTCCTCAAGCACATACTCAAAGGTCTCATAACAGTAAAACTCGGATCGAAGATCCCCAATTTCGGCCTCCTGACGATCAATTTTGTCATCCTTGTTAACGATTATTTGATGAAGAGTGGCCACATGACTTCGTTCTATATCCAACTTTCTCTTTAACAAACGATATTCCAAAGTAGCGTCGGCATCAATACTAGACATCTCGGCTAGGAAGATAGTACTAAACTCAGGATATTGGCACTACAGAATCAATCATATAAAGGTAGGCTCGAGCAAGTACCTTGGGTCTCGACAGTTGCATATCCAGTTCTCGGGTTCGCTCTTGCTCTCGCTGCAATTGGAGACGAAGACTTTCCCTTTCTGCTAGAACCTTTCGCCGCAGAACAACATCCAACAACTCTTTATTGACAGCCTAAGAATATTACGAACATCAACAACCATCCCACGTCATAAATATACAACTAAGAAAGATAACTCACCATCTGGTTGAAGGTATCTTTCAGACCAGCAGAATATGAGGATATCGCAGTAATCATCTCCTCGTCGGTTAGGTATCCAAAATCAGGAGAAGTAAGAGCCCCTAGAGAATTGCACACCGTACCCGAGAAAGTAAAGAAGGTAGTCCCGCCCGAGCTCGGGGAAGGAACAACAGGAGGCACAGTTCCCAACACCTCGCCCCCAGGAGTAACATTTTCTCCACCCTCAGAAACAACGTTATCTCCACCATCAGAAGACTTTTCTATCGGCTTCGGCTCACCTTCCTCGCCTACGCCACCGGTCCCGTCCTCCTCATCAAAAAGATCTTCATCATCATCACCATCAGACAACAGAAACACAACACCATCGGTAAGGGTGACGACACCTTTACCATCAGACTGTTAAGGCATAAACTTCCCGGAGGGAGACTCATCGACCTTCGATTCCTTACCCTTCCCACTAGGCTTACCACCTACAACGATAGACGAAACATCAGAAGTTTTCTGAGGCGACTTCCTCAGGAAATAAGATAAAGGTAGCCGATCGTCGGGATCCTCACCATCTTTCACTGAAGCACCTCCAGCTCCTGCTTTATAAACTTTCAACTTCTGCATATGAGTCTTCGTTAGATCCATTCAAGGCAACGAATAGGGGCAAGTACATGTACTGTGAATAAAGCAGTATATTTGTTACCTTTCCTGCCTCTTCTTCGACTATTGTGTTGGGACCTCTATCCCTCTTTCGAAGACTGGGAGCCTCAGTCTGGCTACTCTGGGACTTGAACTACAAAATACAAACAAATTAAAACACCATCCCACTGATCACTCGGGCCGACATCGACCAAGATTGAAAAACTTACTCGATCAACATTGACCGCCCAGAACTGATAGGGCTCGGCCGGAGGAGGAAACTTTCCACTAAGAAGAGGACCATAAATAGTAAGAGGAACCCGATCCCAAGCTACATCACTAGTATGGCGGGCATGCTTATTATTTGTCTTCCTCTCAGGGTCCTCGTCCAAGAGAATCTTCTTAAAACCCTCAGGGAGAGTCTTGTTGCGATGAGGACTGGCAGCGAAGCCATCAAGATCACCATTGGTAGAAGTCCCACTCCGATAGTTGGCAGCAAAGCTGGAGGGAGTATAGTCACCTGCTTCGGAAGGATCATAGGTCGACCAAGCGGTGGGAGTGCATTCGCCTCGCCCTCGCCTCTCCCACTCGTTTATGAGACGAAAGGTGTTGCCATTCCATTGAGATAAAGCACGAGACAGACGAATCTTTGAAAGAGCTTCGTACAGGAAGGGACGGCTAGGATCGTACAGTGGAAAGCGTAGACCGAGCTCCAACTGACCCTTGGTGACGACGGTCGCCTCGGCTAAGTGAGGGAAATTCATGACATCACCTTTTTTCAAAACACCTCTTTGGCCCGATAAGAGTCTGATGTCATAACCATGGAGACCAAAATCATCTTTTAACTGCTTGATGAACTGTTCATCAGTCAAGTCCTTGGAAACTCTCTTGTCATTCTTACATGAAAACGAAGGAGAACCATGAGAAAGGATAGAGTTAAGGGAGCGATGATCAGGGTGCGAAGGGTTGTCAACAATAAACAAAGAATCAATGGGAACACCATCATCATCAGAAAAGGTATAACTGACACACCTCTTCTCTGTCATGGAGGGAGTCGAATAATCCATGGAAGAACTGTTGGGAAGAAACCTCGAACCAAAGAAGGTAGCAAGCAGCAAAAATCGCAACAACAGCAAGGGGAAATCAATGGAAGGATCAAAGGGTGATTGAAGCTTTCAAAGGATTAAAAGACAAAGGGATATCAGAGCAGCAGTTAAAAGAAGAAACTAAGGAGAGAGAGTGCAAGTTTTCGGAAAAGGTAAAAGTGAAAAACCAAGGGTTTATGGCTTGAATTTATAGTCCCAACAATTGTAACTGGCGAAGAAGGTAAACAAGTCATAAAGACGAGTGTAGTGGGGAACATCATGGCATGAAACACGGCATGGCAGCGGACGTGAAAGGCGAAGCGGTTTCTTCCCCTCGTGTCAATCACACGAGTGAAAGAAGGGGCATAAATGTAGGTGTAAATAATCCACAGATCCAGGTGGAGCAATCCTAGGTAGTGGGGCATCGACAGCAGATGAGGTGTGAAGCACCAAATCATTCTACCTGGCCTAGGCACGAGAAAAGAGACATAAAGGGAACCCGTGAAGACAATACGTGTAAAGGTCGGAGGTGACAGAAGAGATAGCCATCGAGTACAAGAGCAATAAATGCATTGACGAAGTAGTTGAGAAGATAAGGAGAATCTGGTCAAAGTAAGACTCCGCTAATAATATCAAGGGCGATATCGTCTATACTCACTAACTGATCGATATCAGATGAATGGATGTCGGGAAAAGATATCACTAGGCCGAGAAGGACATCAAGGAAGATACGCCGTGACTTACACTGTAACTTGGATGTATCATTACTTGTAGCTATAAATAGAGGGCCATGCAGAGAGCTAAAGGACTAAGTAATCAGTGAGGGTGAAGAGAATATCAAGAACTTGAGAGAGAGAATAGAGCGCTTGTTAGTGAGATACATAATTTGTAACCTTGAATCGAGTAATAAGATCATCATTTTACCCCCGTGGACGTAGGTAATCATACCGAATCATGTATATCTTGTGTTTTTGTGCATCTCTTGTTGGTTTACTTCATTAGGTGCGTGTATGTGTTTCTTTGGATGTAGTTGTAGGATTTTCCACAACTACAAGGGCCGAGATGATTAACAATGGTCAAATTAGCTACCTTCCATCACTAAGTTTGATCAAGCGCATACAGTGAATCTACTACCGAGAAAACCACTTAATTAATCATAAATTAATGATATGAGCATGTGTGCAATAGACACTTTCAATTTCAAAGTAAAAAATTTGGTCCCCATGAAAGGCGCTCTCGGTAATGTTTGGTGATTCATGCACGACTTTTTTTGTTCCATTTTCACGCACCTGTTTGGATTACTTTTTATTTAAACTACTGAGCTATCGATGTCGTCGTATGCTCGTTGTTTGTGGCTTCTCTTGTTTGTGGCTTCTCCTACCTCCTGGCAATTACCCTATATATACATGGCTTGAAAATTTGACAAGATGAGAAAAAGAAAGAGGTATTTTAGAATACCTCGTAGGGTTATCATTCCCGGTGGTTGACATACCAAGACTTGATCCCAGGACCTCGTGGATGGTTGTTAGCAACGACAACCACCAAGGTGATGGGGAATTGGTGCTCTGATTAATCAATTAATCATAAATTAATCAGAGTACTGATTGACACTAATAAATGACGAGTCATTAAACTCTGTGCAATACAAATTTACGGTTCATAGTCTTGAAAGTCTGCCAATGGCTTCTCTTACTAGGACCATTCATTGTTGTACTAGTATATAGCTATGTCATTCGTATCCGTATCATCATTCAAAAATTTCAGCCTAACTGTTATGTTCTCATTTAACAACAAATCATGATGTGATAGAGTCAAGATTAGTCCAGTCCAACAAAAACGAAAGTACGCAAAAGAATAGGTTGTTAATCACACTTCTGTGATCAATTTTGTTGTCACTTGATACATTAAAATGGCAGTCAAATATCTAGTTGCAGTTTTTAATTATACACCAATTAGCAGATTACCAACCAATTTTTTTTGATTAGTTTTCACTACAAAGTGAAATTATGTTGTGGAACTTTCATCCTCAATTCGGAAAATAAATTATATTGAAGTATATTCATGTGCTTACGGCTTATCTTAGGAAAGAAGTCGCATCCATGCAAGTCTCTGGGATGGGATTAAATTTGATTTTACTTAAACAACTGCTGTAGTTGCAGGAAAACCTACAACCACACTCCAATGTATCTAAACAATAACCTAAGTAAACATAATGAATTCTTTTATTAATTATCAAGGTTTTAATTGGATACAAAGGATTACAGTGACTTTACTTGCTCTCCAAATAAACTTTCTCTCTCCTAGTTTCTTGTCTAACACACACTAAAAGATCTCTCTCTATGTGATAACTTCTTTCCTTTATATAGGATTCCTCATAGTGGATGATAGCTAAGAGACCCACTATTTTCGGAATCACTGTGCGTTACATTCGCTTATGTACACACTCATTCTCGCATAGCTTATACTTCGCATAGATCATCATACTTTACTCGTGACTTTGCTAACATCATCCAATACGTCACTTCAACTTTACCATGTGCGATAGTTCTCGCTTACATCAGATAATCCTTACTTCGTATACTTATTGATATGTGCGATATTTCATTCCTACATTTTGCCTCTTCTCATTTCGCTTACATTGTGAAGTGAGCGATACGAGAAATTTCCATCCTATAATATCACATGTATGTATCTTTTCGTATTCTATCTTGCCGACATTCCTCCAGAATTCCAGTTTTCTTTAATTACGCGTGTGTTTTTAACCACTTGTTATCTGACACGTCCTTTTAACCGCCTGTTTTTATCCGTTCATTCCTCGCATTAATGAAATGGAATCTTGAAAAATGGGACGAACTTTTCCTTTTATATCTTCATTCGTCTTCTTCTTTCTACTTTCTTGTTTCATCTTCTCTGCTACTGCTTTCACTGATCTTGATTTTGTCAAAACTAAAACTTATTTCACCAAATAACTTACTTCTTTTTATTCATCTTCATTCCCATTCTAAAAATGGCTCCTGCTGGTAAGAAGATGGAGACATAATTCAACAGGTTAAAGGACGAACTCCATTCGAGGGGTTACTCACTTTCTCTTCCTTCATCATCTAACTATTCATCCAAACTCAATCTTGATTTGATCAACTCCGAACAATGGAACAATCAAAAATTTATTGTTTCATTGGGACAACTTTCTATTCGTCCAATTCCCTTGTTCAACCCAGAAATTCCCCTATTCTATGAAATTCTTGTTGTTGATCGATTCACACGGGGAATATTCCAACTAAGTGGTGATGCGATCTGAATAGCTTTGGAATATTCTCGTCATGCATCTCGTTTAGAGACCTCTTATCCTTATGAGGTGCGAGATGAATCGCATCGTGATAAGGTCGTCGATTCTACCGAATATACTCTTGATAACTTCTTCAAAAATTACTATGTTGCAATTATGAAAAGCAATTCAACTAAATGGGACGTTCGCTTAAGAAGAAAAGATGGTATCGCTGAAGATAATAAGATCATGCGAGATGTTGATTGGAATGACAAATCTAACAGTTCTGCTCGCAGATCTAATGAATCAAGCTGGCTTAATTGTCATGTCATTCTAGAGGGCCCTTATATTTCTGGTAAAGCTGGGGATGGCTCTGATATTCCTCTTCCAGAAAAGTTTTCTTCTTACCAACCTTGGAAATTTGTACTTTCCAAAGCTGAGACAAAGAAAGTGGTATGGGGGCTTCGCATAAATGTTCTCAATCTCGCATAATTTCCTTCCAATTTCTTATTTTCCCATTTTTTTTTTATTTGCAGGCTGCTAAGAGGGCCAAGACTTCACACAATGCATCAGCTTCGCAGAATAATAAAGTAAGACATATTTTGTTTAACTTTAACAATATTTTTACCTCTGTTTCTTATCTTGATTATTCGTGTAGGTGAAAGCTTTGTGTGATAAGACTTCAGGTAAAGGTAAGAATATTCCTAAAAGGCCTACGTCTAAGTCTTCGTCAAAAACGACATCTTGAATGGATGATCTCTCCAAGCGTAAAAGATACGATTCTTCTTCAAGTTCGGAGTCTAGTGAGGACGACATTCTTGCTCCTGAGGATTCATCAGTTTACTCTTCTTTGAAAGAGTTATCCAATCTTTTTGCTGGAGATCTTTTGACTGCTGTTGACAATGAAGAATTGAATCGTGCCTTTGGAATGGTCTCTAAAATATGTGATGTTCCTACTTTAGATGATACATCTCTTCGTGGAGCTGCCTCTGCGATAAATCCAAACCTCCAATTCACAATCGGCTCTTTGGTAATATTTGCAACTTTTCCTTTTGTTTTTTCTTTAGTCTTGCTTTATTCCTAACTGTAATACTTCCTTTCGTTCTCGCAGGGAGCCCGTTTATCTTATGTAATCTCCTCAGACTACCAAAGGAGACTTATTAAGCTTGAGAAAGAAAATGCTAGGCTTAAAACTGAGAATTCGACCAATTCTGAGTTGATTCGCAAAACACGAGAAAGAAATGATGAACTCATTGGTATGTAGCCTTTACTTTCCTTGTTCTTCTATTTTTATACGATAATTCACATTTCTTATTTTGTTATATTCGCAGACCTGTATAATCTTTCGGATGAGGCTGCCAATCTCCCTGATGATGAAACCCTTTCAGAACATCTTAACTCTTCTTTAAATAACTATCCCAACCAAGGATTTGAAAATCTGAGTTCAGTAGAATTAAGACCGAAATATGCTGCTCTAGAAAAAGCCATAGATCTTTATTGACTTCATTTAATAACTTTAAACATCGTCTTCATGAGAGCCAAGAAAAAAATTCAATTTTTGGAAACGAAGAAGAATAAGCTTATTAATGAGAAAGATGAGATTGCTCTTAAGGGTGCAAAAGCACTAGAAAAATTCCAAGAATCCATTATTGAGGTTCAAAAAGAACGTGATTTAGCTTTGAGCGAAAAGAACATACTTGTCGAAGAAAGAAATTTAATTTGCTCTCAGCTTCTCATAGAAAGCGAAGCTGAATTTAGTTGGGCTGCTAGGGTTCTGAATGATGCTAGACAGGATTTAGTTATAAACGTGAGTCTTCAAGATGAACATTCCGCACTGGTTAAAGACATTGTTTCCATACTTGTCTTTTCTTTGAAAATAACATCAACTGGTTCAAGGTCTTATAGCTGGTGGCGTTAGCATTTTTGAGGGGGGTCAAGTAACTTGGGACATGTCATTTTCCTTATCTGCATTTAATGTGTTCATATGTTATCGGTCATTGCTCGGGACACCAGGTGCTTAAAGTTGGATAGGGGCGGAACTGATAAAAATTATAATGTCGAAAAAGGATGGTCTTGCCATGTTGATCCATTAGTGTCCATCTCTCTTGACTTGATGAGATCTAATCTCTTCGTTATGATCACAACCCCCGTCTTAATTTGTATCATTCTCTGACCACCTACTCTGATGGCCTTGTACTTTTGATTGTTCATAAAAGAAATGGATATTAAAAGTTTCAATTTGAAACAATACAGGACTGCATGAAATCATTAATAATGCATAACTCGTGATGGAATATATTGTTGCAGGAAAATTTACCGTCTCACAAAATTCTACCTAATCTTACATGAAATCTTCGTTTAATTAATTAAAATGTAGTTATAATAAACACTAATTTTCTGATTCCTAATGCACTAAAATCACTTCAGTTACTTATTCGCTTATTTCCATGGTTCCTTTTAGTTTACAAATGTGAAATCCACCCCGTTAACGTGTCATGTAAGCACATATATCGCCAGTTTTAACAGAAACGGACACTAAACTGTTAAGCTATCTATTCATGTAAATGGATCACCTAAAACAAATATATTGTACAAAGTGTAAAGATTAAAATGACTTCAAAACATGGACAAAGAGAACATTTAGAGAACCGAACCTCATAAAGAACAGCCTTACCTGCGAAAAGATGATTCAGCTTTTTCAGTGTTACTAATATCATGAGGTTTCTTTTGTTCAGCCACACCAACTTAAAAAGCGTAACAACTAATATTGTGCCCACGAAGTCTCCTTCCTCCCATATTCGGAATACTCACATCCTAACAATCTGCGAGGTTCCTTCTGTTTCATCACGAAGCTGATTGAAATTCATGTAGTTGGTGGCTGGATGAAGGAGCAGGTAACCTTTGAAGCCATCTTCTTGTCCTGCAGTTGGAATATGCAAGAAATTATTCGACGTGCCCAAGGGCTAAACAAATTGTTAATTGCATGGGTTACCATACGGGACTATAACATAAAGTGGATATACTGCTCTTTGTGGAATATTATCGAACAGGTCGGGTGCAGTCTAATGGTGACTGTTCTTCAAGGTACTGGTGCTCTTTATATAATCTCAATTGTATCTGCGGAATTCGATAAGAACCCATGTCTTCCGATCCTTCTCAAATACTGACATTTCCTTAATCTTCCAATCATTCATTCATAAATCCAACGACAACATTACTGTTTTATCGGCATCAAAGTGACCCTCAAACTCTCTATTGATTCGTACACAACTTTCCAAATTCCTTGTAAACTCGAGTTACATCAATAATCACAACCTTACTTGTTCAACTGATTTTTCATTTCACACTAAACCTAAACTTTGTATCGCTTATTTCCTATCTTCTCGGCATCACACTTTATCTTAAACTTTCGAACAAAACCCAACATACCGGTTTACCGACCGGCGTTGAGAACTTGGTTCGAGCGACTCGTCGAACAAAACCCAACATAGTGACATACCATCCATGGCCCATGGGTTATACCGGCGTTGAGAACTTTGGTTCGAGCGACTCGTCGCAACACGGTCTTTTGCCCATGGCAAGCTTATAGTGGGTCGCAATATAATCTCGTCCAACTTAGAGAAGATCTTGACCGTTCTTTGTCCATCATAGACACCACCTCTCCTTAGAACATTCAACATTGATTGATACTCGGGAAGAAAGACACATTCTCCGGCTAATGGATTGCAGATTAAGAAAAGGAACTGGACCTAGGTCATCAGCTTTGCCAAAACAAACCAAATCATTGCAAGACCCGACAATGATATCTTTTGGATGGTATGTCGACGTAAAAAATATGCCATGTTCTATCTTCAAACGTGTCTTGTCAGAGTGGTAACAGTTTATTTTGCGTGATTATAATGATCATACTCGTCTTCATAGAAACGTTGTCTCCTAACCTTCTCACCACCGATACAAATATAATCAACATGAAAAAAACAGAAAAGAAAACCTGGCCTTTCGGTTTTGGTATGGAGGATCGCTCTCCAAGTTGTGCATACACATTTGGCATGTAAAGCTGGCTCCTTAGGTAATCGAGAGAGTGTGTTTTCCAAGAGATCACTGTGCAGCTTCTCCATATTGCAGCTGTTGTTGTTGGTTATGTTCTAACCAATTTTGTGTACTAAATTCTTCTCCTCCTCTTGTAACCCTAATTAAAGAATGGTTTTTTGGGGACCATGGTTATTTTGGGGACCATGGTTTTATTTTGGGTAAAGATATTAGAAATAAATCTAGGTCACCCTTATCTAGATATTTATATTAATACCTAAATTACCCTCTTGATTAATTTTTTGGTAATGATTAGTTAGTGTTGGTTAGTGTTAATAATAGTTAGTGTAGTGATTAGTAAAATGATTAAGCAGAATTATTGAGAGAGTAAAGTTGGAGAAGATGAAGAAGGAAAACATGAAAAACAAAGGATTTTACCAACCACAACCGAAGGAAGAGTATTTGGGTACCCAGGTATGTTTCAAACTTAGATAATGTTGGTTGAATTGCTCCAAATTTTCAAAAAACTGTAAATTTTTAGGGTAGATTTGGGCTTGTTCGGTTACCTTATGTGAAGAACAGGTTACCGAACTCATCTGAAAGTGTAGTTCGGTTACCTTTTCCATATACGCAGGTTACCGAACTCGTTATTTAATGGAGGTTTTTAGTTGTTCGGTTACCTTTTCCATACACGCAGGTTACCGAACTTTGTTTATAGAACTTACAGAGTAATGTTCGGTTGGTTCGCAAACTTTAACCCAACAACATATCTAACCGAACTCCACATGTATGCAATTAGTGAAGAGTTCGTTTTGTCAAGATTTTTTGCGAACAAACCGAACATAGTGGAACAAGTTCGGTTAAATTGAAACTCAACATAGTAGGCAAAATAACACAGTTCGGTTACATTGGAAAAAAAATTTCTTTTTGGAATATAAATAGAGTTCGGTTACTAGATAGTTTTAGAAATTTTTGCAAACCAACCGAAAAAGGTAGGTAAAGTTCGGTTATATCATAACTCAACATAGTAGGAAAAATAACACAGTTCGGTTACCTTTTTTTTTTGTATTACGTGTAGAGTTCGGTTACTAACTAGTTTTAGAACTTTTTGCGAACCAACCGAACTCGGAGTTTGGTTATGAAAAATTAAATTCGTGATAAACGAAGTGTTCTTCGTGTTCTTGGTTTCAGAATGTTCGGTTACAAAACTAGTTTTTTTAAAACTATTCCTAACCGAACATGCCACTTTAACATCCATTTAAACCATATTTTGATGATTTCTACTCAATTTTCCTATCCAAAAACGAATTAAAAAGATTGATGGGTTTTTCAATCGAACGAGGAACGTCAAGGAAAGAGAGAACAAGAAGAGAATAAACTTTTTTTCAAAACTAAAATTTTTCGATTGCTCTTTTGATTTTGATTTGATTTTGATTTTGATTTTGGTTAATAAATTCATTTAGATTAGATGTATATGATTAGATTTATATAGTTATTAAGTTATTTTTAATTTAAATTAAAGTAAAGGGTAAATGGGTATTTACCTAACTTTGAGACACCCCTTATAAGTATAGGGAGATTGACCTAATAAGACCATGGTCCCCCAAAAAAACCATGATCCCTAAAAAATCGTTCTAACTAAAACTTCTTCCGAACTTCAGAACAGAAAACCCAAGCCCATTCTAAAACAGCTGATGCGTAGTAGACCTAATACTTGTGCCTTTTGCATGAAGCTCAAGGTGATGCTGCTAGTGCTAACAGATGCTCCTCCGGGAGAACCGAGAAAAATCCCATGAATCTTTTCAAGTGGCATAAATCTCACACGACAACCATGAGATTCTAGATTTTTTTAAGCACAAAATCTTACAGTAAAGTTTCGGAAGTCCATTTGACTATCCATGACCAGCCCTGAAGCCTCTTGGGATGTTTGAATATGACCCAAACTGCGTCACTTGAAAACTGCCCGGCCCTTGAAGTATCTGGATTCCAGATGGAAGATCCTTTCACATCATTCCAAGTGCTGGCTTGATTGTTACTTAAACGTATTCTAATTCATTTGTGTATATAAATCAACTCTGAATTAAACGAACCAATCAATGTTGTGCATTTGCTAATACGACCCAATCAACATTCTAGAAAATCAATCTAGAATATACATATGTAACTAGTTTAAAAGGCTTTGCCATCCTTATCATCCACATTCAATTTCTCCTTGACCTTCCTTGAATGAAATTTCCGATGAAAGTTACAAACTCCTAAGCTATTAATGGATGAGGAGGTTACATGTACTAGATAAAAACGAAGATAAACTGAAGGAAAACCAAAAGAAGATAAATGAAGAAATCATCGTTTAGGGATGTATTACTAGTTTGCTGTTTCACGGTACTAGTAATAGTAGGGATATCGATGATGCATAATAATCATTTTTTCGGTCATGGAGCAGCAGACAACGGCGCGGAGGTCCTCTCCAGTTACCACCGTCCATCGGCAAGTTTCATCCAAGTATGTGTGTGTGTATGATTAAGGTAACACATGCATAGTTTTAATTGCAATCGCTGATTTAATTTGCTAATAATAACCAGTGAAACAATACTTGGACATCCGCTCAAGAAAGCTGATTAGTGGCAGAAGGAAGTTAGTGGAACCGCCAACAACAGGAGTCTCACCTCCACGTTCTAATCCGCCAGGACCGGTGAGTGCTCCCGTGGACAGGTGAACTCTCCCATGATTAGTCTTTGGGTGTATTTGTTGGAAAACGATTAATAAAAAATAATTTTTAAAATTTTAATAAAAATTATAATTTATTGTTTTTTTTTGTGAATGAAACTTATTAGTCCCACATTGTGGAGTTTCCAATTTTTAATAGTTTTAAGAAATTATATAAACCTTTTAATCCCACATCGGGGAGTTTTTCTTCTTAAGTTGTATTTGTCAATTATATAAACAAATTCACTACTTTTGTAAAATCTAAGGGAAAGGGGTTGCTCTATATTTAGAGGGACCCCTAAGGGAAAAAAACATTTTATATTGTTTTCTCAAGTGTTCGAGATTTTCCTTTATGATTTTTTCGGAGTTGCCAAGCTCAAGTTGAGCATCTACTACATATGCTAGTAGTAGGTGTAGTAGGGTGTTTTATCCTGGAGACATCCGTCCTGTGAGGGCTATAGCATCACTCTTGAGTGTAACCGGGCGCTAATGTCTTAAGGGCAACGTGTTGAACACGTGACTCACTCTGTTTTTCCAAAGTTTTGCCTTGTTGCTGTTGTGGAGATATGAGAAGCTCGTTCGTTTCGTCAATCGATCAATTCCATTATAAAGGAGATAAGTATCAATAACTTTTGCTTATTTGATTTTTTCTTTATTTTAATTATTACATCCAACAATCTTAAGACATTATTATGTGTAATAATAAAAAAATGGTTGGTTGGTTTGTGAATCATGGATGTTAATTGTGGAGTGAAAAACAAAAACAAATTTTTTGGTCAGCTGTAGAGTTTTGAGATTATCTCTTAATCTAGAAAGAATTTTGATTAACCCTTTTGACACAACGTAGTGGACATCCTGATAGTTACCCACGTAAAATTTCAGAATTTTTGGAGTAGTAAAAGTATTTTTTTGATATTTTACAAAACAGACAAATGTTCCTGAAAAATTCTGACGGAAAAACTTTTGTTGTTAACTAAAGTATTTTTTATGGGGTAATCATGAGTTTTTTAAAATGGTGATTCAAACGAAGTTTGTAGATCTAGATGTTATCTTCAAAACTCATATATTATTTTTCGATTCGGAACTAAGGTTTGTGAGATGTGGTGTATTAGGTGATTGGTAAATTACCGTGCCTGTGGTCAGAGTATAAACGAGGATTGTGACATGAAATTGAAAAGGAACATGGATACCAGGCGCATGTGGATGAACACAAGTCTTCCAAAGCTGACAAAGGCGAGAACATCAAATACAAGTTAAGCGTAGTCTTCATAGGAAAGGTATGTTTCGTAAAACTGAATCCGGCATTACTTTAATTAAGGGTGATTGTTATGTTTGTAGAATTCCTGGCCATACGACAGTAAAGTGTAGACAACGTAAAACCTTAATAAGTTGAAAGTTAATGCTAATTTAGTTGAAACAAATTAAAACGATTTCATTGTCATGATGTCGGAAGTTATTTTAATAACCAATGTGAGAGACTGGTGGGTGGACTCTGGAGCCACTAAGTATGTTTGTTGAAACAGAGACCTGTTCACCTCTTATCATAGGATAAGGGATGTCGAGAAACTCGATATGAGTAACTCATCTGCGACAGAGGTTGCATAAAAGGGAAAGGTCGAGCATAAGCTCATATCTGTAATATTCTCACACTGAATGAAGTTTTCATGTTCCAAGCATATGCAAGAATCTTGTATCTTGTTCTCTTGAAGATGGTAAAAGATTGAAGAACTTAGTTAAATGTGGAAAACTTGTTATAACTAAGGGAAGTGATTTTTTAGGCAACATTTATAAGACTTAGGGTCTATATAAGCTTAAAGGAAAATCTGATGAAGTGAACATAGTTGATTCTTGTGCTTTTTTTTGGGTGTATTTGAATTTTTGCATGGTAGACTTGGAATCTTAAAATTATAAGTCAATGCATAAACTAGCATAGGCTACGTACCTAAATTTAGTTTGGATTTTGAACACAAAAGTGAAATCAATATGCTATAAAATCTTTTAACACAAATGTTCAGAGTAATTCTAAGTCCTTAGAATTAATTCAGTTAGGCCTAGTTGACATGAGTTCAACCCAAAACCACTATGGTAAAAGATGGTTTATAGCTTTCATGGATGATTGTACGAGGTACTATCTTGTATACTTTCTTAGGGATAAGGATGATGCCTTAGAAGCCTTAAGATGTATAAACTTGAAGTTTAAAACCAATTAGAATCCTTGAACATAACAATTGCATCCTTAAGAAGATGATAATTTCCATGTTGATTAGTTCAGGATTACCTGCGGGCTTGTGGGGGGAGGCAGTCCTCTTAACTAGTATATCCTGAATATAGTACCCTTAAGGATCAGATGAAACTCCATATGATTTATGGAAAGGTAGATGACCTTCTTATGAATGCGTCAAAGTGTGAGGGTGTTTGACTAAGATTGTCATTCCTCTTCCTAAAAGAACTAGATAGAAACCAGAAATGTTGATTGTGTCTTCATATAGGGTATGCTGAGTATACTTCTACATGTAGATTTTTGGTTGTGTGGTCTGATTTTTCATACTTTGGTGTGATTTTTCTGACTTTGTTGTGAATAATATTACATAATCCAGGGGTTCTAAGTTCTTTGAACATGTTTATTCTTAAACCTGTACCTCATTAGAGATGTGTTGTTGATCCCCTAGATTTATATTCAAACAGTCAGAACTAATCTTAAAGGAAGATGAAGTTAAGGTTGAGCCTAAGAAAAGTAAAACAATTAGACTTGAGACTTCTTATGAAGCCGACTTCATAACATGCCTAGCTTAGTCTAAGCCCTGGACTTGTAAAGAAGCCTTGATATCTACTGAAACCTCATTATGGCAAGAAGCTTCATTTAGTGAAATGGACTCAGTCCGTCGGAACCTAGCTTGGGAGGTTTCTAGTTTACCTCCAGAGAGTAAGACCATGAGATGTAAATGATTCTTTAAGAGGAAACATTAGGTATATGGAATTGTGGAAAAATATTAGGCTAAGTTGGTAGCTAAAGGCTATTAACTAAAAGAAGATGTATATTTCCTTGATTCTTATTCACATGTGACGAGATTTACTTCCGTTGAGATGCTAATTGTTATTGCTGTCATAATCAAATTAGAGATACATCAGATGGATGTTAAGACAGCTTTTCTAAAATTGTGAATTAGATAAAGAAATTTACATAGACCAACCTGAGGACTTTGTAGTGAAAGGTTATGATGACAAAGTTTGTAAGTTGAACAAAATTTTGTATGGTTTATGGTGTGCCAATGGAAAACACACAGAAACTTGCAAGTATACAAGGCCAAGTTTATAGAATAGAAGGAAAGCAGGGGAAAGTCCACAGGGAGTGGGAGCACTATAAGAGAAACCTAAGCTAACAATGGAGACAGTGAGCAAGACAAAGCAATATGGCATACAAAGTGGCAGAAGTAAAGAACCAAAGCAGCAAGGCAAAGCAAAGCAGCAAAGAACCAAGGCTTGGAGGCCAAGGGCAGAGGTGAGTTTGTGCACTGACTTCAATGCACAATAGGCTTCAAAATGCAAGAACTAAGCAAAACAGTAAAGGAATGTAACTAAGCAGTGAATAAAAGCAGAGCAGGAATTGTAAATGACTGATGAAAGGAATTGTGGCTAAGCTAAGGCTTAGATTCCACCTTGTGTCCTAATCAAATAGCATATTCCTAGGTTGAGTTGAATCCTATGCATACAATAGAAAGGAAAGAAAAACAGCTTGCTAACAGAAATACCCCTAGTATTGACTGTCTTTTGACAGCACAATCAATCACAAGCAATCATAGCACTGCTTTCTTCCCAATGCACAAGAAAAACAAGCATATGGCATCCTATCCTAGCAATTTACCATTTGACAGTGCACCAAGGCTTCATCAAAGCCTTAGCTTGTTGCTAATTACCTCATACTACACATGATAATAACAATAACATTCATAATATATGATAAATTAAACACAATAATCAACATTCAAGATAAAAATCAAAACATCACAACTTTCACTGTTAACTGCATAGATGAACTGAAATTTGGAATTGTGACATAAAACAGAACAAAGTGTTTTTCTGGCTAGTCCAGAGATCATCCCCCTCTACCCCTCTACATCACCCCCTATTTATATCACTAAACAAAATCCCCAAAAATCAGGACCACATCAGTCCAATTAGGGTTTGGTGAAAATACAAAATAAATCAAAGAAAATCCTACCTAACTATGATAACAACCCTAATAGACTAACCCATGCTTCAATTAGACGTACAATTGATTTCCCCAAAAAGTTCCCAAATCAGAAAAATTAGGGTTCTTATAAACCTAATCACTGTTGACACTGGTAGATGTCGACCCATGCCTCCAATCCTTCTCCTGATGCTTCTCTTGTTCTTCCCATGCCCTAATTGCTTTTCTAGCTCATCTATTTCATCAACCCCTAACCTAGGGTTCCTGTGAGAGGAAAAGATCGAGGAATTGATGTTATAGAAAGCTAGAGGAGTAGGGGAATGATGGCTCGAATGGTGATGGTTGAAAGATTTGGGGGGGGGGGGGGGGGGAGAAGATGGTGGAGTGATTTGTGGGAAGCGTCACTGTTGCAGAAGAGGGGAAGAAGATGGATTCGATGATTTTGGGAGAAGGGTGTGTTTGGCTAATGGGTATAGGGTTCGGTCGCTATGGTGTGTAGCGGGATCATCGAGTTAGATGTTTGGCGAATCTCGACCAAGGGATATGGAGATGAAAGATCAATCTGACGGTGAGATGAAGTGGATCCTGCAGCGACCGTTGGATTATACAATACAACAAAATTAACGACACCAGATGGAGTTAGGTGTTGTAGTGTTAAGCGGAAGTATCGAGATTTGATGCGCAGGCAAAGAAGCGACCGTAGGATCTAACTGTGATCTAATCTGAAGGCTTGGAATTTAGGCGCTGTGGTGTTTGTCAGAGACTTCAGATTTTGATGATCTACGAAGGAGCGACCGTAGGATTTCGATGTAATCCCATCTAACGGATGAGAATGGAAGCGGGTATGGATATAGAAAATGGGTTTGGGTAAGGGTTTTGGGCCTTGGGTATGCCAAGCCCATATCTTCTTCAAGAAAAATTCTTCCCTCTTGAGCCCATTCCTAGCTTTTTGGTCTTGTGCGCACCATTCTTTGTGGCTTCCTTGCGTAATTTCTTCCGGCTTTTCACTACTTTTCAGCTCTTTTCTGCTCCGCAAGTCATCCAGACTTTATTTATTACCTAAAAATGCGAAATTAAGTAAGAAAAATATTTATTCTTGAAAACAATGAAAATACAGAATATGGGATAAAATGTAGAATTACTGCACAAAAGATGAGTTAAAATGCCAACAAAAAGGGATAAATATATACAATATTAGGCACTCATCAGTTTATAAAATAAGCACGTTAACAGAGACATTGAAAATTTGATCATGTGATAATGTGTAGTGGATTTAAGTAAATGAATCTGATAAGTATATTTACAAGTAACTTGTTAAGGATGCCTGTGTGATTGTATGCTTGCATGTTGATGATATGCTTTTACTTGATACAAACATATATGTGATTAATTCCACTAGAAACATGTGCTGAATGAGAATGTTGACTTGAAAGATTTAGGCTCTTTTGGTATAATCTTAGGGATGAGGATTAGAAAATAATCTAACATATGTAGTCTTAGTCATTCTCATTATGTTGAATTTGTGCTTAAGAGATACAATCAGTGTGATTGTAAGCCTGCTTGACTCCGTATGATTATTCTTGTAGACTCAAGAAAAAAAGGGTAACAAAGTATCTTAACTTGAATACTCAAGATTTATAAGATGTCTGATGAATTTAATGAACTGTAAGAGTCCATACATTGCTTATATTGTGAGTAAGTTAAGATATAATTATAGTCCAGAGCAATAGCATTCAGATGCACTGAATAGAGTATTATGGTACCTAAAATACTCTATTACCTTTTATTTGATTTATGAAAGGTATCTTGCTGTCCTTGAGGGACTTTGTGATGTAAACTGGATAGTTGACTCAGAGAAGTCTAAGTCTACGAGTGGATATGTTTCACTCTAGCATGAGGGTTTGTTTTTGGAAGATTTACAAACAAACATATATTTCTCAATTCATTATGGAATCTGAGAGTATTGAGTTAGATAAAGCGCGAGAGGGGGCCGAGTGCCTAAGATGCTTTTTAGAAGACATTCCTCTCTGGCATAGGCATGTGCCAGCTATATCTATACATTGTGTTAGCCAAGTTATAATAGCTAAAGATGAAAATAATTAATCTCAATCGACGTTATTTCCATTGATTGGATAAAGTCCAAGGAGAATATCGCAAAACCTTTGACGAAAGGTTTATCCCAAGAGACAGTTAAAAATGCATCGAGGGGAAGGGGCTTAAGCTCATAAATTAAACTTGCCATGAAGGATACTCAACCTTGCTGACTGGAGATCCCAAGATCAAGGTTTCGAATGAGACAACTAATTTGTGGTGGATAAAGGTAAACACTATCAGAGAATTTTATTCTATGTCCCTTCCCTATGGTGTAGACGTGATAGTGTGACTGCATGTGAAGGATGACTTTTAAGAAGTCTTAATGGGTTCTATAGTTTCAATTTAAGATTGAAGTGGGGTGTAGCAGTAACACTCTTTATGGAAATTCACCTATCTGAATGAGGAAGTGGGACGCTTTCTATGAGAATATGATCTTTGATTCTCTAGAGCATTCTGAGAAACAAGATATGTCCAGGGCCAAATTGGACAAAACGGCACGAGCTTGGCAGCAACCTTGGAGATATCACCCGTGGTTGTTATCGCGAATTACATTAAATGCTAGCAGTTCAAGACATAGTTCACTGTCTCTAGCAAGTAATTCCGGTAATATCTCACTAAGCAAAGGTTCAAGACCTCATGGACACCTCTGCCTAAAATGGTATTTCCTGCGCTTTTTATGTGATTTTCGTTTTGATAGTTTTGGTATTACTGGAACTTAGGACCTAAAGGTCACTAAGGGTTCACTAGTTCATGCTTTTTCACTTTGGTGAAAGATACCTATAGTCTCACCATGTGAGAACTAAAGATGAAAGCTCTCAATATTATTATGATTTGTGCAATCCATAGTATGACCCTGGGGTCAACACACTTTTGTGTGAGGGAGAGGACGTAGAAATGACTAGTATGATTTCAACACTTGCAGGATCAGTCTGTTTGGATCGTGAGATTGGGATGTTGATTTACCAAGATCTATCTGTGTTTTCATGTTTTATTGAGTTTTCATTCATGTGGGGGATTGTTGGAAAACGATTAATAAAAAATAATTTTTTTAAAATTTTAATAAAAAGTATAATTTATTGTTTTATTTTGTGAATGAAACTTATTAGTCCCACATTGTGGAGTTTCCAATTTTTAGTAGTTTTAAGAAACTATATAAACCTTTTAGTCCCACATCGGGGAGTTTTTCTTCTTAAGTTGTATTTGTCAATTATATAAACAAATTCACTACTTTTGTAAAATCTAAGGGAAAGGGATTTCTCTATACTTAGAGGGACCCCTAAGGGAAAAAACATTTTATATTGTTTTCTCAAGTGTTCGAGATTTTCCTTTATGATTTTTTCGGAGTTGCCAAGCTCAAGTTGAGCATCTACTACATATGCTAGTAGTAGGTGTAGTAGGGTGTTTTATCCTGGAGATATCCGTCCTGTGAGGGCTATAACATCACTCTTGAGTGTAGCCGGGCGCTAATGTCTTAAGGAAAACATGTTGAACACGTGACTCACTCTGTTTTTCCAAAGTTTTGCCTTGTTGCTGTTGTGGAGATATGAGAAGCTCGTTCGTTTCGTCAATCGATCAATTCCATTATAAAGGAGATAAGTATCAATAACTTTTGCTTATTTGATTTTTTCTTTATTTTAATTATTGCACCCAACAATATTTTGTACATACCAAAATTTGTGATATACTGCAAACTTTGTACTCTAGTCATAGGCTTCTTGGGTGTAATTACTAGAATCCAGAGGCATGCAGTTGCACACCTAATAATGCTTGCTAGATAGAATAGAGTGGGCTTTCAATTTTACAGAAAAGAACGCGCGTACCCATTTGTAATAACATTGTAAGCAAGTAGTTGTTGCTTTATTTTTATTTTTATTTTTATTTTTTGCTTGTTGTTTTGCTTCATTTTCTTATTGTGAACACCAGCTTTGTACCAAATTGTGCCCTTATACACCCCAAAATCTACCAAATTAGCTGCCTACATACAGTGATCGATAGTTCAGAATATGGGATTAAGACCCAAAATTTGTCATCTCCATATGGCCCAAAAATTGACCTGTACCCAAAGTTTGCCACGTTATCCAAATCTGCCATGCCGCCGCTTGACCTAAAATTCACTAGGAACCAACAATTTGATTACTCAATATGATTTGTTCCAAAACTTGCCACACATATTACACAAAACTTGCGAACTAAGATTTGTTCCAAAGAACTGAAATTTTTTTGGCGGCTCAATATTTCCAAAAATTTGCTCAGTGGCTTTGTGATGTCAAACCAAGACCATAACCAAAGTTTTTCCTGTGACGTCTAGTCGTCAAACCAACAAGTTTTACCTCTCTAACTTAAATTACCATGCAAATTGCATATCTATACCATGAAAGATATGTGCAAATATTTGCATTATCCATTGGCGAATTAATATTTGGAGCATATCACTTAATCAGATGTCCATAGCAGCTAGAAGGTTAGAGAGGATCATAGAAGTGGTGAAAAAAATACAGTATGATTTTAGATAATGGATTAGGTTAATTTGGCTACCAAAACATTAAGTAATACTAACTAGGGGGCGGTTCTTCTTGTCCTTTTCCATTCATCTTGTCTGAGATGTGTGCCTTTTAACTAGACCCTTGTTTAGTAGGTCGTTTGCTTAACTAGCTCTTGATTAATTTAACATTACACCAAAATCGAAACTATCTTAAACAAAACTTCCGAATATGTTTTCGTATTGTAGGTGTATGCACAGCTACACTAGATGCATGTGGCAAATTTGTAATGCTTGAACTAATAACGACTTGAACTCAGATGCATGATACATCCCACTGGCACCTAAACGACATCACTGGATGCCGATATATCACCTAATCTTACAGGTGACCTGATATCAGTTACATCCAAGTGATCCCATCACTACCTATTCTTTAAAAATTACTCACACAGTCCCACTCCCTGAGATAGGAGATTTTTCCACATGGATTGAGAAAAAAACAAGTAATCGTTGTTCTGTCATTCGTTACATGGCGAACAGGAATACGGTTATTAGCGGAGGAGCACCGCACACTTTACACTCTTATGGGCATTGTCATCTATCATACAGTCGACCATCCACTGCTCGCCAAACAAAATATCCTGCTTTTATAAAGCTGGGTGATGCGGTTGGATAATGGGCACTTCTTAATATTTTAGAAAGTGCACGAGCAAACTTTCCCATCAAAAAACGTCATGGCTTACGTGAAACTAAAACAAAGCACTTATTAGATTATTCTTCTCCTTTCCCTAAAGAATCACCAATAAGCAATAAATACAAGAATGTGAATCATGATACATACATATTCAAGGTGGTTAGAGAGCCGCGACGCGATAAGGTTGGTTTTGGTTGTTTGGTCGGATGCAGCATTCAAAGGTTTAAAGTCAAACCCATATGCATCTAAATCTCATCAAGCTTAAAGCAATAACTACCATCCTATTCATTTGCCCAAAAGGGCCAAAAGGGACAAACTCATGTACTATTTGAATATACCCAACTTGGACTTAAATACATTCATTCAAGGCAAGTCAAAATGATCTATCCAGAGACACTTCTAATATAATAAGTCAAAATCATTTATAAAATAAAAGAAAAAACAAAACTCATTTTTAATTTCATTTTCAAGCAATTGAATTACAAAGGGGAAAAATTGGCTGGAAATTTATAACACAATCAAAGTGAGACAAGAAGTCAACTAAATTCAGCTGCAACCACCGAGGATCTTTTGGATTTGGAGAGTCAATTGTATTGAAAACTTGGAACCCCTAACAATTAAATCCTGATGTAGAAGTAGTAGTATCTTAAGTTCCCATTGGTTAGGTGGTGTATAATAGACCAATAAAACCTTCATTTTCCTCATCCATGAAGAAAGGAATTAAGTTGAAAAATCATACAAAATAAGATTTGAAATTTTTGCATTTTTAGTTTCAAATGGAGACTAAGTAAGATATAAGTCTGTTAAAGTGAACTTTAAATAAAGTCTAAATTAGCTGATAAGATATGTATTTTTGTTTCACAAATGAAACCAAAACACAAGAAGTAAAACAGGTTAAGTTTTTATTAAGGTTTGACATTTCTCATTGCATGCATGGTAGACATAGTAGTTAACGGATTATACAGTTAAATGAAGGACAAAATATCTATATAGCTTAATTAATGCATGTACTACTACTAAAAGCAAAAGCCGAAAGGGGTTGTCATTGTACTACAAATCTTTTTCCTTTCAATTCCAAAAAGGAAAAGTTGCACAACTAGAATTAGAATGGAATCAAATGCGATATTGTCTATCATTTTCTATAACAGTAAAAGGTAGCAAAAACGGATATGGAGCATGCGTATCACTACTTTTTACCTAATTTATTCTTGCCATCCCGTTATAGTTTTTAGACAGAAAGTTGGGTGGGAAGTGACCGTTCACATGTACAGTGCCCAGGTCGGTATTTCTGTGATAGAGTGCATACTGCTCCTTATGTGAGCATCCTAATCATCTTTGATGGGAAATTTGCCCGACTAATATTAATTTACCAAAGAAATGAACTATAGAAAATACGCCACCCTGCTGCCAATAAGTTAAGATGTGTATTTTCCAATATCAGTTTTTCTAATCTCATTCACAAAGTGAATTTAGGCCTCTAAAATGTCAGATGTTGATTGTATGTAAGATGTTGGTTCTTCAGAAAGAACAATTGCAGCTAAAAAAGCTCTATGAGCTGGTGTAAATTTGTCAAAGGACAAATAATCAGTCATAGGATATGCTGAAGTTGTGTTACATTTGGGAAGTGTACAATGATAATCTTTCATATATGGTGGTTGAGTTCTAGTTCGAGTGGGTCGTGAGTTTTGCACGACTGGAGTCAAGACTGTCTCAGAAGAAGAAGATGACTCAGAAGCAGTTTTATGAGATGAAACTGTTGGAGATCGAGATGAATCCGACTCAGTAGATGAAACCGTAGTATCGGCTAGAGAATGTTCCGTAGAGTTCGCAGATGTAGCAGAATTAGATGTGGATTGAGGAATAGGTGAAACATTAGCGGGACTGGAGCTTTCAGTTGGTGCCGCAGAACAAGATGTGTGTTGTTGCACTGTCACATCAATATGCTCAATATTAGAGCTATCTTGTGGTGCAGTATTACATGGTGTAGACCAAGTAGATGAATGTGCATAGTTATCAGTCTGAGAAGGAGTTAAAATGGAATCATAATAAGCATATTCAGAAGATGGAATAGGCTTAGGAGATGGCAGAGTGAAAGAGTGATTCTCATTAGAAAAAGGAAACATTGATTCATAGAAAACAACATCTCTAGAAGTATAGATGAGTTTTGTTTCAAGATCATAAACTTTGTAACCTTTCTGACCATAAGGATACCCAACAAAAACACCGGGTTTAGCACGCATATAAAATTTGTGAGATGGACGTGTGTTTCGGCCAAAACAGAGACAACCAAAGACTCGCAAATTAGAGTAATTCGGCACTGTGGAAAGTAGCATCTCATGAGGAGTTTTATGAGACAAAACAGGAGTAGGAATTTTGTTTATCAAATATGCTGCAGTTAGGATACACTCACCCCAAAAACGTAATGGGAGATTTGATTGAAAATGGAGAGCCCTAGCAACATTTAGTAAATGCCTGTGTTTACGTTCAACAACGTTGTTCTGTTGTGGCTTGTAGACACAACTCGTCTGATAAAGTATTCCGTTTTGATGAAACCAGGATTGGAGTTCATTAGACTTGAACTCTAAACCATTATCAGAACGAAATGTTTGGAGTTGTGGAATGAGCATGGGGCTTATACCGGATGATATGGTTGCAATTTTATGACCATATTGCTTGATTGCAAAGTTAAAAAAATATTGCAAGCATTTGAGGGTCTCAGATTTGTTGTGCATCAAGTAAACCCAAGTACGACGAGAATAATCATCCACTAGTGTGAGAAAATATTTCGCACCAGTGTGAGAAGCAATGGAGAAAGGCCCCCAAATATCAGCATGAACAAGTTGAAAAGAATGAGATGATAAAGATGTACTTTTATTAAATTTCAATCTGGTTTGTTTAGCCAGGGGACAAACAGTACATGAATGATTCAATTTGGAATCAATATAAGCAAAATTGCGAGCTAAAAAACGAAAATAATCCTCATTGGGATGGCCTAAACGGAAATGCCACATATCCATTGGCTGTTTATTTGCATTGAAAGAAAAAACAGAAGGGCGGAAGCTAAAATGGTAGAGGCCAGCAATCCTTCTACTCCATCCAATCTCCTTGTTCGTTTGTAGGTCCTGAAAAATACAAGACTCTCGTGAGAATTTGACACAACACTGTGTTGTATTGGTTAATTGGCTGACTGATATTAAGTTAAACTTGAAATTTGGAATATGAAAAACATCAAGTAATTTAATGGTAGGTGATAAATCAACATGTCCAATGTGACTCACAGACGTATATGAACCATCTGGTAATTGTACCTCAATTGGTTTATCAACCACTATATAAGTGGTGAAAGATGACAAAGAAGAGCATATGTGGTGAGTAGCACCACTATCGACAATCCAAATAAGTGTAGAATAATTAGAAATAGATGACAAGGTGATACCTGCGAAATTGGAAAATGGTGTTATGTCTCCATTGGCTGGATCGAGCAAAGCAAGGATGCGAGCATATTGTTCAGCAGTGATGGATGGTGCAGCAGGATCAGGCACAACAACAGAATCCAATGCACGAGAATCATACCTGGATGCATCCTTTGGATAACCAACCAATTTTCAACAGATTAGCCGTGTATGACCATGTTTGTTGCAGTGGTCACAAAATAGTCGCTGGAGTTTGTTATTGCTGCTGCTGGCACCATTGTTGTTGCCTAGAAAGGAGCGATTGCTTCTAGGATCATGACGGCTGACACTCAAAGTTGCAGAGTCCACATTGTGCACCACCAAGGAATTAAGTCCTTGTTGTTCCTTTTCCTGACGAACAAGATTGTATAACTTCGCAGCAGAAGGTAATGGCTCAGTGACAAGGAGCTGACTTCTCAAGCTTGAAAAACGAGTTTGGAGATCCTGCAAAAATTTCATTGCATGATCTTGATCGGTTTGTTCAATATGAGCCTTACCTGCATGACAGATGCATTGAGTGGGAGGACGGAAGGAGTCTAGCTGATCCCAAAGAGTTTTCAGCTAAGTGAAATACTGAGCAACAGTATTGTCTTCTTTCTTCATATTCAAGATTGCTTGCTTGATTGCATACAGCTTGGTTGCATTAGATTGTGCAAAGCGACTCTTCAGATTCATCCACATCTCATGGGCAGTGTCGAAAGACATGATACTGCGACCAATCTCTGGTTCACAAGAGTTGCAGATCCAGCTGTCAACAAGATCATCACAGCGCTGCCAATAAGGAATATCTGCTGATTTCGTTGGTTTGTTGATTGTGCCATCTATATATCATGTCTTAGCTTTAGCACTCAAAGCTTTGCGCATCCCTCATACCCAAGTGTCGTAGTTTTCACCTGAAAGAACTGGTTGATAAAGAACAATGGTGGAATTGTCAGCTGGATGTACGTAGTAAGGGCTATCTGGTTGAAGATGTGGGTTTTCATCAGCAACCTTCTTTCCTTTCTCTGAGTTTTATGAGGATTTTGATGGTGGAGTGGTGTCACCGTCTACCATTGTTTGGAGAATTGGATGTTTGTAGGGTGTAGGATGTAACCTAGTATGATTTTAGGGTTTCGGATCTAACCTAGTACGATAGTACCATAAAGAATTTAGAAGACAGTGTATTTGTTTTCACAACTGTGAAGATTTTTCTTTCATTCAATGCTTATATATAGTTACAATTTACAGTAGGGTTTAAAATAAATCAGGATAACAAAGATTAAGAGCATCTCCAATGGTGTATGGATATATATATCCAATGTGGAAGCCTAAAAAAAAGATATTTTGTTGATATGAAATACAAACAAATGTCTGTTTTGATAAGCGTCTCCAGTGGTAGTTGTATCAAGATTTGGTTTAGTACAAGTGTCATTCAATTGTTAAAAGATCTAAAAAAATAAAGTTGAAATAGCGTTAAAAGGAAAGTAATTGATGACGTGGGTATGGAGAAGAGTATCTAAAAATACATACTCTCATCCAAACTCAAGTTGCCAAATCAGATACAGTTTTAACCATACAATAACTACTGGAGATGTTTTTTTTTTTTAATACGATTCTCTAAAATTCTAGGTGGCATCAATTTTGTTATATATCCAAACTCCATTGGAGATGCTCTGAGTAAAGATAAATGATTGCTAACTAAGTGAACTACAAAACTGGAAGACTAAGGCTTATTTGTTACAGTGTTGTAGAACAGGAAGACTATATTGTTATAACTGTGAAGTTATTGTAGTGGTACGAATATATGACACATATATCGTTAATAGATGGTCGGCTTACTTTGTGATAGTGATAACACGGATTAAGAATGACATCGTGTATAAGAGTCACCCTTAGCCAACCTAGATCACTGTGAATGTACGACTACTTTGACCAAATGCCTCACAAACCCATGAATCAAAAAATTAAATTACATTATTAAAAAAATTACGAGCATCTAGATTGATTTGGGTGTTACGAATATCTCATTCTTCTAATCTTCAAACAAAAGAAAAGAAACTTTCTAACCAGAGACTACAATAAGTTTTCTTGTTTTCTTTGAGCAGATCAATACGAAGATCCAACTCTCAAGAATTTTAATAATTCTTCCAAGGAATGTAGTACTGGTAAATTGTAAAAGTGACTACATATCCCCCTTTAGGTGGTAGTAAATGTGAAGAAGAAAATTATCTCAAAACCCAAACCCAAAAGAATCAACAGTCCTCCTTAAACATGATAAGTACAGTCGGTTAGTATAAAAAGTACATAAGTACGGTGATTTAAATGTTCGAAGAACGGAAGAAGGTTCCGTTGATCACATACATAAAAATAAAATGACGTTGCTGGTACTATATTTGGGAACTCACATAGAACTGAATCATAGTTTTAATTTCTTAATGATAATAATTTTATCATGTAGATCATTAATTACATTGTTTATATTTCCCACTGAATATGAACATGGCAAATAGGTGAGAATTGAGATACCACTTGATTTACAAAAGGACCTAGGATAATATGATTACCGTCTATGGCCCTCTTTGGTATGGCCTGTAAATTTTCACATTTGCAGGTCCATCGGATTGCAGCTTTCGGTAAGTTCAAAGTTTGCTGCTAGTTTATTTTATTTTTTTCAGTAATTGCGAAAACTCAGAAAAACAAGTTACAAAATAACTGTGAGTTTCCTCATAAAATTTATCACATACCAAGAATATGCGTCGGAATTAAATTGCTTTCATATGATTCATCGTTATAACAGGATTCACTATCTCTAACAGGATTCACTATCTCTAGATCAAGAATTTATCGTATATAAGCCTGATCGGTCTGTATTTGGACTAATAGACGTAGGTGGTCAATAGGGCTGTTCATGATCGGTTTTGGTTCGGTTTCCATCCAACTAAAACCGAAACCAGTACTATTGGTTTCTAAAAATCTAAACCAAACCAATCCATTAATCATTGGTTCGATTTCTAAATGGTTTTAGTCGGTTTCGGTTTGTTCCATTGGGTTAATGGAAAACCGATTGTATGCCCGTTTTCTGAAACTGATAGTTCAAATCATTTAAAAAAAATTACAATTGAATTTTTTTAACCTACCTGCAGAATATAATTAACACACAAGCGTAGTTCATAACTCAATTTTGTAAGCATAGTTCAAAACATAAACACTAAAGATTCAAAATACATAAACTCCGAGTTCTGCACGCTCCAAATTCATAACTTAGTTGAAGATTCTGGCGAATGCCGACTGGAGATGAAGAAAAGATGAAGAGAAAAAATGAACTCGTCTGAAATAAGGGTAGAACTTAGGTTTACAAAGAGTGAAATGGACGGAGTAGATTAAATCTATCCGATTTTAATCAACGACCTATTCTTATCGGTTTTCTATTGGTTTTTGGTTCGATTTTCAGGTCAAACCAAAACCGAACCAATAATGTCGGTTTTTCATTTTTTTACCATAACCAATCCATTAGTAAATGATTTGGCTCGGTTTCTTGCTAATCGATTTGGCTCGGTCTGGTTCCGGTGAAAAACCGAAACCATGTTCATCCCTAGTGGTCAATGAACCCTAACGATGGTCTCTGCCCTCGTGGTTTCTATCTTATTTGAATTGTTTTGTTTTTTATCTTCAACCTTTAAAAAAGGTTCTAAATACTTGAAGTAAGAGAAACTATATTTTTCCTCTTTAAATATTGCCCACAGTCACATAAACAAATGTCTCTATTTATCTCCTCTTCTCAAGTGCATCGTCGTCTTCTTATACTGTAACATTTCTTATCTGGTTGCTCATAGTTCTTAATCCATTCCACCATGAAAACACTCACTAGCTCCTCCGGTCAAATTCATCTTCATCTTCTTCTTATCACTATTCTTCTCTCTTTGAACATAGTCATACAAGTAAGATCAGAAACCCCACAAGAACTACCCAAAGGTTTCACAGCAACACCAGACTCATCCATATCTTCATTCCAACCACTTCTTAATGATCCAACAGGTGATTTCTCACTTGGGTTCCTCAGAATTGAGGACTCCAAACTTTCTCTTGCTATATTACATGTACCTTCTTCTGAACCCATTTGGACAGCTAATACAACTGGTTCACTAAGATGGTCTAAAGCTACAAAGCTTTCCTTTAATGGAAGTTTAGTCTTGTCTGATTCACATTCAAATGTATTTTGGTCAACTAGAAGTGTTGGTGATAGAGTTCTACTTATGCACGACTCAAATCTTCAAGTGCAAAAGCTTTCAGGCAAGAATGAGCAATCTATAGTTTGGCAAAGTTATGATTTTCCATTTGATACACTTATTGAGAGTCAGAATTTTACAGTGTCCATGTCTCTTGTTTCTAGAAATGGGTTGTATTCTATGAGATTAGGAGATACTTATTTTGGTTTATACTCGAAAGTTAATATGAATTCGACACAGCTGTATTGGAAACATGGAGCTATGGAAGCAAAGGCAGAGATTGTTGAAGGAAATGGTCCAATTTATGCAAGAATTAGCTCAAATGGATATCTGGGTATGTATCAAACTTTAAAAGCTCCAGTAGATATTCTTCCTTTCGACAGTTTCCAAAGACCGGTACCGGGAATCCGAAAACTAAAGCTAGAATCAGATGGCAATCTCAGAGGTTATTACTGGAGTGGAACAACTTGGGTGTTGGATTTTAAAGCAATTTCTGACGTCTGTGAGCTTCCGAATGCTTGTGGTTCTTATGGTCTTTGTCAACCCGGCAAGGGTTGTTCATGTCTGGATAACAAGACTCAGTACAATTCAGGAGAGTGTTTTCCACATAAAACTGGGGATTCCTGTAGTAAAAATGAAGTGTTAGGGAAAGGATACTGGATTTTAAGAAGGAAAGGTGTTGAAGTGCCTTACAAAGAATGGATGGGGTTTGAAAAGATGGAGACATTGAATGATTGTGAGGATTCTTGTGAAAGAAACTGTAGTTGTTGGGGAGCTGTTTATAATAATGCAACCAAGTTTTGTTACAAGATTCAGTACCCAATTAATAGTTTAGTTAGTGATGGAGATGAAGGTAAATCAGGGTTCTTTAAAGTGAAGAATGAAGAGAAGAAAAGAGTTGTTAGCGTTGCAGTTGGTCTTGGTTTGATAATTGGAGCAATAATAGTTTTAGTTTTAGTTTTAGTTGTTGGGTTTGTAATTTTCAGTGTCTGGAGAAGAAGAAAGAATCATAGTGATAGATTATTGGAGGATGGATTAACTCCTGGCTCTTACAAAGGTTTAGATTCTGAAAGTTTTCGATCTGTGGAGCTCAGTCAACAGCGAAGCTAGTGCAACCGTTAGCTCACACTCGATCAGATTATAGGAAGCCCCGACTGACGTCCATCGGAGATGATTTTTTCTTCTTCATATCAAAACATCTCAAAATGGAAAGACTGGAAGGGGGCATTACACATCTATGATTTGATGTATACTTTTACCTGCTCAAATTAGTAGACATCTTAATTGGGTAAACTAACCTTTTGAAAGATGTATACAATGAATGCAACATCATATTTTGATTTAGACAATACAAATATACTAATCCTGATTACTGTTTCATTATCAGTGTGACATGATTATAAATTTATAACACATTAAACTAATTGTTCTGGTTTCGTACGTCAACGTTGTTCCTACATTCATTGAGGATAGTCCTCGGTTTTTACAGGCTCTATACATTTGACTCCAAAGGCTTGACAAAAATAGACGGGAGGAGGGCCCTGTTCTCCCAACTTCCAGGTATGAAATTTCAAACCAAAGATAAATTTGGTTGAGAACTTCGATTCTGTCCTACTCATGAAATGAGTTACATATAAGTATGACATAATCAGTCAAACTCAAAGTGCTGGAGTTTATTAATTACAAGTTGTCTATAAATATTCACTGCACAGGTGTTCGAGATCTGAAAAATAGGAAAAATAAGAATAACAAACACCTGCAGAGTATTTCCTTGATCGGGTTCAGAGATAGATCTCTGATCTATGCTGCAGAACTTGTCTTGTGATGCAAAAACAAAACCAGCCAGTACAGTCAACGAACAAAAGCATAAATCTCAGATTTACATAACTTTATAAGGGAGACAGAATCTACAATGTATTGTACTATTTAAGCAAAGGAGTTCAAGAAGTTAGCAGCTGAAAAGTACTGTACTATAGAGCTGAAATAAATAACTGGAAGGACAATGACAGAATCATCGAGATATCATTTGGAAACACCAAAACCAATTCTTCAAGGGAACATTTTCTACTGTTAGAATCAATGATAGAAGAAAATTTTCAACACATGAAAAAGAAAAATTGCAGCTGCAAACTTTTTCATCTTAACCCATATGGTGTATCTTCTACCGGCAGAGAAAACGAAGGCACAAAACGACACATGCTTTGTGGATTGGCAATCTATTTTCAAAGAGCACCTCCAAAAGTTTAGTCTGTTTGATACTTCAAATTTATAATGACCACATAGTCCCTAAAATTTCCTTTGTAATCAACAACTCGGGAACTGATTCAATAAGGATTTTGTTGCCATTGTTGAAGCCAGAAAGTTAAATCATTTAAAGTATCTCACAGTTGTTGATGTTTCAAACATGGGTTTACTATAACTCGATGCTACGAGACTCGTTGAATAGTTCACGTCCTTTACACTAAGTGATGTATTTCACTCGAGCTCTTTACAGCTTTACAATTTCAAGGTTGCATCCATCTTTTCTCCTATTCCTCTTTTTGAATTCTTCGTCTAGCAGAAATTTCTCCCCTTAAAATGTATCAACCAGCACACTTTTGTGGACTAGACATCCTTTCTACACAGGAAACTCTTAAAGAAAATTCAAAACCATTGTATATTGGGAATTCTAATTAATGTATGATTCTGGAATAGAACCCCAGACGACTCTAATTTTCCCCTTAGGAATAGAATCCTATATCTAAGATGACTTGGAGTAAAATCCAAGACAGATCAAGCTATTGGGTCTTTCGAGGGACCCATACCTGAAAACAGATCAGGGTATCAGTTATTTCTAATCAAATCTTGCTGCCGTTGACAAGCTGGACAAAGAGATTACTTAGCAGTTTTATTTGTCTGAGACTGTCCACCAAGCCATAAAGCTCTGCTGCTTAGCCAATGTTAATATGAAACTATTGATTGTCTTAAGTCTGGTCAAACTTGAGTAGAGCAGGTAGAGTCACTACATCTACTGGTAAAGGTATCTCACCATTTCCCTAGCATTAGACGCAGCAACCGCAAGCTAGCACAAGTAAGCATGAACATATATTGAAGGAAGAAACACGAGGTGGAGAATGACGGTTAGCCTAGTTAGCATATTAGCTATTTATCTCAGCAAATTTTGCAATACATGGAAATACCTGACAGTTAATACCACTTCGTCAAAAGACTATCGGTCTCTAAAGTGTAATCTAACCCCATCCGGTGCACAACCATCGCCACTTTTAAATCTGTATGAAACACTCAAAACAGAGTTTAGGTACAATAGTGAAATGATCCTGCATGAAGGTACATCCAATAACGTAAGACCAATGCAGGCACGAATTCATATCAAACACAATTACGAACAATACTGCTCAAGTTAAATACATCCAAAATCCAGATCTGAATAAGTTTTCCCCTTTTGTCTTTCTAGTCTTCATTGTGGAGTTATGGTACTAAATAAAAAGCTCAAAAAATGATCATACATTTCCTTAAACACAAACTCTTTATGTGAAAAGATAGCCAATGGGACTGACTTAACAAAGTATCAACAAGACGACAGACAGAACTTGCATGTACACAAAAGAAGAAGAAAAAAGGCAAACTTTGAAGAACACAGAAAACAGAAAATCTTCACTGATCAACTTATTCGCTGGTTCTATTTCCATAAATGGAGAAAACAAAAGCACCATAAAAATATGATAATCCACTCATCATAACAGACTGAAAATCCCTGGATACTCCATATGGGACCTGAGTGTTAATCTAAATGAACCTTATCTTGCAGGGAACAACAAACTTAAAATCCTATGTTTACTTGACTCTCTTCTTTGTTTGAAAGACAAAGAGAACCTTCTATGAGTAGTGAACATGTAAACTTGAATGTGTATCGGTTATTTCCATCAGACCACAATCCTATTGAGATTGCGCGAAAGCTAGGGAAACACAAGGTGAACAATGACAGATACCCTATCTCAGGTATTCATCTCAGCAATGCTGTAATACGTGAAACTACCTCGCTGTCTTAGCAGGTTTTAACAGGTCTCCTTAAATTTTCTTCTCATTTATCTCATCCAAGTACATCACTATCAGTCTACCACCCCTTCATACATACATGTTCTAAGTTTAAAGAATAAAATGATACTATCGAAATGGTAAGCACGCCTTCCCCCATTACTTAAACCGAAGGAACAATTTCATACCAAATACAAATAAACAAACAATACTACAGTTTCTAATCAATTGCATCAAAATTTCAGCCCCAGATGAAATTTTCCCCAAATTCGTGTCACTAAATTAGAATAACAACTGATGAAATCACCCAAATCCTTGACACGAAAAGATATTCAATGTTTCTGAATTTACATAAACTAACATTTTCGTATACAACAATAACATCAATGAAACTAAAAAGCAACTAATCAGAACATATATAGAACATTGAAACTACATTCACAAAAGAGTAATGAGAATGAAAATAAGAAGACAAAGAGAACCTTCTATGAGTAGTGAACATGTAAACTTGAATGTGTATCGTTTATTTCCATCAGAGCTCAGACGGCACGAAAGCTACGGAAACACAAGGTGAACAATCTCAGGTATTCATCTCAGCAATACTGTAATACGTGAAATTACCTCGCTGTCTTAGCAATTGGTTTGAACAGGTCTCCTTCAATTTTCTTCACATTTATCTCATCTAAGTACATCACTACCAGTCTACCACCACTTCATACCATGTATGTTCTATGTTTAAAGAATAAAATGATACTATCTAAATGGTAAGCACGCCTTCTCCCATAACTTAAACTGAAGCAACAATTTCATACCAAATACAATAAACAACCAATACTATAGTTTCTAATCAATTGCATCAAAATTTCAGCCCTGTTAAAATTTCCCCCAAATTCGTGTCCCTAGTTTAAAATTACAACTGATGAAATCACCCAAATCCTTGACCGCAAAGATATTCAATGTATCTGAATTTACATAAACTAACAAATAAGATTTTCATATACACCAAGAACATCAATGAATCTAAAAAGGAACTAATAAAAACATATATAGAACATGGAAACTACATTCACAAAAGAGTAATGAGAATGAAAATAAGAAGAGCAGCAATAAAGGAATACTTGAGAGCAGCAACAAGGATAGCAAAAGAGATGAACAAAAGCTGCCCAAGAACTTGAACGCTAGCCCATGTTAGCAAACCAGTTAATGCAATTGCTGCAAAATTCTCTGGATTTGGGTCTAACAAATCTTTCCAATTGAAATTGGAGAAAGGGTTTTTCTCTTCTTTCCCATTATTGCCATTTTCTTTCTCATTTGAGTTCAATCCATTGATTCCTTCTGCAAAAACCACAAATCTTTTTGGGTTTCTAGGGTTTCGAATTGGGATTCTGACGCAGGTGGGTTGAGGGATTAGTGGTGTAGTGAGAAGTGTGAGGGATGGTTTGGTTATGGATGGGATTAGCGGATGAAATACTGCAGAGAAGATTACCATGTTGCTCTCCTCTCTCACGGACCAGAGAGAATGAAATCTAGTAAAGCTCGTTAGACCCTAGTTAGCAATTCGGGATTCGGCAAACGTACGGAACGGCAAACGTACGAGTATTATACGGTTTTGTAAAATCCAAATTCGGTCCAAAATTTGGTCAACGGGACGTGATTCGTCATTAATTCGGAACGGCATACGTACGTGTATAATTCGATTTGTAAATGTGAGTTCGGCTCTGAAAATTCGGTATCTATATATAACAAATAGTTTGTATTTATAAAGTCATAGACCAATTTTTATGCATGTGTGAGTTATTGAAGGAAAAAATAAACTCAATATGATGATATTAATAATATATACAACATTGGTTATCCAAGAAGACGTCGTATGGTGGTTTAGATGCTTGGTTAGTGAGTTTGAGATCTCTCTCACCTTCACCTTCAAATTTGTTCAGTCGTTTTTGTTTCATAAAAATTACAACACGTCTAATATTCGGTCGTGTATGCTCGGGAGGCAGTAAATCCCAAAAAATGGAGTCTTTGAAAAGTAAAAGCTAAAGAATTTATGGCGAATTAAGCGGACGTATCATTCGGGATACGTAAAATTCGTGAACGATTCGCGAATAATCCGGGAATGCCACATAATACGCGACTTGGGTTCGGAGTTGCAAACGTACGCGAATAAGACGGTAAAATTCGTGATACGGAAAAATTCGCGAATGATTCGCGAACTTACTATTTAGGCGTTAGACTAGTAGACACATGATGGTTACTCCTCATTGTAAATACAAGGCAAGGGTGAAAATTAACCTGTCATTTTTAGGTGGGACCCAAAAGAATTGAGGCGATTTTTTTATTCCCACCCATAGACAAGGTTATGGAATGTCCTAAAGCGTCCACAGTGGTACGATCAAAACCAAAGATCAAAGACCAAAACAAACGATCAAATTTGAGTTTAGTCTGTAGTGTCACGTTAAGGCAGTGGAGTATATTTAGTCGGGCGGATGTATAATCCACGCTTGCATGTGGAGCGTTGGTATAATCTTCGTTTGGGCCGGGCGGAGATATAGTTAACGCTGGTTGTGGGGCGTTGGTAAAGAATACGCTTGTTGTGGGGCGTACATATATTTCTCGCTCGGAGAAGGGGCGTTTGTATAATCTACGCCTGGTGTAGCGAACGTATAATCAACGCCTGAATGAAGCGTACGTATAATCAACGCCTGTTTCAGGCGAACGTATAATCAATGCCTGTTTTGAGGCGTACGTATAATCAACGCCTGTTTCAGGCGAACGTATAATCAACGCCTGTTTTGAGGCGTACGTATAATCAACGTCTGTTTCAGGCGAACGTATAATCAACGCCTCATTCAGGCGTACGTATAATCAACGCCTCACTCTTCTCTCAGGCGTACGTATAATCAACGCTTGGTTTCACTCAGGCGAATGAAGGAATCAACGCCTCATGGCAGGCGTACGTATAGTATTGGACTTCTATTAACACATGTATCTAGCACGTGTGGCATTAAAGCCCGGACAATCTCTAACCACCACGTATAGCCCACGTGTTCACTTTCCCTTTACCCTAATCTTCTCCGTCTTCTTCTTTTCTTTTCTACCTCCTCTTTGTTTCTACCGCCCACAAACACAGCTTCTAAACCAACACATCACAGTAACGAGCAGTAAAAGAAAAGTAAAAAACGAGATACTTGATGAACCCGGGTTACAAAAGAGGTATGTTTTTTTTTTCTTAATCTCTTTTGTTTTATCCATATTGTTGTATAATTTATTTAGGGTTTTATTTGTTAAAATTAGTTTATCTAAAATTTGGTTTTAACGAACAAATATGAATATGAAATTGGTTAAATTTAATTGGTTATGTGTGTTTTATGTTTTTTTAGAGATTAATATGTATGTGAAAAAAAAATATTTGATGCTTATGTAAATTTGGTTAAATTTTTTTTAAAATAGTTATAGAAGATCTAATTTGTGGGTGGAATAGATTTATAATTTTTGGGTATTGTAAAAATTTGTGGTTATGTAGATTATGTGGGAAATAGTTCTCACCCTTCATCTGTTTCAAAACCTATTTCAGTTGAGAGCTTCCTTTTATTGTTTTTCTTCATGTTGTCTGTTGGTAATTAATTTTAGTGAATATGGTTATCAATAATTGTAGTTATGTAAATTATTGGATTAATTTTAAATTATTGGATTAATTTTAAATTATTGTAAATTATTGTAGTTATGTAAATTATTGGATTAATTATTGGTTTTCTGCATGTTGTATGTGAATATGGTTACCAATAATTGAATTTGTATTGTTTTTTATTGAATTTTGAGGTGATTAATTTTAGTTATGTAAATTGTAGTTATGTAAATTTTGGGAGTTACATATGTAGAAGAGCTAATTGCGTGAGTATGGAATTGATTTTTAGTGATTTTTATGGAATCTTGAAGTGATTAAATTGGGTTGTGGAATCTTGTAATGATTTTGGAAATGCATCGGTGACGATTTAATTTGTGTTTCTGGAATTATAGAATTTGGAATTGATATGGTTTGTGTTAAGGATTTATAGTATTTGGAATATAATGGTGATGGACTAATAAAAATATTCGTTAATGAGGGTTGGTCTTTTAATAATGTAACTGCATCTATAGTGTGTGCACAGATGTTGAACAAATTCACAGCGCGTTTCAATGGTCGCATGAAGACGAACAAGAAATAAAAATCTGTAGCCGAAGAGGATTATAACTTAATCGCTACTGGTACAATTAAGGAGGTTGATATTCCCCGGTTAGGGGGGTTTCCTATACTGCAAGATGATAACCGCACGCTACTACGGACATCACATTTACAGGGGAGCACAAATTGAAGTATCAACATCGTGGATCTTTGGCATCGGTAATTCATCACTATCAAACTATTTCACAACACTGTCCTAGAGCTAAATATATTATTGAAAAAGCGGGATGGCAAAATTTACTGGACATACAATGTAGCGAAACCAACCATTCAATGGTTGATTATATTGCTGAGCGGTTTTGGGATACAACAAACACTTTTCACTTCCCATTTGGTGAGATGGGATTCACCCCCTAGATTGGCTCATGTTGACTGGACTGAGTATCGGTGATGGGCCTGATGTTCCTTATGATTCGGGGAAGTACCAATTTGAACATGTTCGTGAGCATATCTTTCCGGATATCCAAGATGTCACGCTCTGTCCAAAAGCACCGTCGTGGGTTTCAAATTCAATTACAATTAAATATTTAAGGTCATATTTCTTCGAAGACAAGTTGGTTGCGGCTGAAAATGATAGCACCCTTGCTCATAGAGTAGCAATTGCCTTTTTCATGTATGTTTTGGGACATTTTTTCTTTTCTAATGCAAAGACTTATATTGATGCTGGATGGTTAGCTGCTTTTGAAAATCTTGATGTAGTATCCACGTATGACTGGGGTGGTGCTGCGTTTTCGAAATTGTATGCGGCACTCCGTTTATCTGGGAGGAGACAGAAGGCACTATGTGGTCCATTCCAAGTATTAGAGGTATTCTTTCAATCTAGTTATTTTTCCTCTCATTGTTTATTTTGTTGCTAAGTTATTAAATTGGCTAATTATTTTGATGGAGTAGTTTTGGGGGTATGAATACCTGGGCATATGTCGACCAGAAATCCCAGAGGCGAGTACAGAACAAAAATGGCCCGTATCTTCTAAATGGAATGTACCGAAGAATACAAATGATATTTTCCGTTGTAGGGATTTACTAAGTAAGCTTACTGCTGAACAAGTGACATGGCGCCCATGGGAATCATACAGAGAAGTTCTTGCATCTGATATGGGATGCACGGCTACGCGGCTATCAGACTCGAGATATATATTTTCTTACATGGGCATTGTGAGTTAATTTGTAAATTTTATTATATCATACTTTTTTCTATATAACATACTTACTATATAACATACTTTTTTCTATATAACATACTTACTAAATTCTTATTCCCTTTCTAACTGTACAGCACAACATGTATCTTGGTGAAAGGTGTTGGCGGCAAAACCATTGTACTTTCGCTGTTCCTATAAGACTACACACAGTTATAGGGGATATTGGCAATATTCAAGCCGAACGCCTAAAAAAAAAGGTTTGGTCGATGCAACAGAGATAGTGCAAGTTGTTAAATTATGATATATATTTACAATACTGGACAATGGTAACCAACTCCAAAGATTACGTGACTCATCCTATTTGGGAAGCCCAAACATATGGGTATGTCGGTGACTTGTATACGGTCCCAATTGAACAACCTGTTGAACATGTACATATCCCTCCTCCACATCTATTATCCCACGTAAGTGTACTTTCGACTTTTTATTGTACGTTCGATTTTTGTTGGTATATTTGTACTTATATATTTTATTTTTTCTTGACAGCATGAAGCTTACACATTATTTCAAGAAAATGCTGATTTTAATCAACAATTTCGCGAATTTACATTAAAACAAACGAAGGAGAGGATGGACGTTATTATGTCGAAAGAAGCAGAAATACAAAGGCTAAATAATGCGAACGTTGATTTGCAGCAACAACTATCTCTTTTCCGTATGCCGCACACTGTCCAACCTCTTGGATACGGTTCCTTTTCCCAAACCCTGCCATCACAAGTTTGGAGTGGTATGAATCAAGGATCAGCTTCAACAATGTCCTCAGTCAATACCAATCCGAGAACGCACATGCCTTTTGTGGCACCAAGATCGTCCACTTCGGATAATGATAATATGAAGGGTTAATTTGTTATGACTATTTAGATGACCTGTCTTTGGAGTTATCTTTTCTTATCTTATATAGTATAGTCATATCATATATAGTAATAGTCATATCAGGTCACTGACAAACACTTTATCTTTTTTGGAAAACACTTTGCGTGAACCCAAAAAATATCTATTTTTGGTTTTTTTAATGCTCTTGAAAATAAAGGGTTATAAATTAAAGACTGATCACTCAATATATGAATAACAATACATCTCTTCTGCTTCATATAGTAATGGAACACTATGAGAAAACCGCTCATTATTGCTCTTCTGTTTCTTCTTCTCTCTTCTTCTAATAGTAGTTTTTATTCCTCGGATGATGATGCAATAGCAATTATGCAAAATAACATGGCCGTTAGTTTGGGAGTCCTTGTTACAAATTCAAAATGGCCTCAAACTCGTATCAGAATACCAAGAGATCGTGAGTCAGGGGCTGAACTTCTATGGAACGACTATTTCTCTCCGTACCCAAACCAACCACCCAATGTTTTTCGCAGAAGATTTAGAATGCGTCGACAATTGTTTAACCGGATAGTGGAAGGTGTTACCAATGCAAACAGATATTTTGTTCAAAAGCCCGATGCTTGTGGAGTTTTAGGATTAAACCCTCATCAAAAAGTAACAGCAGCAGTACGAATGTTAGCTTACGGATGTGCGGCAGATGCAATAGACGAGTACTTACGCATAGGAGAAACAACTGTGCTGGAAGCTACTCGTAGGTTCTGTAAGACGATTGTGAATGTGTATGGGAAAGAATATTTGCGTGAACCAACGGCTGGTGATATTGAACTGTTGCTCAAGCAAAACAAAGACCGGGGATTTCCTGGGATGCTGGGTAGTCTAGATTGCATGCATTGGAAATGGGATAAATGTCCGTCGGCAGAATCTGGGGCTTACACCGCGTATAAAGGGAGCGAAAGTATCGTGTTGGAGGCAGTGGTGTCGTATGACCTATGGTTTTGGCATGCTTTTTTTGGTATGCCCGGTTCTAACAACGATATTAATGTTATGAACCGTTCATATGTTTTTCGAAGTCTTGTAACAGGAAAAGCACCGCCGGTGAGCTATGAGGTGAACGGACATTCATATGATATGCCGTATTATCTAGGTGATGGAATATACCCAGAGATTCCTACTATTATTATGGCCATTAAACATCCGGTTGGTAGGAAAAAGGAAATATTTTCATCGATGCAAGAGGGTGCAAGAAAAGATGTTGAACGGGGATTTGGTGTACTTCAACAACAATTTGGAATCATCAAACAACCTGCAAGAATGTGGAATCCAGATGTGCTTGCCTATATCATGAAAACTTGTATTATCTTACATAATATGATAGTCGAGGATGAGCGTCTACCCGGTGACTGGCCACATGTTTATGAACAACGTAGCAACGCAGCACCGGTTAATATATTAAGAGGCAATAGTGACGAGTTTTCCCAAATTAGAGCTCAGCAACGCCGACGTGCAATGCGTAACAAAGATGCACATATTCGCTTGCGTGATGACTTGATCGAATATATATGGGCAGAATATGGGAATTAAAAATTGTCGTTTGTCATTTCCTTTCTATTATCTCTTTGTATGTAAACATCCTCAAGTTTTAATTAAGGTCGTATGTTTCAAAAAAGTAGAAATTTAATTCAAATCAACGGAAGTAAATTTAAAATCCAAAAATTACATAATAATAATGCTAATTGTTCAGATAATAAGAAATTTAAAACATAATAATACTAATAATACTACTAATCACTAAATAGGAGAAATAATTAAGGTTTGAACTATTCCGCCTTTGTGTTAAGATTGGTTTCTTTTATTCCGAACTATGTCCGCCCTGCGAAGTCGGAAGTACTCTTGTTGTACAGGTTCCATTTTTTCAAGATCCATCATAATGATGCGAAATTCTTCGTCTTCAGCTTGCTTGGCTATTTTTGCCGCATGTTCAGCTTGTTTTGCTGCAAACTCTGCTGCTCTTTGTTCCATCTTGAATCTTGATGTGCTTGGTAATGAGTATTGAAATTTTGTTGTTCTTTAATAATTATTCCCATCAATTCCTCTTGGACTGGATTTCTCTCTCCCTGTTTTCTTCAATCTTTTTGCTGCTTTTTTCCCCATCTTACGAAGATATGTGTTCTCTATGTCTCCCCCATCTGTGTCGTTACCGGTCTCTCCTTGAGTTGTTGTTTGCGGTCCTTCATCATCTTCCTCGTTATTCTCATAAGTGTCCAAATCATGCGTCATATCGAATACAAAAGTCGATCGTCGATTATATTTTATATTTTCTAACACAACTGGGTAGCACTCTTCGTGCTTAAATTTTTTCCCATCGTTGCATTCCTTGAACCTCTTGTTAACTTCTTCAAGCTGTTAATGTTTTTAAAAACACTTAAGTACATGGGCGCTTATTAAATATTAGAAAACAATTGTTCGAAAAATCAAGAATGCTTACCTTCTTTTCAGGACCCCATCCAATATGATATTCACCTTCAACTTCTTCCTCTTTTGCCGAAAATAACGCCACATCTTTACTTATTCCCTGATATCGTTTTTGCCAAGAACTCCAAGACCGCTCTGGATTATTAGGTAAATGAAGTTCAATATCATCCTTGATACGAGTCCACAACGTCGCCTCTGATTGATCAGCTCCCACACTAGAATCTTGAGATATAGATAAATGAATTTTACACATTGTTACATCTTCGATTGTCGTAAAATTTGGACCTCGTGCTACTCTTTGTGCCATTGTAAGCGAATCCGTGAAAATTTTCCAACTGATTTGAAAGCAGAAACAATATTTCTTCTTATTGGTGTGGATAGTTTGAAGTATTTAGTCGTGGGAAAATGTCACAGGATCTCATGTGTATATATAGGTGTTTCTTCCGAAATTTTCAACGTTCCGAAATGTCTTCAAAACTTTCCAACGCTCCAAATTATCCAACGTTCCATTTTCTTCAACGTTCGAATTACCAACGGTATAAAAAAATTTCAAAATCAATTTTGTTTAAGTATTTTTTTTTTAAACTCAAGCTTGGGACGTTAACTATATAAACGCCTGGCGTGGGGCGTTAACTATATCAACGCCGGGATGGAGCGTTAACTATATAAACGCCTGGCGTGGGGCGTTAATTATATCAACGCCTGTCTGGGGCGTTAACTATATAAACGCATGGCGTGGGGCGTTAACTATATCAACGCCGAGCTGGGGCGTTAACTATATATACGCCTGGCGTGGGGCGTTAAGAATATCAACGCCGGGCTGGGGCGTTTGTATAATCTTGTCTGAATGGGGCGTTAATTTTATGAACGCCTGACGTGGGGTGTAAACTTTAGCAACGTCCCAACGGGCGAACATTTTATCAACGCCTGAACCGGGCGTAACTTATATACACGCCTCTTTATGGGGCGGTGACTTTACGTACGTTTCACAACAGGCGTAGATTATATACACGCCCGATGCCAAACGGTGATTATACCTCCGCTCCACTATATATAGTTTTGGTCTTGGTCCCAGACCAAATATGGTCTGGAATTTGGTTTTGGTCCAGATTTTAGTCTTTACTCCGTCCCGTTGCGTCTCGTCCCTGGACCATAATTATAGGTTTGCTCGTCCACTGCAGTTGCTCTAATGATTCCGAGAATACCTAAATGCCCTTTTATAATCGGTTGTTAGTATAGTGGTACTAGAAACCGATTATTAGTTTGCTTAAAAATGGGCTACTGCAATAATCACTAGATAAACAACATACCATAATAACTACCGATTGTTAAAATAGAAAACTCAAATTTCATGTGTATCTGACATTTCGAAATTTGGGGCTCCTCTAAAAACCGGTAGAAAATGGATCCATTGTACTACCGACTGAAGTATTAAATCGGTAGATATTCATATGGGCCTAAACTACCAATTATGGAATTACCTATACACCCCATCGACGAATAAAACCACCCAAAACCTAATTTATTCTCAAATCTTTTCTTTTCAACTCTTCTTCTCCTCTTCTTCTTCACTCCCGATTGTAGAGAGGAAAAAAAAATTCCCTCCTTCTTCAACTTCAATTCATCGTCGTTGTTCTTCGTCGAATCAAAAACATCGTCGATTGTTATATAAAACGATGACGAGAACTAATGAACCCAAAAAAGCTCGAGTGAAAAACGTCTTCCGTGGTGTCGATCCGAAAATCAGAGAATTATCAAAGAACAAAGCTATTGTAACTGTAAATGAAGAACACGAAGAAGATGATGAAGATGAAGCCGATGATGTAGGTGTAGTGGTGATTCTGATACTTGTCCTCTCAATCAACTTCAAATGTCCCCAATTAGGTAAGATTTTACCATTATTTGGGTTTATGTTGCTTTAATTCGAAGAATTTATGAAAAAAATTGTAGGATTTTTGGTTTTTCTCCCAGAATCGGAAGATAGATTTGTTTTTAAACTCTCGATTATGCTCGTGTTCTTCATTCTTCATGAACATCGATCATAATCGGGTGATATAGTTTTAAGTTTAGTTTCGATTCTCGGTACGTTAGTTGATACTGAACCCTAAATTGGCCTTAATCGGAAGTCAATTTCTTTTTTTGTCTACCGATTATAACAGATGATTAAACGATATAGAGACACATAGATTCGATGGAATGGGGAGATAAGGTGTTGTATTTTTCTTCCGATTATATTTGCCTCATCAAATTAGAATTTATTTGTCTCTTAAATGCATCTTAATCGGAAGATATGTATAATTTTTTTCCTACGATTTAGTTGTAATCGGAAGTTTGGTTGTTTTTTAATCTTCCAATTATGTGTATCTTCATGACTTTAGATATTTTCGTTTGAAAATGAACTATAAGCGGTAGATAACCTTGAACCCGTGTATCTTACGATTATATTTGCCTCATCAAAATGGTAAGCTAACCCATTGTAACATTATACGAGACAATTAAAAACCTCAAAGAGAGTTTATACCATATGTGCCCATCAATTCGACCAGTTTCATCATCAAGTGTATGAGTAGTCTTGGTAATCCTTTCCAACCAACAAGTGTAACCTAATTATTAACAAAGATAATAACACCCAATCAACAAATCAAACAAAACTTCCAGACATAAACAAGAAATTAAAATTTTAGGGTCCAGAATACATATAAGTTATAACTAATCCTAAATCAGTAAAACCCAAACTGATAAAAACACAATTAAAAAAAAAATCAAAACGAGTAACAATTCTACCGTGAAATTAAAAAGAGATCATGGAAAAAATAATTAAAAAACGCTAACTTTACCTACTGATCTTGATGAAGGCAGAGAGGATCACTTGATCTACTTATTCCCTCCATTAGTTTGATCTCTCGAGTACTCACAAAAAAGAAATCGCAAGAAAATTAAGGGAAAAACCCTAGAGTCAAAACCAAAGAAATCCTAAATTTCAACATTAAAAATATGATAAAAATAAAATTATACCAGATTTGCACCCGACGTTCAAGATTTGCTATCCTCTACACCAGTTGAAGTTGATGCTCCAGAATCGTAAAAAAGAATAGAACTAAAGTGTTGATTAAAAGATTACTGAAAACCCTAGTTTTCATTTTTCGTTTTTACTCAGAAGAAACTGAAATGTTGTTGTCCGAGAAAAATAAAGAGGTGGAGGTATGTAGAGGTGAAGACGAGGACGAAAAAAATTGTTCGTCTGAGAAAGAGGGAGGGAAGAATGAGAAAGAGAGATAAAAGGCAAAAGAGGTGGAGAGAATGAGGGGTACGGTTTCTCTCTCTCATAAGATAAGGATAACGATGATGCGAGATGTTTCATCTCCAGCCGTCTATGCATAAGAAGAGAAAATCACATCCACACAGTTGGAAATACCTACCACATAAACAATACTATCCTATTTTTCGTTGTAGAAGTCAACAAAAGTCATACTACAACGACATCTTTGACTTTAGTCAATAACATAAACAAGCATGTCGTTCTAGAAGTCAACCAAATTTATACCATAACGACGCTTTGACTTTAGTCAACGACGCGTTCAGTGTATAGTGGTTTTGAGACACTTGGTATTGGTGTCGTTTCATTATGTCTCAAATAGCCTCTTTTCCACTAGTGCGCCCGCGTTTGAAGGTTATTTTGATTAGTTTGCTTTCTTAGGCAATAATCATTTAGAAGTGAAATTTTTTCGGGGATGCAAATCATTTGAACACTTTTAGAAGAAAAAACTTCCCAATCTGTAAAAAATGCAAATTATAAATTGTGAAATCCAATACAAAAGACTTTTTAAAAGAATGTGTAATCGGGGATACTAAAAGTAATCGGGGATATAAATTTCTATCTCCATCCAATATTGTCTGCTAAAAGCTGATTTATGGGTATGGAAATATTAAAATACCCTTTAGTATTTTAACTTCTCTTCTTCTTCTCTTCTCCTTCTCTGTCGGCTTTTGTCTTTGATTTTTATTTTTTTCATCATCAATTTCAACGTGGTTTCACAGTTGGTTCAAAAAAAAAACAGCGATTAATCTGTTATATAAATAAATATGCCTGCTTGAAAGAAACCTAATCATCGATTTTTTTTTGAAAGAATTCGTTTAGGTTAGAATCAAAAATTAAAACTGAACAATTTCAGTTAATACCGGCATCGTATTACCAGTTTCGTGTACCGACACAGTTTTAGTATGAACACAGTTTTAGTATGAACACCATGCCGTTTAACTATTACGGCACTGTTTTTAGTATGAATACCATGCCAAAATTATTAATTGCCGGCATGCTCGATAGAAATCTATCAACGCCGATAGCCAAGTGAAAAAAACTCAAGTCTCTGAGAAATTTGCATCATGTGTCGGCATAGCAAGTTGTGCAATGTACCATGTCGGCATGCTCGATATGAACTTTTTGTGCCGGCAGTGTACTTACAATTTTGAAATAGGGAGATATTGTGTTTCGGCATGGTGAAAATATGAACACCATGCCGATTTTGGCCCTGCCGGCATGGTATTCATACTTTTACTATGCCGACATTGAGTTTTTCAGGCATAATTGTTAAAAAGTTCAAATGCTAGCTAAGTGGAACCAAAAAATTGTTTACTTGTTTAGAGAAAGGAAAAGCATGCATAGCTATGGACCTATAGAACTATGGAAAAGCATGCTTAATTATGGACCTATTATTTGCCTGTTTAGAGAAAGGAAAAACATCCATGGGTCTCACCAAGTTCTCTCACTTGGTACAATCCTCCGTGAGGAGCCCACAATGCCAATCGTTTTTGTTTGATTTTTGTTAAAAGGAGAGCAAAAATAGATTCGAGGAGAGCGAAAATCGTGGTTGAGCAGCTAGTTTAGACCTAGTTGATATAATTTTGTGATACTGACTAAATTACCCATATGCGTACCCAATAAAAGTTACACCCATTCTAATTCTCCCAAAACCAAGCCAAAATTTCCATTATTTCGGTTAACTCCACCATCAGACAGGATGACCAACTCATCACTTGTTAAGAAACCTTAAAAAAGAATCAAACATACCTAAAAAAAATTGATCAATTTCGTTGGGAAGGCAAAAGTTATCATGACCATATATCTTCCTCCTTAAAGGTCTTGACAAAATATGCACTCATATTGAACGGTGATAAAACCCTAGTTTCCTATTGGTCGAAATAGATCTTTTTCAATGTAAAAGATGTGGTGAGGGCACTTGGCATAATTCTATCGGTTGAAATATTAAAAATTGGGTAACACTTTGTTTACATCAAAAATACTTAACTGTTTGTCAGCGTGACCAAAAAGTAGATGGACAACACTTCTGTAAGAATTTTAGCCTTAATAATTTTGTTACACCAATATTTAACTGTACGTCAGTGACACCGTATGAGATGCACAATACTCCCGTTAAACCTTGCCAATTTTTTCCCATTCAGAATTTAAAACCGAGTTTCTAAAGATTTAACACAATTGAGATTTGAGAAACAAGGGAATAAAGAGATTTATCTGCCGTCGATTGTGGATGATCAACAGAGCTGAATGAAGAGATTTGTGTAGATTATTCAGGTACTTAAACTAAGAAAAAACCCTAATTCAATCTTCATAAGACTAACTAATTATGTATTCCCCTTTTCCCTGTAATTGATCTTCAGGTTTTTCTTCGATACCCGTACTCGCGATCCTACAAAGTTCAATGGAGGGTATTTGAGAAGGTTTTTACAGATTTTCGAGATTATTACTACGAGATATTGGCATGTGCTAAGTTAAGGTTTCAGCCAATCCCATCTGCTTGGTTAGGTTACTAAACCTTTTAGATTTGTGCATAAAGACTGTATAGTTATGACGTTTTAAGGTACAATTTGGTTATTGATAAAGATCGTACAAATTTCAATCGTTCGAGCAAATTATACACTTTTACACAAATTATTCGGGTACAATTCAATTTCCCTACAGGAAGAAAAAGTAAATTTTGAATTTTGATTTGTTGTTTTTAAGAAAAAACCCAAATAGTAATTCAGGTACAATTCAATTTCTCCTACAGGGGAAAAACCTAAATTTTGAATTTTAATTTGTTATTTTTGAGATAAACCCAAAATTTACTATTTGGGTTTGTAATTCCAGGGTTTTGAAATTCTGGGTTTGTGTGATTTTTCGCAATTGAAGATCCAATATTGGGGAGAAGAATTTGGAAGAATTAGAAACACTAAATCTAAAAACTCAGGTATTACTCTTTGTTTCCTGTTAATATTTATAGCAATAATTAGGATGGTCTCAGTTTATGATGGATCGATATTCTCACATTTTGCTAAGTTGTTGTGACCGTGGATGGTACAAATGCATATCTTATCAGGTATTGAGTTGTTGCTAAATCATGTCATACTATTTTCGAGATGGGATTTCCATTGTTAAAGAACTGCAAGGTTCTATCAATTTTCTTGGATTTTGGACCTGATGTTAGATGGGTTGGACTTTGGAGATGATACGGGAATGCTGGGAGTACATGTTGGTCGACGATCAATTGAATTGCACTTCATCGTCAAGTAATTTCCGTACTTCTCTTAGGGAGAAATTCTGTTATCCCATGGTTAGACCTTCCTGTTGTGCACATGTTGAGACAAACCAAGAGATGTTGTACTCTTAAAATGACTATAAACTTGGCCTTTCTCATGTTTCTTTTGCAGGTATCTTAACATGTATAGGTGTTTCGAACATAGTGGTTTCCACCGAGTGTGGCGGATCAATCACACCAGTTTGTTTTTTTTTTAAACAAAGCTTGAAATTGTCGTCAAATTATATATACAATTTTTATAAAAATCGCTTCATCATAAGTACCAACAACTCTCTCCTTCTTCTTATTCTTCTTCTTAATCACTTCCCTCTCCTCCTCCTCTCCATCTCTTCTTCTTTCTCTCTTGGTATACTTACTGATTTTGCATCCGTGTTTCGTTGTGTACAAGGGAGAGATCGCTGCGATTGTTTCATGATGAGGAAGATCCAGCAAAAAAGGTTTGTACAGAAAAGATTTTAGGTAATGTTACCTTTTCTACGTAGATTAGGTTAAATTGCGTTATGCAGTTGAGATTTCCCTTTCTATAATCTGTTTTCTGTAATCAAAAATGTTCACTGAATTGGATGTAATAGCATAAAAGCACATGGTACAGAACATATTCTTTAAGTTTAATGTTCAAAATATTGCAGTGATCCCATAAATAACTCTATATTACTGTAGCCTGGATCTGCTATCGGTGTCAAAGAAAGTTCAATAAATTGTTGACTAATGTCAAAGAAAGTTCGATAACTTATGCTGATCGTACCACTTTCGTTCTTTTCGTCGAGACTTTGTTATATTTTGCGAACTTTCTAAAAACATGCTTTAAGAATTTTGTAGCATCTTAGTTATTAGAAAACTTTTTTGTCACTTACATTCTCAAATGTTTGTTATGCTACATGTATTATGACTACAAGGCATTGTTTTGTATGGTTCCTCAAATTAGACTTTGCATGGAAGTTAGACAAAAAATCTCCACTTTTAGAGAACTCTTTGCGAAATTCACCCTAGATTGAGACTCGGCGTTGGCAGTTTGGTGATCTAGAACCAAACCAAGATTGATTATACAATATCCTAGCTCAATCCAACGTATCCTAAATCTCATGTACGGAGGTTCTGGAACTAACATGTATCTCAGTAAAATTATATTCATTTGTTGTCTAATTGAAATAGTTTTACAGCCTCTCTGTTAAGCATTTTCATTTTTTCGTGTTTGCAGGCTTAGATGCTTGCCCAATTGCAGTGAACAACGTGGTCAACCTAAGGTGCACAATACTTATGGAGCTATACTGTTCCTCACTTTGACCCGGAATCACGGCAATACAGTCACAGCGAAAAATTGGAATAATATAGGTGAGTAATCGCAAGTAAAATAAGATTACCACTGCTTCCTCTCACCAACTTCAGAATTCTCATGTGAATAACTAGCATTCTCATGTGTTGCCGTATACACAACTTCGGAATTGATTTACATTGTCCATACTATATATACTATTTAGTCTACACAAATGTGTTGTTTGTTCAGGTATTTTATGAATTTTAATTGGGTTTCGTTTAGCTTGCTTTCTTCTTATGGTATTTTTTTTTAGGGTGGAGGTGGTATGCACTTAACTCCAGACCATAGTGGCCAAGCCGGTGCGGTCATGTATACCTGCGTTTTGGATGCCACCAATTTTACAAGAGAATCCAGCCAATGGAGTGCACCTTCCAGAATCCAGACACACCAATGACTGGTGGTCAGATGGGAAATCAGGACCCTCGCCCACCAAACGTAACCAACTTTTTTACCTACATTTTACTTTCACGGTGAGAACATGATTTCGCGAAGTGTCCACAGTGGTTCTGAGAAGGCACTCCTTCGCCAGGTTGTAAGCCTTCCATCAGAGCAAACTAATATACTTCCACCAGACAAAAGGGCGTAGTTCTATATAAGGTGTACAGTCCTTCACCGTAATAGCATTCTTATCTATGAATGTTGTGAATGTTGAGTACAACAATGAGGCCGGAAATAGATAAGTAAGTATGAGGAAACAACAATAGCATTGATCATAAATTGGGATATCATGTAAAGCTTTTAAGCTTGGCTTGCACACTAAAACAGGCTAATGGACAGTAATTTATTCGAAACAACTACCATAAATGACTTCATTGGTAGTCATTTGACGACACAAAAATACAAAAATAAACTAGAAGATACACAAATAAACTAGACACCACTTATGTTATCCATTAAGCTACGGGTAGATAGCAAGTGCAGCAGGCGAGCCAGCAGCAAAGACATCAGTTGTTTGCAGGGATGCACCAATGAGAGGGTTAATTTACCTGAAATTTAGTACGGGTAGTCCTCCAAGTCCACAAGCCTATGTTTTTTATTATTAAATATTGGATCGGTCAGAGCTACTTGCCTGGACTTAATTTATTTTTTCTCACCAACCTGGTCCATCTATGGTCGTTTCGGGATCTGTTACCTATGCTTGCGCCCTAGCAAGTGAGCCATTGATCACCACTAAAACACGGTCTTCGCCTTGAGGAAATATTCGATTGTGGGAACTTATATTGTCTTTACCTTTAAGTCTTTTGTAAGTCAATTTTGGAAAAATGATTTGTCATTGTTGATTCTACAAGACCTTTAGAATTGTTTTATGTTTTTGCCCCACACACCAAATCAAAAATGCACCTCTACAGAACAGAGGCAAAGCCCCATGCACACCAATTAAAAAATGCATCGATGCGTGGCCGGACAAATCAAAAATGCATCGTCACAGAGCGGGATGAAGCCTCGCCCAAGTTAAAAGAAGAAATAAATGCCCGGTGCGTAGCACGGGCACAAATCTAGTATAGGCATAAACCTTTACTGCTATTAGTCATCATGATTTTCGTAGTGTTTAATAAAAGATCCAGTGGCAATCTTAGCTCGTCGTGAAGAATTTTTCTATATGTCTTGATAATCACCTTAATAATTTTGCTGAATTAATGGATTGCTACTGTCACAAATTTGTTGGAATCTTGCAACAATTGAAGAAACGTCAGATGTATCAAACAATAATATAAAGAACAGTATCAAACAACTCTACCACGAACAAATTGATGAGGGCAGAATCACAGGTTCAACAAGCTGTCCTTAACACATTAGTTCGCGGGTATACTCTGAAGTAATGCTAAACCCCAACGTGCGAAGATGTGTCCAGGATAAGACTGCCCGATATAACTTGAGTTAGCACAACGCAAGTTACCCACTCTTGAACTCAGCAACAGGGATGGAAGCAAAACGCCGCACAAAATATAAGAAGAAGAAGAAAAGTAGACCTAGAGATAGTCGCTGCTTTTGTGTTTTTTAAAAACAGAATTTCGAGTCATATTTATAGGATGGATACTTGCAAATCAAGTTAGGTTTTTTTTTGTTTTCTTCAAAAACAAGTAAAACTCGTAAAAGTAAAAGGAATTTCCCACAAAAAAACTCTTAAAAATAATTTTGGAATTAAATTCCTAAAGAAAAAATTCTCCAAAAAGTAAATCCGAATAGGAAAGGGACTTGGTGCATGGTATACGCGTATATCGCATGGGTCAAAATATGTATTTTTGCCCACCCGCTCCACCCACGTTTTACAATTCATACATAAGTGTATGATTATATAGTGGAGCTCCTTTTTGCCCACCCGCTCCACCCACGTTTTACAATAATATAAAGAACAGTATCAAACAACTCTACCACGAACAAATTGATGAGGGCAGAATCACAGGTTCAACAAGCTGTCCTTAACACATTAGTTCGCGGGTATACTCTGAAGTAATGCTAAACCCCAACGTGCGAAGATGTGTCCAGGATAAGACTGCCCGATATAACTTGAGTTAGCACAACGCAAGTTACCCACTCTTGAACTCAGCAACAGGGATGGAAGCAAAACGCCGCACAAAATATAAGAAGAAGAAGAAAAAGTAGACCTAGAGATAGTCGCTGCTTTTGTGTTTTTTAAAAACAGAATTTCGAGTCATTTATAGGATGAGATACTTGCAAATCAAGTTAGGTTTTTTTTGTTTTCTTCAAAAACAAGTAAAACTCGTAAAAGGAATTTCCCACAAAAAACTCTTAAAAAATAATTTTGGAATTAAATTCCTAAAGAAAAAATTCTCCAAAAAGTAAATCCGAATAGGAAAGGGACTTGGTGCATGGTATACGCGTATATCGCATGGGTCAAAATATGTATTTTTGCCCACCCGCTCCACCCACGTTTTACAATTCATACATAAGTGTATGATTATATAGTGGAGCTCCTTTTTGCCCACCCGCTCCACCCACGTTTTACAATAATATAAAGAACAGTATCAAACAACTCTACCACGAACAAATTGATGAGGGCAGAATCACAGGTTCAACAAGCTGTCCTTAACACATTAGTTCGCGGGTATACTCTGAAGTAATGCTAAACCCCAAGTGCGAAGATGTGTCCAGGATAAGACTGCCCGATATAACTTGAGTTAGCACAACGCAAGTTACCCACTCTTGAACTCAGCAACAGGGATGGAAGCAAAACGCCGCACAAAATATAAGAAGAAGAAGAAAAGTAGACCTAGAGATAGTCGCTGCTTTTGTGTTTTTTAAAAACAGAATTTCGAGTCATATTATAGGATGAGATACTTGCAAATCAAGTTAGGTTTTTTTTTGTTTTCTTCAAAAACAAGTAAAACTCGTAAAAGGAATTTCCCACAAATAAAACTCTTAAAAAATAATTTTGGAATTAAATTCCTAAAGAAAAAATTCTCCAAAAAGTAAATCCGAATAGGAAAGGGACTTGGTGCATGGTATACGCGTATATCGCATGGGTCAAAATATGTATTTTTGCCCACCCGCTCCACCCACGTTTTACAATTCATACATAAGTGTATGATTATATAGTGGAGCTCCTTTTTGCCCACCCGCTCCACCCACGTTTTACAATAATATAAAGAACAGTATCAAACAACTCTACCACGAACAAATTGATGAGGGCAGAATCACAGGTTCAACAAGCTGTCCTTAACACATTAGTTCGCGGGTATACTCTGAAGTAATGCTAAACCCCAACGTGCGAAGATGTGTCCAGGATAAGACTGCCCGATATAACTTGAGTTAGCACAACGCAAGTTACCCACTCTTGAACTCAGCAACAGGGATGGAAGCAAAACGCCGCACAAAATATAAGAAGAAGAAGAAAAGTAGACCTAGAGATAGTCGCTGCTTTTGTGTTTTTTAAAAACAGAATTTCGAGTCATATTTATAGGATGAGATACTTGCAAATCAAGTTAGGTTTTTTTTTGTTTTCTTCAAAAAACAAGTAAAACTCGTAAAAGGAATTTCCCACAAATAAAACTCTTAAAAAATAATTTTGGAATTAAATTCCTAAAGAAAAAATTCTCCAAAAAGTAAATCCGAATAGGAAAGGGACTTGGTGCATGGTATACGCGTATATCGCATGGGTCAAAATATGTATTTTTGCCCACCCGCTCCACCCACGTTTTACAATTCATACATAAGTGTATGATTATATAGTGGAGCTCCTTTTTGCCCACCCGCTCCACCCACGTTTTACAATAATATAAAGAACAGTATCAAACAACTCTACCACGAACAAATTGATGAGGGCAGAATCACAGGTTCAACAAGCTGTCCTTAACACATTAGTTCGCGGGTATACTCTGAAGTAATGCTAAACCCCAACGTGCGAAGATGTGTCCAGGATAAGACTGCCCGATATAACTTGAGTTAGCACAACGCAAGTTACCCACTCTTGAACTCAGCAACAGGGTGGAAGCAAAACGCCGCACAAAATATAAGAAGAAGAAGAAAAGTAGACCTAGAGATAGTCGCTGCTTTTGTGTTTTTTAAAAACAGAATTTCGAGTCATATTTATAGGATGAGATACTTGCAAATCAAGTTAGGTTTTTTTTTGTTTTCTTCAAAAACAAGTAAAACTCGTAAAAGGAATTTCCCACAAATAAAACTCTTAAAAAATAATTTTGGAATTAAATTCCTAAAGAAAAAATTCTCCAAAAAGTAAATCCGAATAGGAAAGGGACTTGGTGCATGGTATACGCGTATATCGCATGGGTCAAAATATGTATTTTTGCCCACCCGCTCCACCCACGTTTTACAATTCATACATAAGTGTATGATTATATAGTGGAGCTCCTTTTTGCCCACCCGCTCCACCCACGTTTTACAATAATATAAAGAACAGTATCAAACAACTCTACCACGAACAAATTGATGAGGGCAGAATCACAGGTTCAACAAGCTGTCCTTAACACATTAGTTCGCGGGTATACTCTGAAGTAATGCTAAACCCCAACGTGCGAAGATGTGTCCAGGATAAGACTGCCCGATATAACTTGAGTTAGCACAACGCAAGTTACCCACTCTTGAACTCAGCAACAGGGATGGAAGCAAAACGCCGCACAAAATATAAGAAGAAGAAGAAAAGTAGACCTAGAGATAGTCGCTGCTTTTGTGTTTTTTAAAAACAGAATTTCGAGTCATATTTATAGGATGAGATACTTGCAAATCAAGTTAGGTTTTTTTTTGTTTTCTTCAAAAACAAGTAAAACTCGTAAAAGGAATTTCCCACAAATAAAACTCTTAAAAAATAATTTTGGAATTAAATTCCTAAAGAAAAAATTCTCCAAAAAGTAAATCCGAATAGGAAAGGGACTTGGTGCATGGTATACGCGTATATCGCATGGGTCAAAATATGTATTTTTGCCCACCCGCTCCACCCACGTTTTACAATTCATACATAAGTGTATGATTATATAGTGGAGCTCCTTTTTGCCCACCCGCTCCACCCACGTTTTACAATAATATAAAGAACAGTATCAAACAACTCTACCACGAACAAATTGATGAGGGCAGAATCACAGGTTCAACAAGCTGTCCTTAACACATTAGTTCGCGGGTATACTCTGAAGTAATGCTAAACCCCAACGTGCGAAGATGTGTCCAGGATAAGACTGCCCGATATAACTTGAGTTAGCACAACGCAAGTTACCCACTCTTGAACTCAGCAACAGGGATGGAAGCAAAACGCCGCACAAAATATAAGAAGAAGAAGAAAAGTAGACCTAGAGATAGTCGCTGCTTTTGTGTTTTTTAAAAACAGAATTTCGAGTCATATTTATAGGATGAGATACTTGCAAATCAAGTTAGGTTTTTTTTTGTTTTCTTCAAAAACAAGTAAAACTCGTAAAAGGAATTTCCCACAAATAAAACTCTTAAAAAATAATTTTGGAATTAAATTCCTAAAGAAAAAATTCTCCAAAAAGTAAATCCGAATAGGAAAGGGACTTGGTGCATGGTATACGCGTATATCGCATGGGTCAAAATATGTATTTTTGCCCACCCGCTCCACCCACGTTTTACAATTCATACATAAGTGTATGATTATATAGTGGAGCTCCTTTTTGCCCACCCGCTCCACCCACGTTTTACAATATATAAAGAACAGTATCAAACAACTCTACCACGAACAAATTGATGAGGGCAGAATCACAGGTTCAACAAGCTGTCCTTAACACATTAGTTCGCGGGTATACTCTGAAGTAATGCTAAACCCCAACGTGCGAAGATGTGTCCAGGATAAGACTGCCCGATATAACTTGAGTTAGCACAACGCAAGTTACCCACTCTTGAACTCAGCAACAGGGATGGAAGCAAAACGCCGCACAAAATATAAGAAGAAGAAGAAAAGTAGACCTAGAGATAGTCGCTGCTTTTGTGTTTTTTAAAAACAGAATTTCGAGTCATATTTATAGGATGAGATACTTGCAAATCAAGTTAGGTTTTTTTTTGTTTTCTTCAAAAACAAGTAAAACTCGTAAAAGGAATTTCCCACAAATAAAACTCTTAAAAAATAATTTTGGAATTAAATTCCTAAAGAAAAAATTCTCCAAAAAGTAAATCCGAATAGGAAAGGGACTTGGTGCATGGTATACGCGTATATCGCATGGGTCAAAATATGTATTTTTGCCCACCCGCTCCACCCACGTTTTACAATTCATACATAAGTGTATGATTATATAGTGGAGCTCCTTTTTGCCCACCCGCTCCACCCACGTTTTACAATATAAAGAACAGTATCAAACAACTCTACCACGAACAAATTGATGAGGGCAGAATCACAGGTTCAACAAGCTGTCCTTAACACATTAGTTCGCGGGTATACTCTGAAGTAATGCTAAACCCCAACGTGCGAAGATGTGTCCAGGATAAGACTGCCCGATATAACTTGAGTTAGCACAACGCAAGTTACCCACTCTTGAACTCAGCAACAGGGATGGAAGCAAAACGCCGCACAAAATATAAGAAGAAGAAGAAAAGTAGACCTAGAGATAGTCGCTGCTTTTGTGTTTTTTAAAAACAGAATTTCGAGTCATATTTATAGGATGAGATACTTGCAAATCAAGTTAGGTTTTTTTTTGTTTTCTTCAAAAACAAGTAAAACTCGTAAAAGGAATTTCCCACAAATAAAACTCTTAAAAAATAATTTTGGAATTAAATTCCTAAAGAAAAAATTCTCCAAAAAGTAAATCCGAATAGGAAAGGGACTTGGTGCATGGTATACGCGTATATCGCATGGGTCAAAATATGTATTTTTGCCCACCCGCTCCACCCACGTTTTACAATTCATACATAAGTGTATGATTATATAGTGGAGCTCCTCTTTAGTTTTCCACAATGTGGGACTAAAGGTTCCACTTCATTCACCCAAAAATGAGTGAGTATCCTTAGACCCTTAGGTCATTAGATCAAACCATACCAAGACCATAAAATCTTTTTAATTAAAACTCATTTTCTCCAACAAAATTTTTTCCCAATTTTTCTTATGAAGTCTGTTTGGTTTCTCGCTGATTTGATCACGATTTTGTTAATGGTTTTACCATCAAGATTATCTTGATTTTAAGCACCTTATTTACCATAGTTTTAATGGTTTCCCTTAATTAAGCTGTTAAGATGCTGAGTAGACGAGCGTTGGAGTTGCTGGTGAAGTGGTGGGTGGAGATGGGTGCGTCTGGACTATATACGGTATATTTTGTAGGATATTTTTATATCAAAAAGGTTCTGATTTGCGAGTTAACTACGATTTTCGTTCTCTTCGGGTCCATTTTTGCTCTCCCCTTAATTAACAAAGATCTTTTGTTTTACAAATCATAAAAAACCGTGATGCATAAGAGTTTTTTTTGTTAAGTCCTATGGTATTCACCTGGAAACCGTTGCTCTCGCTTTTTATTATCAAAAATGATAAAAGAACAGCTGAAAAAACCGTGAAAAAAACTGCATACTCACAGTGGGTGTGGGACTCACAAACCCTCACCCCTATAAATCTCCCACAGCGGGCCCTCTAACTGTGAGTTGTGGTTTTTTTCACGGTTTTTGGGGCAGTCCGCTAAGAATTTTTAGTATTTCCTTTTTGGGTCTACGAGTTTCTGCGCGACTTTTCTCACAGTTCATTAAGAGCCAATGATAACAAGAACTTCTGGATTCACAATTCGCATAAATTAAAATAACCCTCTGACCCTAAACGTGACTGTAACAGGCACCACAATTGGCCAAATTGATGGTTTGGCTCATCATTCATCTATTTGTTAATGACAGTTGTCAACTTGTCATACTTCGTTTTTTTGTCAGGGAACACACAGAGCAGCCATTAACAGAAATAGTTCCATGGATGTTATCCCTTGCGAGAATGATCCATTGATTGTCATGGAAATATCATTCTACTTGGATCTAGCACCAGATAAAGTCACAAACATATATTTGCCGAGAGAACTCTGTTTTGAGGCTAACAAAATGATTCAATGACATAAACAATGCAAATACAGCATATCAAACACCAGACCTATCCTTGTTCAACATTAAAGGAATCATCATGAACATATAAACAACTACTCTATCCGTCCTACTATTAAGTGACTTAGTTCAAGTTTGCACAATTTTTAAGGCAAGCAAGGGAAAAAAGTATATTTAAATATTTTTTACAATTATACCCATATGGATAACAACTAGTGAAATTTTGAAATGATTTATTTCTCAAACTAAACCACGGATGTTCGCAAACTTCATACCATTGAAAAACATTTTAAAACACCTACGTAAGAATATAAACATGCCTATCAAATTATGCATATTTCTTATAATCAATTAAAAGGATAATTTTAGAAATATCTCCTTGTTTAGTGATATAGGTCACTTAATAGTGGGACAAAATCTAAAAGTAAATAGGTCACTTAATAGTGGGACGAAGGGACTAAAATTCAAACACAAGCACACACAAAGCTCGGTGAGCCTTGGACGTCCTCGACAATTTAATTTGTCCCACGACGAATTCAGTATTCACTCGGCTAAGTGTACTCGTGACTATTTCGGCTGAGTTTGACGAGTTTGGTCGGAGACGCCAACTTGTTACTCTTAATATCAAGGAGTTTGCATGATGTCATATATGAAATAACCACATTCACCAATAAAGAAGCTCTAAGAATCCTAACCTTTGACCTAATCAGCAGCTCCGATTTCGGCTCATCTTGTAGTTGCAGGAAATCCTACAACTATACCCTTAGTGTAATCTTAATATCAACTCAAGTAATCATCTTAAAATTCATACATTCATTCATAGAATCTTCAATATGGTTACAAGATTTGAGATGAACTCTAACTTGGAGAACAAACAATATTTTTCTCTCTCCTAGATTCCAAATCTACGCTCTCAAAAAGATCTCCCCTTTTACATGGTCGCTCGGTCCCTTATATAGGGATTTTACATAGTGGATGACATCTAATAAAGCCTTTATTTTCGGATCTGGTGTGCGTAATTAACGCACGCTTACTCTAACTCTTCTCGCACATATTCTATAACTTCGCACGATCATCACACTTTTCTCTTGATTCTTCTGACGTCATCTGATGCGTCATCTTAAATATATTGTACGCGATTGCCTTCGCTCATTCATCGAACCATTTCTTCGCATACGTAATAGATGTGCGGTATTTAGTATCTACATTTTGCCTCTTCTCATGTCGTTTCTTTGGAAAGGGAGCGATATGAGAAACTCCAATTTACAATGTCGTACTCATTCACCTCTTCATATTCTTATCAGCCGACAAGTTTCCATGATTTGAGTGTAACCGTCTACACGTACTGATTTTCTCCCTTTTTACCGACACGTTCGAATTTAACCGGTCACTTTTTTCATCTATTTATTAGCCAAATTTGAGGAAAGATAATCTTTTCTTCTCCATTTTATCTTCCCTTCTTGTCTCTGTAAATTCTATGTAAATCTTTATCTTCTCCAGATTCCTCCATCATTCTTTCAAGGCTTCATCTCTAAATTTTGTTGATGTTCCCATGGATCCTGATCAAAGGTTTGTATATTTTGCTGGAACTGATCTGATCTTTTGTTGGAACTAATCTGATCTTTCTTTATGTTATCGATTTGTCGTCATATTAATCTCCATACTTATTCTGTTTCAGCAAAAATTCTTCTTCTAGGAGTATCAAATTCACAATTCCGAACCCTAATTCTTCTTCAAGCTTGAAGGGCAAAGAATCTCTCAAGAGGAAGCCATCGCATAACAAAGGAGTAAGAAATACTTTCTTTTGTATAAACAATATTATTGCCTCTGTTTCTTGTCTGCTTTGTTATTTCGCAGGAGTCCGAATGCAAGATTGATGGTGGTAAGAAACCTAAGATGAGAAGAATTCGCAAAGCAACTCCACTCAGCAAGAATCTCTTAATTCCTGACTTCGATTGCCAGGAGGTTGATGCTTCTTCTCGCGTCAATACTGGCGCTCCTGCACCAGACTTGACTGCTCCTATTTCTTTGGATTCAACTACTTCTCCAAATGAGACTATCGCTTCTCAGGAGAATGCTCATACTGATGAAGTAGCGAAGAACATTCCCTTTTCTCCTTCAGTATCCGCACCACCCGTGGTCCACACTGTTTCTACCTTCGTCAATATTCCTTTGTCTGCGAATATCCCCGCACCTATAGAAAATGTCATTGCTTCTGCTTCTGCGAATATTCCCGCATCAATGGAGAATGTTACTGCTCCTGCCTCTGCGAAAATTACCTCTCCGTCAGTAATGGGCAAATCTCCCTCAATATTAACGGACTCTTCTTCCCTTTCTTCTAAATTTTCTCCTCTTTCTCTAGAATCCCTTTCTATTGATAAGGAGATTTTAGGAGAGATGAGTTCTACTTCTCAAGCTTTATCTGAGCTTATAGACTCTGCTCTCTCATGTTCTGATGACCCCTTTAAACTTCGCATCTGTAGCGCTCTGAAGAAATTGGTGTGCGATTCTCCACCCAACAAACCAACCAGGAGCGAAATCTTCTCTGAAATCGATCCAAGCGTACATATTCTTTTGGATGTCCTGGTAAACATTTTTTTAGCACATATTTTTTATTCTCATTGTATTACTTCATATTTATTCCTGTTTTTTTTAATCCCCTTTTTAGGAAGCTCGTCGTCGCATGATTTTAGCTGAAGGATAATTTGAATTCCATAATTCCACAATGAAACTTTCTCATCAAAACACCATCCTAAGAAATGAAATTAACAAATTGAAAGAAGAGATTCAGACCGCAACTATTGAATTTAATGATTTTCATAAGAGGAATCAAGACCTAAGAGGTGCCTTTCTTTTTTCCTTTATACTTTTCTCTTATTGTAATCTGCTTTTCCTATCTATGTTTTTTGAATTTCTTTGCATGCACGTTAAGATTTAAATCAGAAACGCGTTATTGTGTTATATGAGTTTCAATTTGCTGCTGAAGATGCTCGCTCTGATAATGAGAAGTTACAGAATCAGATAATTCAACTAAACAATGAACACTCGTATTCGCTTGACCAGATTGAAAATCTAACAAACGAGAATGTATGTTTGTCTCAACAATGCGAAACATTTGATTCCCAACTTTCCCATCTGTCTTATTTATTGGGTATTGCTGACTTGAGACATAAAACCTTATCAGATGAAAATCAGGGTCTTTCCCAAGAGAAACGATGTTTTTGCGTCAATATCTTATTCTTCAAAAAGTTTGTGAAGAAAAAGAAGAATCTCGTCGCTTATTACAGAAGCAATATGATGAATCTTCAGAGAAATTAACTGCTCAGAACGAAAAGATTATTCAGAGTAAGATAAATTTGACAGTGAAAATGAATCAACTTCGAGAATAATATTCCCAATTGAAAGAATCTCATGATGCTCTTATGAAAGAAAAGACTTCCCTTGCTTTAGATGAAAAAGAATTCGACTTCGTCTGAAAGGTCTAGTTGGTGATGATTTTGATAAGGCTATGGAGAATATGAAGAATAATGGTCTTGGTTTAGCTCAATATCTCATTTCTCAAAGGGAAGGTAGTCACATGAAGTTGACTGCCTTAATTTACTTATCTTTTTTATCTATTACTTAAATTCTGTCGTTGCGAGAACTTCTCCTCTTTTATAACTCTGAATTTCTTCATGATGATCTGAAAAGTCGCACCCGTCTACCATCTCCCAGCTAAGATCTGATCTTGCCAAGGTTCGCAAAGAGCGTGCGAAGAAAACAAAAATATCCAAAGATCTTTCAGTTGCACTCAGTTCTTCTCGTGACCGAGCTGAAAGGAGGTTTTCATTTCTTCAAGATTTTATGGAGGTTGATATAAGGAATGCTGAAAAGAATATTGCTCACCAAGCTCATACTAAAACTCAGAATGTTGTCAATAAGATTCTTCTAAGCAAATTACTTCCTCCAGTTATTGTTCCTTCTCTTGAGATAAGTGATGATGAAAAGCTCCCTGAGCCTGATAGTGACTATGATCATGTAAGTGATGAGGAAGAAGCTCTTAACATCCCACATCAAGAGAATCAACTTGGGGAAAACAAATCTGGTGAATATTTATCCAAAGATCCTGAGAGTGAAGTCAACATCGAAGCTTCTGCAGGTGTTCAAGATTCGCCTTCTAATTATACTTAGCTTTTTTCTTTTTCTAATTTCTTGTCTTTTCGCAAATGTATTTTGGGGTACTTCAAACATTCGCTTACTTTACATACTCGTTTCTTGATAAGGAAAATAATATGTCTTTTCTTTCAATCTCCATACTTGCCTCTTATTATTTTCCTGGAAAGAAACGTGAAGTAATTTTGAACATCTCTTATATAACCTGCAAAATAATATTAGCGTGAGTTAGTGTTTCTCATGAGGTCTTATCGTGCCATCCTAAGTAAAGGTCTTATTTTTCCTAGTATATTAAATTCTTGTGTGCGACGAGATCGCAGGACGTCTTTACGCTTTCGCACAATGACCCATTGATCTCGTTTTATCATCTTCTTGTATTATTGCCTCTTCAGGTTTTATTATTGCGCGAATATGATAAGTTTTAATGCTCCCGTGAGTAAAAAGCCTTATGATATTCGCGTCTTTTGACACTATTCAGCTCCCTTATGGAGGGTGTCGTCCTTATATTCCCCCTGATTGCTCCTTCAAGGAGGTGTATCCCTACCGGGTTAGGGAGGGCTCCTCTCATCCAGTAATGCAACAACAAGTTATTTTCGCGGCCTCTTATCCCTTCACCGATATGGCTTATGGTTACAAGACCGCACCCTAAGTGGGGTTTCTTCGGACCGAGTGTATCATAGTCAAGACTTGTCAAGAGCGGCCAGGTACGCTCCAGACGCCCCAGGCACCCTTGAATCAACTGTGTACCTCGGCGCCTTGATCTAGTTTATGCACTCCTTAGGAGAGACCTTGTCACCTTAATCTTTCGATATAGGCGCCTCTCCTGGATAGGCTTTTATTTCTCCCCAAATATCCATGACTCAAGCTCCAGGGTCGGTGTAGCTTTCACTTGAGCGATGCTAACTAGCATCCGAATTATGACGTGCGTTAGGTCTTATTATTGCCTCTTTCTTTATGCGAACTAAGGTGCACGCAAAAATCAAATAGCTAGGCTCCTTAATTAGAGACTTTATTTCTGATGCCTTGTATGAAGGTCTTACTATAAGGTCTTAGTTTTGCCTTTTTCTTGTACAATATCTTTATAATGAAATATTCAAATCCATTCATTTGATTAGTACATTCTCATTGAATATTTAGGAATTCACATCTTCATTTTTGCTCTCTTTACTTTTACATACATGTGTCTGCCTCTTATATGTATGTGATCATCATCGCATTATTTATGGATAATATTTCTTCAAGTATAATCTGTTCCATGGACGTTCCAATTTTCGACCTGTGTTCCTTCCTTCAGGATCCATCAATTCATAAGCTCCATCTCCAATTATTCTTTTAATTATGTAGGGTCCATCCCATCTTTTCTCCAACTTTCCATCATTTCCTGTTTGATAAGGCGGTATCTCTCCCATCACTAATTCTCCTGGCTGAAAGTCTCTTATTTTTACGCGTTTTTTATATTCTCGAGCTATCCTCTGATGGTAATTTTCCATATGTCGCAAAGCAACTTCCCTTCTCTCTTCTAGATCATCCAGTTTTGTTAGGATTAAATCCGCACTTAAATTCTTTTCCCATGCTTCTAGCTTAGTTGTAGGAATTATAACCTCAGTTGGCAATACCGCTTCAACTCCATATGTCAAGCAAAAAGGTGACATTCCTGTAGATTCTCTTCTAGTTGTTCTGTATGCCCATACTGCATTGTGTACTTGTTCGTAGCATCCTTTATTATATCCCTCTAATTTCTTTTTCAATATATCTGCAATTGTCTTATTAGTCGCCTCAGCTTGACCACTGCTTTGTGGATACAATAGGGTGGACTTCCCGCTTTGGATTTTGAACGCATTAAGCAACATTTCGATATTTTCTCCTTCAAATTGTTTTCCATTATCGGAAACTAGTTATGCTGGGATTCCGAATCTGCAAATGATATTCTCAAATATGAATGTGAAAACATCTTTATCTCGAATGTGCTTCACTGCTTTCACTTCTGCTCACTTTGTAAAATAGTCTGTCGCTACTATTAAATATCTTTTTTGCCCTGTTCCTGGTATGAATGGACCCACAATGTCTAGCCCCATTTTCCAAATGTCCATTCAATTGTTGATGACTTGAGCATAGCCCCGGGTGTGTATATTTTCTTTCCATGACGTTGGCACTATTCGCACCGCCTTGACACTTCTTTCGCGTCTTCATGCATGTATGACCAATGATAACCTTGTATCTTCGTTCTATACGCAAAAGACCTTCCTCCACTATGATTTCCTGCGTCTCCATAATGTAATGCTTTAAAGAATCCATTCCTTCTGTTATTGTTAAACATCTAAGCGACGGTCCAAGGAATGATCTTCAGTAAAGTACACCATCTCTCAGCTCATAATTTGTTGCTATGCTATTTAACTTGTTTGCCTCCAACCTGTTTCTTGGGACTTCTCCTTTTTCTAAATACAAATGAAGTTGGATTCTCCAATCTGCGACTTTATTCGCCTTCTATTCTTCTTCATTGTCTACTAGCATTGCATCTAAATCTTCGCATTCTTCTTTATTAATTGATGGTAAAAAGAGTGTTTGAATCTTTATGTCCCTCGCAGTCGGAACCACCATCATAGACGGAATAAAAGAAAGTGCAGCTGCTAGCCAGTTATCTTTCAACGAAATGCGCCTCCAATTTATTTTTGGAATTTGTGTTGATGGCTCTCTTACAAGCTTCTTGTATTTTTGCAAGGATGGCTCATTTGTGCTATATACCCCTTTTATTTGGCGAATGACCAACTGTGAATCACTAGTGATTCGCGCATCTTCTATTTTCATTTTAATGTCTAGACGTAACGCGTGCACAACCGCCTCATACTCAGTTTCATTATTGGTGGACGCGAATTCCAGTCTGAATGAATATGCCATTCTTGTTCCTGCCGGGGAGATGAAAACTATTCCAATTCCATTACCTTCTCCATTTGATGATCCATCCACCAATGTATCCCATCTAGTGTTACTATGAACAAGTATTTAGGGTTCCCACACTCTTCATCTATATCCATCATCTCTTCCACACTTTCATAATCTTCTAAAGGGAATTCTGCCAAGAAATATGCAATTACTTGCGACTTTGGGGAAGATAATATTTCATACTTGATCTCAAAGTTCCCTATTTGTGCATTCCACCTCTCGATCCTTCCTGATCTTTTTGAATTTTTCATTACTGACTCAATTGGTATTTTTGTTCACACTTTGATCTTGTGAGCTTGAAAATATATACGAAGCTTTTGTGTTGCATACACCAGTGCGAGTATTAGCTTTTCTATTTTTGAATAATTATTCTCCGCGGCATTATAAGTTTTGCTTATATACTCCCTCCATTCCATTTTACTTGATGTTGTAGAGTTTTTCACGCAGATTAAGAAATAACAGAGAGAGTAAATTTTTTCCAAATTTATCCATATTAATAGCTTTCCAAAAATTTAAAGTACCTAGTTTTTAGTTTCTATATTTAGTGTAAATTACGAATCCCGTTGTAATTTACTTGGTATAGAGTACTTATCCTCCATGGAGTGGATTTAAAAATTAGATTAATTACCCATTTACTGATTTCAATGAAAATTAATGGTATGGTAATGATTCCAAAGTAAGGGTAAATTAGTGAGAATTTGGGGAAAATATCTAAACACTCATCTATTTTGGAACATAAAAAAAACCCTAAAACATCAAGTAAAATGGAACGGAGGGAGTAATATATTGGTTTTTCCACTCCTTCATCCATACGTAACAGTACAACACTTAATGCGTGTGGTGTTGATGCTAAATATATTAGTAACTCCTCTCCTTTTTCCGCCTTTTGCATGATGGACAAATTCATTAGATGGTTCTTTATATTTTGCAGCGCTTTATCGCATTCATCTGTCCACTTGAACTTAGTCCCCTTTTTCAGAATATTAAAGAAATGTTTGCACATGTCTGATGATCGCGAAATAAATCTCCCTAGTGAAGCTAGCAATCCATTTAGTTTTTGGGCATCTTTTACAGTCGCGGGTGATGGCATTTCTCGAATCGCTTGTACCTTTTCTGGATCAACTTCTATTCCCTTCTTTGATACAATATTACCTAAAAACTTTCCCGATGCTACTCTGAAAATGCACTTTTCAGGATTTACCTTAATATTGAATTGTCGCATATGTTCAAAGATTTCTCCTTAAGTTGTCTACATGATCTTCATCTTTCTTACTTTTTACCAGCATATCATCAACATAGACTTCTAATGTGGTATGTATCCACTGTGTGAACACCTTCTCCATCATTCTTTGATATGTTGCACCCGAGTTTTTCAAACCGAAAGGAATTTTTGTATAACAGTATAACCCTCTAGGCCCGAAAAAAGCAGTATGCTCTTGGTCTTCTTCAGCTAACAGAATTTGATTGTAACCCTTGTATCCATCCATCAAAGATATTCTGTCATTTCCTGCTGCCGACTCAACCATCTGTGGTATGTCTGGCAATGGATAACTGTCCTTCGGGCATGCTTTGTTTAAATCAATGAAGTCAATGCAAATCCTTATTCCCTTATTCTTCTTTGGCACCACCACCATATACTGTATCCATTCTGCATATTTCGCCGGTCTTATGATTCCTGCTTCAAGCATCTTCTGTAGTTCTTCTTCTATCTGAGAATGATATGTTGTTGCTATCTTCCGTATCCTTTGCTTGAATGGTCTTGCATTATTGCTAATATCCAACTTATGACATGCGACGGATGGATCAATTCCTGGCATTTCTTCCATGCTCCATGCGAAGATGTTTTTATATTCTCGTAAGAGGTTTATTGTTTTTTCTTCTTCTTCTTTGCCCATCTTAGTTCCAATTTTTAATATCTTTGGTTCCTCTGTTGTTCCAACATTTATTTCTTTTGTAGGTTATGTTGCGATAAAATTCGCCTTGGGTTCTCCTAGTGGTGTTGGCTCTTTTATTACATGCATTGGTCCGCCTTCTTTTTGTGGAACTTCGCTTGGTATCCCTCTTCCTTCTTGTTCCCTGATCATGTATATTCGGAATTCTTCTTCTTTCCTTAATTCTCTTGTTTTTCTCCAGCGATCTTTTCGCTTCTTTGGGCGATCTTTATAGTTTTTTACATCTATCCGGCTGCAGATCTTCGCACTCTCAATATCTCCTTTGATTTCTCCTATTCCACTTGGTAATGAAAACCGGATGCATTGGTGAAGAGTTGATGTTACGGCTTTTATCGCATGTATCCATGGTCGTCCCAAGAGCATATTATACGGTGATTCCACATCAACCACACACAATGTCATTTGTGTTTCTATTTCTCCCAACAATATTCACACTGTTATTTCTCTTTTTGGTTTTGTTGTTGTTTTATTAAAATCATGAATATTATAACTTGAGCGATCCATATCTATATCCTTATATCCCATTCTTTTGAACGTGCGATAAAATAAGATGTCCACCGAACTTCCTGTATCTACTAAGGTTCTATCCATCGCCCATCTATCTTGTTCTTTCACTCCAGCATGTTTTTCTTTGCATTCTACAACCACTGTAACCACCAAAGGATCTGTTCGTCTTAAATTCTCTTATGGTATTTCTTCCGCCGTGAATGTTATACTCTGTTTTTCCCAATCTTTTAGTGGAGAAATTTTTTCTACCGTCATAATTTTCTTTCCTTCGAAATCACGCTTGTGTATTTTTCCTGTAATTATTGCATGGAAATCATCGATAGTATTCTTGGTTGTTAAGTTGCATTGTAATTTCTTGCTGCCCTATGTTGCTTCAATGATTTTTGTCATTTTTGTTTTCTTACTTCAATTAAAAGAAGAATCTCTTTGTAAAGATCCAAAAATTTGAACAATGAAGATAAAATTTCTGAGGCTATCCTTCTGAACTTTTAGGTTTGAACTTCTAAACCTTCACCACCACGGTATATCACTCCAAACTATTTTCTAGCGCCAAAATGTAGTTGCAGGAAATCCTACAACTACACCCTTAGTGTAATCTTAATATCAAATTAAGTAATCATCTTAAAATTCATGCATTCATTCATAGAATCTTCAATATGGTTACAAGATTTGAGATGAACTCTAACTTGCACTACAAAAAAGAAGGCTTCTAGGGACGGCCAGTTTTGAAAAAACCGTCCCTAAAGAAGGATATTTGGGACGGTGATGGCATGTCCGTCCCTAATAGTCATAAAATATTTAAATCAAGGCTAAAATATGTCCGTCCCAAAAAGAAAACATGGCCAAATAGTATTAGTGACGGTGGAACATGGGACGGTACATAAACCGTCCCTAATACCTCTTGGGACGGTTTTTTGTCCTCTTGGGACGTTTTTTGGCCGTCCCAAGAGGCCTTCTGTTTTGTAGTGTTGGAGAACAAACAATATTTTTCTCTCTCCTAGATTCAAAGTCTAAGCTCTCAAAAAGATCTCCCCTTTTATATGGTCGCTCGGTCCCTTATATAGGGATTTTACATAGTGGATGACAGCTAATAAAGCCCTTATTTTCGGATCTGGCGTGCGTAATTAACGCACGCTTACTCTAACTCTTCTCGCACATATTCTATAACTTCGCACGATCATCACACTTTTCTCGTGATTCTTCTGACGTCATCTGATGCGTCATCTTAAATATACTGTACGCGATAGCCTTCGCTCATTCAAAGAACCAATTCTTCGCATACGTAATAGATGTGCGGTATTTAGTATCTACACATCTCTTTCCAGAAATTTATCACAACAAGTGCCTCTTGTTCCAGCTCTTAAGTGTCATCTTCCTTTGAGTTGCTGCCTTTGAAGCATCTTACTGACACCAAGGTCCTGATGTAAGAACTGAATGAAATATAGCTTTGCGATGGCATACCAAGGATTTCTACAGCTCTACCCTTTTATTAGGAAATAATATATGAGAGTCTATATTTAGGAGATATACACTTTAAGGAGTTTGAGTTATATTAGAAAAGTGTCTATGTTTAGAGTTTGATCTTAGATAGGAAAGTGCCTTGGGTGGTCGTCAAGTTTGTGAACAATATAAATAGGCTGTTAAGCCATAAGAATTATATACCAAGAATTATTATCAATGTAGACGTTCAATGCTTCCGCGTTTATGCTCTCCTCTCTCTTGCTCGATCCTTAACATGGTATCAGAGCAAGGTGAGAGGAAGAGAGAGGAGATGAAGAAAGGTTTTAAAAAAGTTAGAAGAGTTTTTCCGTTTAGGGTTAAAAAAAAAAAAAAAAAAAAAACGGCGCAAAGTTCTAATGATAATTAAACTGGTGTTTGGTTTTGCTTGAAATTAAGAAGATGTAAGGTATGTTGCTGCTCCAAAACCCGTTGCCTGTCAAGCCATGTTGCTGTTTTTCAAAGGAAGATGCTGTCATGAAAGCTAGGTTACTGTTCGTAACTTGTTGGATTGGAGAACAAGTTTTGGTCGCTGTTAGATTTGTCGAAAGCAGTGATGCAGTGAGGATGGATGCCGTAATAGGATCTGCTGCCAGTTGTTTTTCTTGGAAGATTGGTGGTTGATCGATGAATCTGAGTTCCAGTTTGGTTAGAGTACGGAGCAAACAAAGAAGAATTGGTGAGTTCGTGTTGGCTGTCGAGAGTTGACTGCCAGTTTCTTGTCACGGGTGAACACGAGAACAGAGATGTAGAAGACTCGCTGTTGAATGCGGATTAGAGTTGATTAATGATGAAGATGGAGAATACTCAAGTGTGGATAATGGTTGTTGTTCGGACGTGGAAAAGTCTGTGGATCAAGATGATAACTTGGGTGGAAAACGTTGCTGCTGATAATGGTGAAGAACGATCAATGATTAATCATGCTGCCGTTAATGGTGGTTATCAACGGACAGATGGGTGTAGGTTTTAGAGGTTCTTACGATGGCATCAATCCAGCAATGACGATGACCGGAGAGATGAAGTTTGTTGCCTTGGCAGATGAGATGTAATGAGGTGATGTTGTGCCTCGGTGATTGCCGGTGATCACAGCGGTTTTGGTGATGATGCTGAGAAGAACAAGGAAGAGTTTATGGGTCTTACTGCATAGAAGGGGAATCTAAGTGGTTGTTGTGATGGTGAAAGTTACGGAACAGAGTTATGATGTTGGGGTTTCACGACCTAGAACAAGTACTTGCTTACCGTAATGTCCTAAAACTATGATTGGGACCGTAATGTCCTCTTTCCTCTCTCGAATTATTATCACCTCTTGGTGATTGTTTTCTTCTATTTTTTTTTATTTTTTCTTCACAACATGAATGTTATTTCCTCTTCTCTCTTGTTCCAGTCACGCACTTCTTGCAAAACCTTCACACTTCTTTGTTCTTCAAGATTCTCTCACAATCCTGTAGTCTTTACAAAGTCTGCCACACTTTGTAGGATCTCCAAGTTTCTGCCACAAACTCTTCAACCACACTTCACTTCTTCCAACATGTTTAACAGCTTTCTGCAATACCTCTCCCACAAAACTGTCACACTTTTCTTCCATTACGCTTCTGTAACGACTGTGACCTCCTTCAGTCACACTATTCCTTATCTGTAACAGTTCTCTTGTAGTTTTGTAACACCCAGACTGTTACTATTTTTCAGTAACATTTATGTCCAACTGTGACAACACTTTAGTAACGCCTCTGTATCTTCAGCAGAATCAATCAATTCCTTTTTTTTTTTTTTTTTTACCGATCATCACAGGTCCATTGACTTCAACAGAAGCTTCTCTTTTCTGGAATCACCATCATGATCATCATTAGCATCCGTCAATGGACATCTTCCTCCAACTTCACAGACACATCAAACATGGCATCATAACATCACAACACCTTCCCATCTTCTCTGTGCTTGCTTCTCGAGCTCTAATCACCGATCGAACAGCATCAAGATTGGGTTCTTCTCTGCAGTTTCATCACAGTAATCTCGTGATTTCTTCCAACATCTCCATCAATCGCAGCACCCATTCTCGAGCTGTCCATCTCCAGCTGATCACGATAACTCCCAACAATCACCGATCATCATCAAAACTGCCATTAATGACAGTTACCTACCGATTCCTTCACTGGCATCATCTACAACAGCAGCAAAGCCAAGGTCGAGTTATCCATCTCTGCCATTCGAGTTCCATTCAACTGCATGTTCTCGAGTTCTCATCACTGCTCACAACTCCAGCCAGCCATCAAGTAATCCCATCACAGAAAAACCATCTCTGCCATGCTCGAACTCATCTTCACCATCAATATCTCGAGCATCATGTAACAGAACAACAGGTCGCTGATTTTTCAAACTCTGTATCTTCACCAAACACGAGTACTCATGTTGTTCTCTCGTTCATGGCAACACCCAACTTTTCTTTCTCAGCCTTCTCAACGACAAGAAAATACCTCTAAACTCAAACCCTAACACCACTCGTGTGTTGTTCTTTACTGATCTTTAACTTCTAAACCCTAGGTGAATTAATCTCCAACATAAAAACTCTGACCTCTTCTCGATTTGTTAATGAGTTCTCTCGAGTCAGCAGCACACGAACAATTCGAACCTCATCTTCAAACTCCACAACGTAACTTCTCTTCTGCAAAGATATCCAGCTGACCTCTCGGATTCTAAAACTCGTTCAGAAGTGTAGTTTCTTGTGCATCCAAAAGCAGTCATAACAACTGCACTTTACCACTTTTCTTCTTCTTGTTTGTTTCAAAGACTCCTCGTAACCCTTGGTATGAGCAGAAACAATTTTTAACAGCAACATCACGTCTTCACCTAGCTTGTATCAAGTCCTTATTTTCCTTCACACGAACATGACTTGCTTATGCTCTCTTCGCAGCAAAACCAAACGCAACTTCTTCTTTTTTTCTCCAAACCCTAATGTCTTCTTGGCAGCAATTTTTTTTTTTTTTTTAAAAAACCCTAAAACGAAAACTCTCTAACTTTCTCTCGCTCTCCTCTCTCCCTCTCACCTGGCTCTGATACCATGTTAATGTCCTAGAACAAGTACTTGCTTACCGTAATGTCCTAAAACTATGATTGGGACCGTAATGTCCTAAAACTTCCGAAGGGGACCGTAATGTCCTAAAACTTCCGAAGGGGACCGTAATGTCCTAAAACTATGAAGATGGGACCGAGATGTCCTAAAACTACGAAGATGGGACCAAGATGTCCTAAAACTACGAAGGGGACCGAGATGTCCTAAAACTACGAAGATGGGACCGAGATGTCCTTAAACTACGAAGAGGACTGAAAGATGTCCTTAAACTACGAAGAGGACCGAAATGTCCTTAAACTACGAAGAGGACCGAAATGTCCCTAAACTACGAAGAGGACCGTAATGTCCCTAAACTTCCGAAGGGGACCGAAACGTCCTTAAACTACGAAGAGGACCGAAAGATGTCCCTAAACTACGAAGAGGACCGTAATGCCCTTAAACTTCCGAAGAGGACCGAAAGATGTCCTTTAACTATGAAGGGGACCGAAACGTCCTTAAACTACGATCTGAAGATTTTTTTTTTAACAAAAGCGTTGAAAAAAAAAGAACATCAAAGTTCAATTTCTTTTGTCCAAGATGGGCATTCGTGATCTACATGCTCCATCTTGAGGGAGGGTATTAGGAAATAATATATGAGAGTCTATATTTAGGAGATATACACTTTAAGGAGTTTGAGTTATATTAGAAAAGTGTCTATGTTTAGAGTTTGATCTTAGATAGGAAAGTGCCTTGAGTGGTCGTCAAGTTTGTGAACAATATAAATAGGCTGTTAAGCCATAAGAATTATATACCAAGAATTATTATCAATGTAGACGTTCAATGCTTCCGCGTTTATGCTCTCCTCTCTCTTGCTCGATCCTTAACACCTTTTCATGATTAGGGTCATATAAAAACAGACATGTTCCATCCTGACTTGGAGGATATATCTGAAATAGTAACTCACCATTCTTGAAAGACCGTATAAAAGTCAAGCGTGTAACTGGATGTTCACAAATCATCTGTAAGTTAATGATGCAAAGTTGAGTCCAAGAATTTGTTCCTCCATAGTCCTTCAGCACCCATATTTCTGTTCGAGTACCGTAAAGAGTATGAGTTAGAGCAAGCATTCCTCCCAAGACAACCACTTTTGTCACACTTTTTATCCAAAGGCGGTCTAGTTAAATCATCAGCACATAATTGCTGTGGCAGCGATCCTTCCTGGAAGCTCTCATCATGCATAACAAACGAAACTAAAACTTGTTTTGATCCATCACAGGGTCTTGCTAACCAATGGAAAGCTCCTTTGAAAAATATAATTTCATAAGAAGTACTTTCGCAAGGTATTTTTGGAATGACTTTCCATGAATTTGATTGATCAAATGAATAGACAGGGAGACTATTCTCCCAATCTTCAGAATTTGAATACATGTGCCTCTTCTCTTTCTTTTTATCGGATCGATTCTTGAAAGTTCTACCATCTTGAATTCACCAGTTTCGAGATCATAACCAAAACCAATGTTGGACCCATTTGTACATCGAATTTCCATGGTTTCTCTTGTACAGGGGTTCCAAAGGGCAATTATACTGGAAGCAGTCATGCAAACTACACCATTACAAGAATTTATAACATTAAACCCCTCTTTTGAAAAAACATTATCACTGCATGTTCTCCAACGCATTTGTTTTTGGTAATCCCTGTAAAATTTCATTTCTAACAATGGATCAACACAGAAATCTAAACGAACAGTTTCATTATAGAGTATAGATGATAAAGACGACGATGAATATTCATAATTGTAATCTGTAGAGGAAATCTCTCCATCATAACTCCACAAAAGACTAAAATTCTCCTTTTCAGTTTCACGATCTAAATGAAATTTAATAAAATCAGGGTCACCAAATAATCGACACCAAGACTTACAAACACACCTGAATCTTAAGATGGATTTCACCGGTAACCGAGAAAGAATGTTTACGATTATATCTTCTGGGAGTGGTAGGCTTGACATTTCTATCTCCTACTATTGCAGTCGGCTCTCAATTCATCGTGTTCGTACTGCTGTGCTAATTATTGGGAATAAGGTGGTTTGGACTAAAAGGTTTTGCCAAATTTCAACTTTCTTTGCTCCAACTGGATACAATGTTAAATTATAAATAAGATTCTGGCGACTCTTTATGGTTTGAGTAGTTAAATTTAATTTCATCGTTTAACAAGGGACTGCTAAGGGAACTAATTACTAGCTAGACAAGATCAACCGCTCAATGAATACCGTTTTGAATCTATCATTCTGGTGCTACTAAATATTGTTGGCTTGAAGCATCGACCTTAGCTAGTGGCTCAAATAGTCGCCCAAGTCTACAAGGTTACGTTGCATTCTTGACATTCTTCTGTTAATTTGTTGTAGTCAGTTTTCATTGTAAACCCCAACTTCAAAGTCAACTATTTGTATGACGGATTTTCTCAATTAGACCCTAATCGTCATAATTATCTTACGAAAATTTCTTAAGTAACTCAATCTGCCAAAATAATCATCAAAATAGAAGCTCAACAGATTATTTTTGTATTTTTGGCTGCTATATATAGTGGACCTTGAAATTATAAAACCATAGAAACTGAGAAATTCACCGTAAAACTTACAGGAGAAAAAATGATTAAATTTAATCAAAAATTGGTACTTGATCACTAGGATTCTTTTGATGATTTCCATTTTAACCAACTTTCATGGCTGATGAATCTTTATCACGAATTGTGTAATAGTTCTATTATATAATCCCTCAATACAAAACATTACAGAACGCATCAAAAATCATAACAATAACATTATAGTTAATTTAAATAACAAGAAAACATCAATTTCGGATGTTCATCCCCAAAAATTACCGCTTCTTGTAAGTTCAATTTTCTCCACCATCTCAAACATCAACATGACTAGCTCTTAAAATTGTAAACTAAAAGTAGAGTAGTAAAACAATGAAACGAAGTTGATTCCTCAAACCTCCGAACTTTTACTTACTTTCAATAAATATTTTTTTTAGTTTATTCCTCAAAGCTCTTATGGTGATTTCGGAAGGTACAAGAAAGTGATTAGCTAAGGTAGTTATTACCATTCGCAGGTTTTCAATGGAGTGACTGGGTTTCATAAATAGTGCGACAAACAAGTAAAGCATGACTTACAAACAAACAAAAAATTGAAAATGCATGACCTCGATAAAAGAGAGTGATCTCCGATGATTATACCAGCGAGGAGTTAGGAATCATCGGGCCTAACTAAGCTCGAAAACTGGCCTTCAAGGTTAGGATTGCCAAGGCTTATTAAGTATGGGACCTAGGTTGCCCTAGACGATGTGGTATTATTTAACACCCCCTCAACGACTAGGGCTATTTTCTTTCCCATGCACGGATTTCAGTTAGGAATTCTCGGGCCTAACTAATCTCGAAAATCGGTTTTCAAGGTTAGGATTGCCAGAGGCTTATTAAGCATGGGACCTAGGTCGAATTATCTAATGCAGTAGTTAAGTGGTTGGCCTCCTTATAACTATCATGTTGAGCACCAAGAAACCGCACATTCCCACGATCCTACTTATGCTTATTAAACTAGTAATGGAGCCACAGGAATCTTAGTAATAATATAACATGATATACAGTTGGAGTAAAGAAAGTCAGAACTTAGAGAGATTCCAACAGTTAGGCAAATCTTTAGCCCGGCCTTAGAGTTGGTATTGATAACTACCCAACAAGAACTCCATAACAATTTGCACAGCAGTACGAGCACGAGGAATTGAGAGTCAATTGCAGTAGTAGGAGACAAAAATGTCAAGCTTATTCCCAGATGATATAATCTCTAACATTCTTCGGTTACCGGTGAAATCAATCTTACGATTCAAGTGCGTTTGCAAGTCTTGGTGTCGATTATTTCGTCATCCTAAATTTATTAAGTTACATTTAGATCATGAAACTGAAAAGGAAAATTTTAATCTCCTGTGGGATTATCAAGGCAAGATTTGCTCCACAGACTATAATTATGAATATTCATCGTCATCGTTGTCATCATTACTATATAATGAAAAAGTTAATGTAGATTGCTCTGTTGATTTTAATGATTTGCTCCGGATGGGCTTAATATTAATTAATGATTCTTGTAATGGAGTAGTCTGCTTGACTGCTCCCGGTATAATTGTCTTTTGGAACCCGTCTACAAGAGAATCCACCGGGATAATTTCACGTAGGGATGCGTTTATTGGTTTTGGTTATGATTCTGAAATTGGTGAATTCAAGATGGTAGAACTTTCAAGAATCAATCCGATGATTCCGACAAAAATAAAGAGAAAAGGCGTAGGATCTTCACATGGGAGAATAGTTTTCGGGTTTATTCATTTAAATTAGATTCATGGAAAGTCATTCCAAAAGTTCCTTACAAAATTACTTCTTATGAAATTACATATTGCAAAGGAGCTTTCCATAGGTTGGCAAGGCCATGTGATGGATCCAAACAAGTTTTAGTTTCTTTTTTTATGCATGATAAGAGCTTCCAAGAAGTGCCACTACCACACCACTTTTATCGTGATAATGTAACTTCAAGTGCTACAAGAGTGGGTGTCGTGGGAGGATTTCTTGCTCTAATTTATACTGTTTACAATAATCGAACACAAATCTGGGTGATGAAGGACTGCGAAGGAACAACTTCTTGGACCCAACATTGCATCGTGGACTTACGAACAATTTGTAAACATCCCGTTGCAATGTTGACTGTTATACGGTCTTTCAAGAATGGTGAATTACTATTTAAAATTTATCCTCCTAGTCAAGATGGAACACGTCTGTTTTTATATGACCCTAATCATGGAAAGGGTAGAGCTGTAGATATCCATGGTATGCCACCAGAGTTCCAGAATTGCCAAATTTCCATCAGTTCATATATCAGGAACTTGGCTGTAGTCCCCAGTACTTCAAAGAAAGCAACTCAAAGGAGAATGACACTAAGGAGCTGGAATAAGAGGCATTTGTAAATTGCAGGAAATTTTTTAATGAGCGAAAAGTTGATGCCCCAGACCGAAGGTTAAGATTTTTAGAGCTTCCCTGATGGTGCGTGTGGTTATTTCAAGCCGAAAATTTTCATCCTTAGACGGAAACCCAAGTTATATCGAGCAGAATTTTTTTAATTCAAAAACAATAGTTAAATTTTCATTACTTGTTCCTGAATTATCACTAGGGAAGCATATTGGCGAGTAATTTTTGGAAGAAGTCCGAGCTACCTAGTTTTGTGTGTTTTATATTTGTATTTATTGGTTTGTTTGGATTCTTTGGAAAATTTTCTGTAATATTGTTGATATGCTCTTAGGGCACCAAGTTCATTCCGGTAACAAAACAAAAAAAGTCACATTGAGGGAGGTAATAAGAGGGAATATAAAGTGTTGAACGAGAAAAATAAGAGGATGCCCGCAAGAAAAGAGACTGATAAAGTAGAATTGAGCCCACTAGCTATTGGGCTATTAGAGCAAATTATACCCTAATTATAATTTTCCTTTTAGATGATCATAAATTTATAATCATAATTGTCTTTTTAGACTCAAACGTATTATTCTTGTAGATAAAAGGATGGTGGATGAAAAAAACATATATCTTATCGTATTTTTCCTTTATGGGATTAAAAACAACAGATATATATAGTCTTTCATGCGTATCTTTTTTTTCTTCGATTTGATACCAGATTTGATACGGCTTCTCTGAACTTTCCGTGCTTATTGCCAAAATTATTGCATTTTGTGATTTCAATTTTCTCCACCATCTCTGACATCAACATGACTAGCTCCTAACATTGTAAACTAAAACTAGAGTAGTAAACAAATTAAAAGGAAGGTGATTAGTTTATTATTTGAAGTGACCGGGTTTTATAATAAATAGGGTGACAAATAACCATCCAGAGAAAAAGTAAAGACATTTGGAAAGGCATGCTTTCAAAAATAAATTGGGAAAAATCATGAGTACAACATTTTGCATGAGAGAACCAATTGGGATTGCTAGATTGGAAACTAGCACAAAATATCAGCCAACTTTCTGCCGCTGTATTAACTCCCCCTAACTTCTCAAACTCTCTGAATAAATTATCAGCATAAAAGGGGATTACAAATTACCAAGCACAAATATAGGTTCCACGATCTCATCTGTACTATACAAGTTTTACAACCTTAAGGCCTGACAGTGTATCTGCATATCCCTTTTTGGCACTGTCTGAGCAAGATTCAGCCCCTGGAATACAAAGAATGCTCTGACATAGTAAATAAGAAAACTCATACTCTGCTAAGAATAGAACTCAAATTTAGCCGAGTCAGGAAAGACTGTGTCACCACCCTAATCAACACTAGACAAGTATGTAAGTAGAGTTGCAACCCACAGGCCTCTAGATTTAACCATTCTCATACTGCAGTCTTGCATGGCCTCCCCGTTTTCTAATAACCACACCCAATGCTAAGATTTTTGAAAATCAACAAAATTAGGGAGCAGAAAAGAAGGGAAGGTGTTCCCAAATCACCTTCTGGAAGGGAACTCAAGCAGCAACTCTTGCCTCAATATTCATCAACTTCAGCTTTATTCTTCGAAAGCCAAAAAATAATATTAATTTAAGCTTTTACTCATACAACCAGCAACCACCTTAACTTTGCTATTGGCCGCAAAACAAAACAAGGGCATGAATACTGAGTGATAAATTTATTTTCTCAAATATATCATATATGACAAGGATCTACGGTAGATATATTTTCTCAATTTCACATTCACAGCCATGCTTGGCCCTTGTCTGGTCCTGCAAACACCCATAGTAATTTGATTGCTAATAATACATGAATCCACTAGCAGAAGAAAACCCAAATTTTTCACCAAAAAGGCGCAATGAAATCAAACTTATAAAACCAGATTTTGTTATTTAAGCATTCAAAGAATTAGGATTTCATACAAATTATCAACTTTAAAAGCTTCCATGAGATAAAAACCACAAAATTATAAGTTAATGTACAACCCTGCAGTGCAAATGCTTACAATTTTTACAAGCATAGACAAGTATTTTCTTTGGGGTAATTAATTTTTCTGGATTCCTATTTAAATCAAATTAAAACAAACCCAGACAGAGAGTAAGTGTGGAGAAAAAAACATGAAACCAAAGTGACAGTTCCATGAACTTCAATCAAGTAGGAGTCAACTAAAGTAAAACTTCGTTATTAGATCTTCGGGAGAACAGAGAGAGAGAGAGTTATTTGAGATAAAGAGAGGAGAGATCTTTGAAGTTAGAACCGTAGGACTGAAGGATTCTCTGAATTAGTATTTGAAAGAGGATGAGATTTTGTGTACCAGCTTTATCACGTACAATGCTCTACTTCTAAGCTTTCAACTCCATTAAGTTCTAAAAAAGTAGTACCTGTTATGATCCTCTTCCTCGGGGGGACCCTCGTACATTCATCAACTGATACTAAATAATACAATTTTATTAGCAGATGAATGTGCGAAAATCCCACCGGGAAAAAGATGATAACATGCTTGGTTTATTAGTATGCTCAAGTGGTCCCAAAATATCACCAAACTAGAATTTTATTCAATGCTTCAAATGAAGAGTTGCATCCTTTATTTATAGTTTAAATGAGGACTTACTAGATATTTTCTTGAACACTCCCATATCTGATCTTAAAGTAACATTCCGTAGTACAAGTTTAGCTAAAGGGATCAATTCAGTGGAAGAAGGCATATGAACTTTAGTAGCAATCACATGACAAAAATGAATCCAATTCCCAAGTACAAAGTAAAGTTCCTAAAGTGGAGAGTATAGGGACTGTGGAAGATATTTCATAGCTACAAATAAATCATTTTCCACGCAATTAGTAAGGGAGTACATTGGTGTATGTGATCTTGTAGTTGATGCTCGGTGAAAAATAAATGATTAACCAACTCAGCAAATTTGTTCTTTTTAGGTTGCCGTTACACACATAATTATACTGAGTAGGTTATCTTCATTTATACAAAGTTTCCAATAGGGAATATCATCTAGTTAATAGAGTATATATACTACATAAACAGGTGCACGAAATTGTTTCCGACAAAGACAGCAGATCACCATAGAATAATATAAACTATATACTTATAATGGTACCTTTTATGACAGTAAACGTATTCTTCCTTTGGTTCACCTCAGCCACACTGAAATGAGCATATCATTCCCCGAATCAGCATTCGCCTAATCAAAGAAATACAATTGATTGTTAAACAATGCATCTGCTGATCAATCAAATTTAAAGCTTCAAAAGTACGAGAAAGATATAAGAAGAGATAATAGATCACATACCATTTAAACCATGTTTACAGGGTATAATTTTGGTTACGGTGCAATGATAATTGTCAAAGACCCATGACAATATTTTTACCAATAATCTCCACAAGAACATGAGCCATCTCTGAAATGGTGGAACCTTTTATTATCTCGTATAATGATCTCTCTTTCAGTAACTTTAGACATGAACTTTGTAAAAGTATGACAATCACCACAAATCCGAAGGTTCTTCATAATCTGAATTGAAGTTCCATCTGGCATGTTCAAGATACCATAAGCGATTGCTAGTTTCTCACTGTGGTACAGGAGAGCATTTTCCTTCTGCTCCTCTTCAATGTCATGAAGAACAAAATGCGTATTAGGAACATATCCGTATTCCTTAAGGCGCTCAACAAACTCCCGCAAGGTCGAAAAAATCTCTTCTGCTTGATCATGGGTCTTATCCCCGTTAACAAAATAACTGGTTATGTGCTTGATCTGAATCCAGCTGAATCCTGGTTCCTTTCTTACACCTCGGTGTCTCATCAAGGTTCGGATTTCTCCTACTTCTTTCCACATCCCTACAGATGCATAAATGTTCGATAATAAGATATAAATGCCTGAATTCTGTGGCTCCAACTGAAACAGTTTTTCTGCAACTCTACGCCCAAGTTCCACATTTTGATGAATCCTACAAGCACCAAGAAGAGCTTTCCACACAATGGAGTCTGGTTCGATAGGCATATTTTTGATGAAGTCCTCGGCAGAATAAAGGTGCCCAGCTCGGCCAAGAAGATCTACCATACATGCATAATGAGGCTCGAGTGGCATGATTCCATAATCTCTATTCATGGAATTGAAGTAAGCCCAGCCTTTGTCGATGAATCCTGCGTGACTACAGGCACATAAAATGCTCACGAAGCTAATCTGGTCAGGCCTTGTACCTTCAGACTTCATTTGTTCAAAGAGCTCGACAGCTTTCATTCCAAACCCATTTTCAGCACAACCATCAAGAATGGAATTCCATGAAACTACATCGTGATCAGGCATCTCATCAAACACTTGAAATCCGTCCTTACAACCACACTTGAAATACATAAATATCAAAGCATTACTAATGGAGATTCCAAAATCTAGGCCCAATTTGAATACTAGTGCATGGATTTGTTTACCGAGCTTCGCCACACCTAAGTCCGCACATGTTCTAAGAAGGACAGTTAGACATGACTGGTCTGGATTGACTCCTGATGCAAACATGTCAAGAAAAAGTTCGAATGCAAGATACCCAAGTCTTGCTTGTGCATATCCAGATATCATAGCAGTCCAAGAAACAATATCACGTTGGGGCATTTTCTCGAAAGCAGTACGCGCATCAACCAACTTGCCATTGTGAGAAAGGACTGATACCATGGTGTTCCAAGATACAATATCTTTAACTCTCATCGTATTGAAAACCTGATGGACATCTTCCATGTTTCTGCACTTTGCATACATCAAGATCAATCCGTTTCCTACATATGAGTTGAACTGGCAACCTGTTTTAACAGTAAGAGTATGGATTTGTCTACCCATCTCAAGAGATTCAATATTGCCACAGGCATAAAGAGAGCTAGTGAAAGTGGAGTGATTTGGCACCATTCCTGATCTATGAAGCTCAGCTAACAGATTCAAAGCTTCTTCACTCTGTCCTTTCTGTGACAACCCAGAAATCATGGTTGCCCATGATTCTATATTCCTAACAGGCATCCTTCGAAAAACCATACCTGCCTCTTCAAGCATCCCATTCTGTGCATATCCAGTAACCATTGTGTTCCAAGTGATCTCATTTGGATTTTTTATTTCTTCAAAAATACGTCTAGCTTCATGGATTTTCCCATGCTGTGCAAATGCAGTCATCAGTGCAGTTTGGGTAGGAACATTTTTCTCTGGAGCTTGATTGTACATAGAAATAGCATCTTGTAATCTTCCGCTTTTAGACAACGCTGCAATGATCGTGGTCCAAGTAAATTCATTTCTTTGAGGCATGATCTTGAAAAAATCCAAAGCAAGCTCTAGATTTCCAGCTTTTGTATAGGCATTCATTATCGCAGTACCCACTTTCACATCTCCCTCAAAACTTGTCTTGATAGCTACTGTCCGCAGAATCGCAATCAACATTCGACTATTCAATCCTGTTATAGAAGAAAGAGTAACAACAAAAATGGACTGATCAGGTCTCACACCACCATGATGCATCTTCGAAAACATATTCCATGCTTCAACATGATCATTACTACGAACATACCCAGAAATCATCACCAACCATGACACTATATCCTTATTTTGCATCTGGTCGAATAACTCACGAGCTTCTCTCAACAAACCACAATGACTATACCCAGTTATCATCGTATTCCATGACTCGGCATCTCTTTCTGGCATTCCATCAAACAAAATCCTAGCTGACTTCAAATCACCATATTTAGCATACCCATTAATCATAGCATTCCAACTAACTACATTTCTTTCCGGCATCGAATTAAATACTCGCCGAGCATCTTCAAGTTTACCATTGTTCGCGTACCCAGAAACCATAGTTGTCCAAGTTCTAATGTTTTTCCCAGAAAAATTATCAAAGAGTGATTTTGCTTCTTCAACTTGTCCATTTCGAAAATACCCGGTAATCATAGAATTCCAAGTAATGGAATTTCTTTGAGCCATTTCTTCGAACACACTTCGAGCATCTTCTACTCTCCTGTTTCTCAGTAACTCTCGAATCCTTGAGTTGCAGCGCAAAAGATCGTTCTGTGGGTGTTGGTGAACCGCTAGTGATGATGAAGAGGAGAGGGAAGGAAAGCAGTGAGTAAAATGATGATTCAGTGAACATATTGCCAAGTTTCTGCATCTTAACAAAACCATTAACAGTAATTGCTCTGCTGTGTGGTTCTTCTGCTAGCAAAACCAGAGAGTTAACTCGGAGTTAGGGAAGTAAAGAGTGTTTGAAATCTTGTGATTCGTATATAAGCAGCAAGGTCGTGGTCGACTTCATTTTTTGAACTGCCCTTTAAATAAATACAAAAAAAGACCACAATCAACAATTCTTGGGTGAAAAATGATATTTAGATTTTGATTACGTTTAAAAATGTAAAAATAGTCGGGATGTAAACAATTTCATCATATCCATTTTCAAATATTTTTTTATTTTTAATTTACATCAGGATGCATCCAGTTTCATCCTTACTATTTTTTTAGTTTAATTCAGGATGAATCCAGTTTCATCCTTGCTGTTTTTTTGGTGTCCATTTCACCCATACTAATTTTTACTCGTCCATTTGAACCATGTTTTAAAAATATTTGGACAAATGACCCATTTTCCGCTAAATAAAAAACCGTGTACACACAAAGGGGTGGGCCCCACCCTCAAGGTCGTGGTCGTTTGTCTTTGGAACATAAACATTAATCTTTGTAAAAGAAAACAACAATGGTTACAAAAGAATTAATGTAAATTCCCATCTTTTTTGATGACAAGCCACGCCTACCTCGAGATCCACGATCCACTGGTTCATCCATTGAATCGATCGTTGTTAATAAAGACTAACGGTTAATCACACAAGAACTCTAAGAATCTAGCCAAAATGGCTCACACAAGAATCATACAAGTCTATCTAATGGTTCTAAACTCATTTATGACTTTACACCTTTTCAATCTCTATCTTTAGCATAACTAAGTCTTACTAATTGAATCGGGTTGGTTCTATAGCCTATTCAATAGGTCTTGTGAACATCTACAACTTTGTAGAAGAAACCTAAGGTTAATTCAGACCACAAGTGGTCCAATTCATTAACTAGGTACACTAGTCCTAAGCCCAAGTCCACTAAACAAGTCCAATAATCTTAGAACTGGTCTAACTGTTCAACTAAGGGTCAACATCTGGTCAGAGGGAGTCAGATAACGGTTACTCACAGGCAACGTCAGTCAAAGGTCAAGGTCAAAGTCAAGTCCATGGTCAATGGGCTAACTCGGTCAAGTCAGGTCAACACGGTTCAACTCGGTCAGATTAACTGAGTCAGAAACACAATATCAGTCGGACATCTAACTGAGCAAGCGAACACTGGCCTAAGCCATAACCACACCATTGCTACATCAATTCCAAAATATAACACCCTATCTTTCTCTAGCCAATTTCAGTTTTGCAAGTTACATCTATAAACTCTACCACAACAACAATACATTCATTACAACATAATCCTATAATTCAATATATAATTGTAATTTAAGCTTTATAAGAACTATTCTCGAGAGATTCAAGCTCAATCCATTGAAAATGAGATCGATAGAGGGAAGGAGAGGAAGAACATAGAAGAAGAAGAAAAGAAATAAAATGATTCTTCTCTCGATCGGTTTCTGAGATAAGACCAAGGAAAAATACTAAGGCACCCATGAGAAAGGATATGGGCAGCCAGGTCGGTTTTTATGCAAAAAGACCATTTTACCCTTCATACAAATATGATGATATCTTCTTCGTCTGATGTCCGAATGACACGTTCGAGTAGTCCATTATGCGTAACATTTTGAGATCTATTCAACGATACTAATTTCATATCTAGATAATTTTTAGATTAATTCATATTAATTAAAGTCTACATTCACTAATCAAGTCATTAACGGCTAAATCGTCACTTGATCATCTCAAGATCGACCCTTGATTATCATTAGACCGGTCAAATAGCGTTGACGAGCTTGAGGGTCTTTACAATAATCATCCAACCAAGAGTTTCATATCGCAATCATAGCCTAGAAACCCAAAAGAAACAAAAGAAACCATTTTTTTAACCATAATAAGTCGGTATCAATGTCCACATTGGTCGTTGATGTTCTTTGACCACGAAGAACATGAAGAGAAATCGGACGTTGTGTATGTGCCGTATCAACTGCTTGACCTTATATATGCTAGAATTAGCCAATGTGGCAAATTCATATCTACCAATCCTGGTTAAACCCATTTAACCTTGCTTGACCTTATATATGCTAGAATTAGCTAATGTGGATATTCATATCTACTGATCATGGTTAAAACTTATTTAACCTAATCTTGAATAATTTTAATTTTTGAATGTACGAGTGATGTCAAAAACCTAACTAAGAGTAATGGGTTGATAAACCACAATCTAGGTATGGGTTTTGTTGCGAGTAAAATGAAAATATATTAGGTTTTAAAAAAGAGGGTAATTTAGTAGTTTTACCTTTTTTAAATACACCATATCTCCGTCTTCTAGGTGGGAGCAAAATTAGTAGGCTTAAAATTAGCTAGGATCAGTTTTGAATAATATACTGTCCATTCAAACGACTTCATATAAAACTATATACACTGAACTGAGCAAACAAAAACCTTAGGGGAATGATGCATGTTTCCCACGAAAATATGAAGATCCGCCCACAGATATATAAATACTTTATATAAAGGAGAATCCTTTAGGCTTATGTGTCAACTCTATATTCATCCTTAAGGATTCTAAAATATTATAGTGCCACATCAGCATATAGTAAGTGCCACATCAGCCTACAAGTAATGCCATTTTTTAACCGACACTTCTCTTGACCAAAATCACCCAAAAGACACGACTATTTGAAAGTTTAAAAATGTCCGATTTGGAATAATCCATATAGCAAGATCCAACCTTTGTATTCAAATAATGCGTACAGGAAAGTGGAGTACACACACGAAGTTGCAACTAAACAAACAGGCTGATCAAAATGTTGGTGCCATTATCGGCTGTGAAAGATGTTGTTGTTGTGACAACAACCGCTCACCATATAAAGCCTTTGGAAGATCAATTTTGTTTATCTTCAAGCGAACTATTGATGCTCTTGGATCAAGTTTGTATTCTTTAGATGTTTCCAAAACAGAAACATGCATCTCTATTTCTTAAGAGATATAAGGAATTCAAAAACATCTATTTATCTAATTTTTCTTATTTTATCAAATGACAGTGTTCAGAATCGTTACATACTTAAACATGAAGAAGAATGCGGATAGGTTCATTACTAAACCCAGAGAGCATCTGCCAATCTAATATTCTTATCCGTCATTGGAAAATGAGAAGAATAAGGTACGCAGATATACCAGTTTCTTTAACCTTTTTTTTTCCTATATACTGTATAAATTTTGTTGCATTATTTTACTCCAACCTATAGGCATGTATAAGACGAAGAGGAATTCCTTCAATCAGAAAATGGTAGAAAGATCAAGGTTCTGTCATTCTTTCACTCTAACCTATAGGACTGTATAAGATGAAGACGAATTCCTTCAATCTGAAAAACGGTGGAAAGATCGAGGTTCCGTTGCGAGAGTGAATACATGAGATACTTCTGATGGTACCGAAAAGAAAAAGCATAACTGGCTATACTATTTAATTGAGAATTGAATTAGCTTGAGTTAAAGAATATAATATGTGAAAAGTATATCTAATTGAATTGCAGTAAACGTTCAAACGATCTGGGCGACAATATATAAGTGGAATACCAAAAAAAAAAAAAGACAATATATAAGTGAATATATGAATGATTCTCTCTTTGTATCTGTCCACGCACTTTGTTTTATCATTTATATTATGTTGAATAGTCGATTTACTGGCAAAGGAATAACAAATTTTATTTGTTTGTGAGTAACACATTACAAATTTCATTGATGCAGGTATTTGATCGTTCATTAGTTGCTTTTGTTTTACTTTAAGTAACTTCTTAGTGGCTTAATTTAGTTGATGATGCACATTTTTGGTCATCATTCATTCAGTTCTGCCTTGGACTGATGCAAGTATATCCCAAATGGTAAGTTTGACAATTTTTCTAAGTAGTTATTTCCCGGAAAGTTTCGACTAAATAAGGAACATAATGCTAGATTTTTGCATGATATTTCCCTGCAGATGTTAAGTTTTCTAAAGAGTCATTGTCTGTTCCATTCTGACTTGAGATTAAGCAGGTGCGTAGAAAATGTTGAGTTTGTATTAAGCCATGATTTGTCATTTGTAAGAATACTAAGGAATTAAGCAGGTACATAGAAAACGTTGAGTTTGTACTTTAATTAGCCTGCTTGATTTCTCATTTGTTTGAATACTAAGGAAAAGTGGGGAAAAGGGTCGATCAATGGATTGAGATGACATGATGGTCTCGAACGAAGAGACTTTGGGCTGTAAGATGATCATAAATTCTTTGAAATGATCTTATACATAGTTTGATGCAAACACAGTCTATGATTACACTTATTACTTCTTCTTTTGTGTTAATTGAAACTAGCCCGTCCATTTGGACGGGTTTACGGAGCTTGTATATATATACAATTAAAAATATCTTTATGAGAGTTTGTTTGCGTGGTCTGTTAAAAATTTTAGAAAAATTATTTTAGCTTAACTTTTTGAAACTCTTACGTCAGATTTTAAGCAGTAAGAATATTTTAAGTCGAAAACCGCATCCAATCTATGTTTTTTTAATTTTTAAATTTTCTCTGTGTGTAGTATGAGTGCATGCATGATCATAAAAGTGGTTTTGCATGTGACAATTGTTATAAGAGGGGATCTGTTTTTACCAGCTAGGGGAAAAAATCAGTCATCTCCATGACCGCTAATTGTTGCTTAAAATCTTGTAATTTTGTCTATAAGCAGCCAAGTCAGGTTATCAATCATGCAACATTTTTCTCCCAAATATGATATGCGACTCTCAACTGTGAGAAGGTTATAACACTTGTTATATCAATTAGAGAATGTTACATTAGATTAGAAAAACTAATACAAATATTTGTAGGTCTAAGATTTTGGAAAATAAGAAAAATATAAAATGGAAAACATTCATGTGGGTGCCGCCACCTAATACTATGAGCCATTATGAAAGTATAAAAATTAAAAATTACGTGCTAAACGAGAGATGGCCTCGGTATATATTTATTTATATGATTTATTAATTAAAAAAATATATTTGTATATTTTATTCAATACAAATATATAAGTTTTATAAAAATATAAGGAATAACTTTTCACTTGTTCTTAAACTCATGGATCGTGCAGTTGATCAGTACCAAACTAAACCATCTAAAATATAGTGATTATGATTCTCATAACCATAACACAAATAAAAATTTGTCTTTCAGTTTTTTCCATCATCTCAGACATGATGATGTCAGTGGTGTTATAATAAATTGTGGAGTTGGACATCAAATAGATTACTTTGTATAAAACGGAAAAGAAAAGTGGAGACGCAAATATCACTTCTGTAAATAATGCCTCGTGAGTCCATTCCTTAAATTGATTATCGGAGGAAACATGATTAGGCAAGTATTGGTAAGTGAAAACAACCAACACTTATAAATAGCGTGAGGGAAAAATCGAATTAGAAAAGCATGACTCCAATTGAATGAGAGATATAACAACTCCATAGACTTGGTCCTAATGACCAACCCCAAATTTACATTCTGCTATAGTATAATTCTCTATTCTCAGTTGTTCAGTCTTACGATTTTTTTTGGATGTTGTCGGGTCCGCAATTGCATATGTGGTCATGCCTAAATGCAGAATTTTACAAAAAGAAATATTCATAAGAGAGTCTTTCACCTAAATAATAAGGGTAAAATTATGAGGTTCAAGTTCCTTGACTGTTGACATGTTAAGTTTATCTATTCTTGTGAACCGAGCTTTGTTTTTTTTTTGTCCTTGTAAAAAAGCAGAGAAAACTAGTTAGCGATAAAAAAAATGAAATAGATATTTATGCTATTTAACACCATTAAGCTCCAAGAAATTAGATGTACATATGACGATTGTTATGGGAGGGACCAATATTTATCAATGAAGGGACAAAACTCACCCTTTTACCCTTTTGTTACAATATCTGGCGCAAAAATAAGCTAGGGCTAAATGTTTCACAAATACAATACAACAATATTTGGTTTTCATAATTCGTCCCAAAAAGTATCTTAATTAAACAAGGGAATATCATAGACATATCTTTCAAATTTATGGAATTTCTCCAAAAGCTCAAAAAATTGTGACAAACTATAAAAAAAATGGTTTTAAAACAAACTCATTCGGCAGAATTTAACAAGATATTTTGTATTGTATACCAGAGTACTATCTAGGTTTAATTTCTTAGGTAGCAATAAAAATAAAATTTATATAACAGTCGTCTTGCAGAAAAACTTCCGTAAAGACTGGTGGTAACAGAATTCTCAGATGGAAAAGAGTTTTCATTGGATTGTTACTCCAAACAAACTCCTACTGTTCAAGGAAAAACAAACGAAGTATAAATTACTTAGTTATTTTTGGTATTTCTCATGGCAAAAAAAAAACCCTAAAGGAATAGGAAGAATATTTGCACTTTAGTTCTTCGATCTTCTCAACAATGTTATTCCAGAACATAGACTACTTAATTCTCACCAGATTGAGATTTAGTTACTCATACAAGGTGTTTCTGAAATATTAACACCTCTAAGACAACACACTATTTGTAATTTAGATTTTCAATTTTCTCCACCATCTCAAACATTATTTTGACAAAAGAAAATTAATTTTCTTTTAAGTAAATAACATGATTGAGTATTCTTGAATTAAAATTAAGAAAAATAACCTATACTTTAGAAATTTACTTGTTTTAGTTTTATAAGTAGTGGCCTCAATCTTCTCACGGAAATAATGAGCGTGGGATCCATAGGATACAAGAGGCGTATTATTGGCTTTGTACATGAAATACTTTTTCTTTAGCCAAAATGCATTAACCCATAAATAATGTGACCTAGAAGGAAAAATAAACATGTGAAATTATAATACAATTTTAAAATTTTCATAAGAGCAAACTGTGTTCGACTTTATGTTATGCATCCAAGGTAATGTTTACAACCGCGTACATATCCCGAAATTATCACCAATCAAGTGTGTTGTATTTGCTCATCATGGACCTATCCAGAGTAATGGTTTATTAGGGGCTCACCAACGATTGAATTTGCAGCGCCACTAGTTATAATAAGGAGTGACTATAATGCAATCTTGACAAAGCAAAATTGTATTATGACACCAATAACTTATGAATTTATTTGATTTTTAAATTTTGGATTTTTTTTCCTTTCTCTTTCTTTTTTTTTTTCTGATTTTTTGTTAGTATAGCTTGCTTTTAGTTTTCTCATGTCTTCATGTTTTTATTTGTACTGGTTATTTATTTTTTGTACGTAAATTCTTTGTGTATGATATTTTCTCGTCCTGTAAAGTAGTTTCAACTCTACTATTATTAAGCAAAAGTTTTATATTGTTCCTTCAAATAAAAATATCCTCACAAGAAAAGTAGATTAATATGAGATCAAATTCGTCAAATTTTATAATTAGAGCACCAAAATAAAAACGATACATTAACGGAAAATTAAGCTCACAAAAAACAAAAAAATGGGTAAATCAAAAGTTATTAGTATCACTTGATATCTAGATTAGGATATCCGGTGGTCTTAAGGATTTGTACAAAGTACAAACACTAAAAATCTCTGAATTTAAATTAAATTATTTAAATATATTATTAAAAAGGGATAGTTATAAAGAAGAATATCAGTAATGTTAATATTACACCTTGTTTTGTTGGAAGAATTGGAATTCTGGAAATTCAATTATGGGGTAATCCAATTCTTGGAATTGAATTCAATTCCAGAAAATTAGCGTTTGGTTGAGGTAACTCAATTACTTTTGTTTTTACCCTGGAAATCCAATTCCATTACAGTATTAGACCAATGCAATGGAGATCTATTATTTGGAGGGAATTGGATTCCTAGGAATCAAAATTCTTAATTACGTAGAGTTGATTTGTGTTGTTTGGTTCAATAAATTGACCACATTCCCCCGGAATTGGATTATACCAAGAATTCAATTCCTTGAACCAAACATATTGTTAGTTCGTTTTACATTGAGTATGGCTGAATATTGCCGAGAATATTCATGTATTTTTCTTTATTAAAATCATTCGAAATAACCAAGAAAATATAGGTGTACCTTTTCGCATATATGTATACCACACATTACAAAGCTCCTTAGATGAGTCCGGCTAATTTTGTACTTGCAGTTTTTTTCTTTCTTTTTTGCTCATTTGCTTCTCTTTGTTTGCAAAACTCTAGCAGTTCTGTTGTAATGATAGAAAAGAACAAAAAATACATGTAAATCCTCTACAAATAAAAATTTAGATTATCAGAGGACATCTTAACGAGTGGTTGCTGTTTGAAAATCTTGTGATTTATACAAGAGCAAGAGCAGTATGATAACAATGGGCATTCAACAATTTTTCAGAAGTTTAAACGAGACGCAAGTCGATACATATTATCACAGAAGAACTGCATCAAACTAACTAAAAGAGTATAACATTTCCTTTTCCTCTTTTTTGCATACAAGGGTAATTAAATACATTTATTTACTTATGCTTGCTAAGTTTAAGACAAACGTCCCTGTTGTCACTTTTACGTACGCACAACTCTTTTGTTTTTTCTAAAACATTTCACCTAAGCATAGATTTTGGTTTTCAATTTTCTCCCTCATCTCAAACATGGTGGTGCAAGCCGTGATATTCTAAACATAGTAGATTAGAGTTGACAGCAAGTAATGCATAAATTGATGATTTGAGGAAGATATAGTTAAGCAAGTACTGTTAGGTGAAAATAGTGTGGTGAAAACTCGAACGGGCCAAAAGCATGATTTTGTCATTTGCATAGCCGATATACTGTAACTCCCTCGGCTTGGTCAGTACGTTCCTAAGTGCATCCAGTGGACAACTATAAATTGTTGGAAAACGATTAATAAAAAAATAATTTTTTAAAGTTTTAATAAAAAATTATAATTTATTGTTTTATTTTGTGAATGAAACTTTTTAGTCCCACATCGTGGAGTTTCCAATTTTTAGTAGTTTTAAGAAACTATATAAACCTTTTAGTCCCACATCGGGGAGTTTTTCTTCTTAAGTTGTATTTGTCAATTATATAAAGAAATTCACTACTTTTGTAAAATCTATGGGAAAGGGGTTGCTCTATATTTTAGAGGGACCCCTAAGGGAAAATATTTTATAGCGGATTCGCGATTTTCCTTAACGGTTTTTTCGGAGTTGCCAAGCTCAAGTTGAGCATCTACTACATATGCTAGTAGTAGGTGTATTAGGGTGTTTTATCCTGGAGATATCCGTCCTGTGAGGGCTATAGCATCACTCTTGAGTATAGCCGGGCGCTAATGTCTTAAGGACAGCGTGTTGAACACGTGACTCACTCTATTTTCCAAAGTTTTGCCTTGTTGCTGTTGCGGAGATACGGGGAGCTTGTTCGTTTCGTCAAAGCAATCACTTCCATTATAAAGGAGCTAAGTATCAATAACTTTTGCTTATTTGATTTTTCTTTGTTTTTGATTATTGCACCCAACAATCTTAAGACATTAGTTTGTAATAATCGAAAACGATTGATTGGTTTGTGAATCATGGATGTTAATTGTGGAGTGAAAAAACAAAAACGAATTTCTGGTCAGCTGTAGAGTTTCAATTTTATCTTTTAATAGAAGGAATTTCGATGAACCCTTTTGACACAACGTAGTAGACATCCTGATAGTTACCCGCGTAAAATTTCAGAATTTTTGGAGTTGTAAAAGTATTTTTTTGATATTTTACAAAACAGAAAAACGTTTCTGAAAAATTCTGACGAGCAGAAAATGTTGTTAACTAAATTAATTTTTGTGGGGTAACCATGAGTTTTTTGAAACGCTGATTCAAACGAAGTTTGTATATAGATGTTATCTTCAAAACTCATATTTTACTTTCTGATTTGGAATTGTGATTTGTGAATAAAGGTGTCATCTCCGAGGGACATGGCTAATAGCCGCATGTGGTTGGAAACAAATCTTCCAAAGATGGCAAAGGTGAGAACATCGAACGCAACTCTAAGCATGGTCTTCATGATAAAGGTATATTTCGTAAACCTGAATCCGGAATTACTTTAGTTAAGGGTGAGTGTTATGTTTGTAAAATTTCTGGCCACGCGGCAGTAAATTGTAGACAACATAAAAACCTTAATAAGTAGAAAGTTAATGCTAATTTAGTTGAAACAAACTAGAACGAGTTTGGTGGCATGATGTCGGAAGTTATTTTAATAACCAATGTGAGAGACCAGTAGGTGGACTCTGGAGCCACCAAGAATGTTTGTTGAAACAGAGACCTGTTCACCTCCTATCATAGGATAGGGGATGTCGAGAAACTCTTATTGAGTAACTCATATGCAATAGAGGTTGCATAAAAGGAAAAGGTCGAGCAGAAGCTCATATCTGTAATATTCTCACATTGAATGAAGTTTTCATGTTCCGAGCATATGCGAAAATCTTGTATCTTGTTCTGTTGTAGATGGAAAAATATTTAAGATCTTAATTGAATCTGGAAAACTTGTTGTAACTAGGCAGTGATTTTTTAAGCAAGAGTTATAGGACTTTGGGTCTATATAAGCTTAACGGAAAAACTGATGATGTGAACGTAGTTGATTCTTGTGATATCTTTGTGTGATTGATTGTTTTACGTGGTAGACTTGGAACCGTAAACTTATAAGTCAATGCTTAACTGGCTAGCATAGGCTTCGTACCCAAATTTAGTTTGGATTTTGAACACAAAAGTGAAATCTGTGAAGAATCAAAATATGCTATAAAATCTTTTAGCACAAATGTTCAGAGTAATTCTAAGCCTTTAGAATTAATTCAGTTAGGCCTAGTTGACATGAGTTCAACCCAAAACCACTGTGGTAAAAGATGGTTATAACTTCCGTAGATGATTGTACGAGGTACTATCTTGTATACTTGCTTAGGATAAGGATGACGCCTTAGAAGCCTTAAGATGTATAAACTTGAAGTTGGAAACCAATTAGAAGCCTTGAACATAACAACCGTATCCTTAAGGAGATGATAATTTCCATGTTGATTAGTTCAGGATTACCTGCGGCCTTGTGGGGGGAGGCAGTCCTCTTAACTAGTATATCCTGAATAAAGTACCCTTTTAAGAATCAGATGAAACTCCATATGGTTTATGGAACGGTAGATGACCTTCTTATGAATGTGTCAAAGTGTGGGGGCGTTTGACTAAGATTGTAATTCCTCTTCCTAAAAGAACTAGATTGAAACCAAAAATGTTGATTGTGTTTTCGTATAGGGTATATTGAGTATACTTCTACAAATAGATTTTTGGTTGTGTGTTCTGATTTTTTCTGACATTGGTGTGAATATTATTACGGAATCTAGGGATGCTGAGTTCTTTGAACATGTTTATTCTAAACCTGTACCTCATTAGAGATGTGTTGTTGATCCCCTAGATTTATCTTCAAATAGTCAGAACTTATTTTAAAGGAAGATGAAGTTGATGTTGAGCCTAAGAGAAGTAAAATAATTAGACTTGAGACTTCTTATGAAACCGACTTCATAACATGCCTAGCTTAGTCTGAGCCACAGACTTGTAAAGAAGCCTTAATATCTACTGAAACCCCATTCTGGTAAGAAGCTTCATTTAGTGAAATGGACTCAGTCCGTTGGAACCAGACTTGGGAGCTTGCTAGTTTACCTCCAGGTTGTAAGACCATGGGATGTAAATGAGTCTTTAAGAGGAAACGATAGGTAGATGAAACTGTGGAAAAATATTAAGCTAAGTTGGTAGCTAAAGGCTATAAACTAAAAGAAGGTGTAGATTTCCTTGATTCTAATTCAATTGTGACGGAAATTACTTCCGTTGAGATACTAATTGTTATTGCTGCCATAAAGAACGTAGAGATACATCAGATGGATGTTAAGACAGCTTTTTCTAAAACCGTGAATTAGGTAAAGAAATTTACATAGATCAACCTGAAGACTTTGTAGTGAAAGGTTGTGAATACAAAGTTTGTAATTTGAAAAATCTTTGTATGGTTTTCAAATAAGCACGTAAACAGTGACATGGAAAATTTAATCATGTGATAATGGATAGTGGATTTAAATTAATGAATCTGACAAGTATGTCTACAAGTAACTTGTTAAGGATGTCTGTGTAATTGTATGCTTGTATGTTGATGATATGCTTGATACAAACATAGATGTGATCAATTCCACTAAAAACATGCACTGAATGAGAACATTGACTTGAAAGACTTGGGCCCTTTTGATGTAATCTTAGGGATGAGGATTAGAAGATAATCAAACATTTATAAGTCTTAGTCGTTCTCATTATGTTGAGTTGTGCTTAAGAGATACAATCAGTCTGATTGTAAACCTGCTTGTACTTCGTACGATTATTCTTGTAGTCTCAAGAAAAATAAGGGTAGTGGAGTATCTTAACTTGAATACTCAAAAGTTATAGGATGTCTGATGAATTTAATGAACTGTAAGAGTCCAGACATTGCCTATATTGTGAGTAAGTTAAGTGGATATAATTGTAGTCCAGAGCAAGAGAATTCAGATGCACTGAGTAGAGTATTATGGTACCTAAAATACTCTTTTGATTTATGAAAGGTATCTTGTTGTCCTTGGGACTTTATGATGCAAACTGGATAGTTGACTCAGAGGAGTCTAAGTCTACGAGTGGATATGGTTTCACTCTAACATGTGGGTTTGTTGTTGGAAGATTTCCAAACAAACATATCGCTCAATTCATTATGGAATCTGAGAGTATTGCGTTAGATAAAGCATGAGAGGGGGCCGAGTGCCTAAGATGATTTTTAGAAGACATTCCTCTTTGGCATAGGCCTGTGCCAGCTATATCTATACATTGTGTTAGCCAAGCTATAATAGTTAAAGCTAAGAAATAACTAATCTCAATCGGCGTTATTTCCATTGATTGGATAAAGTCCAAGGAGAATATCGCGCAATCTTTGACGAAAGGTTTGTACAAAGAGATAGTTAAAAATGCATCGAGGGGGGGGGCTTAAGCTCATATATTAAACTTGCCATGAAGGATACTCAACCTTGCTGACTGGAGATCCCATGATCAAGGTTTCGAATGAGACAACTAATTTGTGGTGGGTAAAGGTAAACACTATCAGAGATTTTCATTCTCTGTCCCTTCCCTATGGTGTAGACGTGATAGTGTGACTGCATGTGGAGGATGACTTTTTAATAAGTCTTAATGAGTTCTATAGTTTCAATTTAAGATTGAAGTGGGGTGTAGCAGTAACACTCTTTATGGAAACTCACCTATCTGAATGAGGAAGTGGGTCGCTTCCTGTGAGAATATGAGCTGATTCTCTAGAGCATTCTGAGAAACAGGATACGTCCAGGGCCAAAACGGACAAAACGGCACGAGCTTGGCAGCAATCTTGGAGATATCACCCGTGGTTGTTATCACGAATTACATCAAATGCTAGCAGTTCAAGACATAGTTCACTGTCTCTAGCAAGTAATTCTGGTAATATCTCACTAAGCAAAGGTTCAAGACCTCATGGACACCTGCTGCCTAAAATGGTATTTCCTGCGTTTTTTATGTGATTTTCATTTTGATGGTTTTGGTATTACTGGAACTTAGGACCTAAAGGTCACTAAGGGTTCACTAGTTCATGCTTTTTCACTTTGGTGAAAGATACCTATAGTCTCACCATGTGAGAATTAAAGATGAAAGCTCTCAATACTATTATGATTTATGCAATCCATAGTATGACCCTGGGGTCAACACACTTTTGTGTGAGGGAGAGGACGTAGAAATGACTAGTATGATTTCAACACTTGCACGATCAGTCTGTTTGGATCGTGAGGTTGGGATGTTTATTTACCAAGATCTATCTGTGTTTTCATGTTTTATTGAGTTTTCATTCATGTGGGGGATTGTTGGAAAACGATTAATAAAAAAATAATTTTTTAAAGTTTTAATAAAAAATTATAATTTATTGTTTTATTTTGTGAATGAAACTTTTTAGTCCCACATCGTGGAGTTTCCAATTTTTAGTAGTTTTAAGAAACTATATAAACCTTTTAGTCCCACATCGGGGAGTTTTTCTTCTTAAGTTGTATTTGTCAATTATATAAAGAAATTCACTACTTTTGTAAAATCTATGGGAAAGGGGTTGCTCTATATTTTAGAGGGACCCCTAAGGGAAAATATTTTATAGCGGATTTTAAGCATTCGCGATTTTCCTTAACGGTTTTTTCGGAGTTGCCAAGCTCAAGTTGAGCATCTACTACATATGCTAGTAGTAGGTGTATTAGGGTGTTTTATCCTGGAGATATCCGTCCTGTGAGGGCTATAACATCACTCTTGAGTATAGCCGGGCGCTAATGTCTTAAGGACAGCGTGTTGAACACGTGACTCACTCTATTTTCCAAAGTTTTGCCTTGTTGCTGTTGCGGAGATACGGGGAGCTTGTTCGTTTCGTCAAAGCAATCACTTCCATTATAAAGGAGCTAAGTATCAATAACTTTTGCTTATTTGATTTTTCTTTGTTTTTGATTATTGCACCCAACATAAATCCATACTCGGCCTCAACAACATCCTCTCTTTTAGACTAGTTGTTTGTTGTTCCTATGCGGCTATGCCCCTGGCAAATGTCGGGAACTTACGATCCGATCATGCTCAAAATCCAATATTGCAACGAGAAAATTCACACTAAATGTATAATCATGTTTAAATGCAAACTATACCTAAGATTTAGCATACCTTTCATGAGGAATCTTCAACCTAAATCATGTTCCCTCCAATATGGAAATTGGACATGTAAATCTATTCTCGTAAACAGCATCTTGCATAAGGAACCGATTAATATAATGGAGGGAAAAATTGGTCATTTATTGATTTTGATGTTGTCATATCAAATATGTGAGGACAGTCCACGGGCAACTCAAATGAATTTCTCAAGATTCAAGAACAGCCAAAATATAGCAAATACATCATCCTTAAATGTAATTTCTGTTAAATAATTAAAAAAGGGAATTTTCAATAACTTTTGGGTCATTTTCATCATTTCTTTATACCGCCATTTTTTTTCTTCTTTTGGCATAAGTATAACGGGGAAGAAACCTCCATAGATACCATATCCAAAGCAGCATTTGTTATTCCAATCTTCAATTTTCTCCACCATCTCAAAATGAATTTAGTAACTGAATGACAAGGTAAAATGTACGTACATATTAATTTTTTGGAAATTAACAAAGTTCTCATCTCATCTCTTTCTTCTTTCACCCCTTCTCAAAAGCTTTGAGAAAATCCATCGTCTTCTTCCTTCTTTGCTCAGATCTAGTCCTTTTGGGACTAGATCTGAGCAAAAATTGTTTGCTTTTAAGAGCTATTTAGCTATTTTGAATAAATTTCTTCGTTATTAGAGCGATATTTTCTTCGTTATTAGGGCGATTATTCTCTTCGCTATTAGAGCGATTTTATCTGCGTTTTTGATAGTGTTTCATTCTATAGATTTGTTCGTGATTTGGTTTATTGGATACAAGTACATCAACGACTTGACGGAGACAAGATCAAATATTCTTAAAAAAATAATAAAGCTAGGGTTTTTGGGCTTCTTGTTACGCAGGAGTTTTTGGGCAAATCACTCCTCTCTCATAGGAGTATCTCTTTTCAAGAAGAAAATCAATCAAAATGACCGAACTATGATTTTGAATACAATTCCTTCTCTAATCTCTACATACAAGATTTGGGTGCTACTGGTGTGGATCGCTCTTTCTCTTCGTTATTTATTTTCGTTTTGCATCTATCATTGTATTTGTTTCATGTTCATGTTGTACTTGTTTTTTCTTAAAAACCATCACGTAAACCTTTCTTATTTGGATTATCAAAAAAAAAATAAAGAAAATTGAGGAATTTAAAGCTCGAAAGAATAATCAATATTGTTTGATTTACCTTTATAAATAGTGTCTCCAGTCCTCTCACCAAAAAAAATGATTGTGGGTCAGGAGTATAAAAGTAACATGTTACTGGCCAACTTTGTACATGAACTAGTTTTTGAATAGCAAAAATGCATTAGCCCACAAATAGTGACCTCAGAGGGAAAAACAAAAGGTATAATCCAGGACATAGGACTTCAAAATCTGCGTGAGAGACAATTGTACCCATCTTTATGTTATGCATCCAAGACAATGCTTCAAAATGTTCACAAATACAGGCATATTCAGATATTATCACCAATCATAAAAAAAAATAACTTTTTGTTGCATTTCCTCAAATATTTCATGATCATCTTATAACCAGTCCCCAGTGACCATGGCACCAGGACACCAGCTTCTGCGCATCCAATCTAGTTATGTGACCGACTAAACTTTTAATTTGATACCCCTTCCGTTTCTGGAAAAATATTACTTTCACTTTTTCAGTTTAGCCTATATTTTTAGGCTAAAATAAAAAAATGAAAGTAATTTTTCTAAAAACGGAGATAGTATATTACTTGATTGGTTAAATAGTTAATCGACTAAGTCCTGTTACGTGTGTTATAAATCTCTATATTTTTAGCTGAAAATGAAATTCACGTGAACGCTCGTTAATTCTATTTGGGAAACCAACAAACTGCAGATCATGGGGAAAAATCATCATAATAAAACCAGCTTCATAGTCAAATAACTATATTACAAAATTTCTCAATTAGACCGTGATGGATAATCAAAATCATAGTTGGGCTAAGATTACTTTTAGAGTAACTCAAATAGAAGCTCAGTAGATTTTTTGTAGCTGAAAGCTATATGATGATGGAGTTTAAGCTGTGCACGTAGTTCAAATTTGGCTGATCAACTGCATGTCATTGATTTCTTGGATTATACACAGACTCCACAAACTTTCAATGTTTACATTTGGGGTGCACAGGATGAATGCATTTCTATACCGACATTATTAAAATTGTAATTTTGGGATTAACATTGAATTTTGTGCTTATTGATTCTCATAAAATCACTGACGGACCTACAGCTGGGCTAAAGGGGGCTTTAGTCCGGAAAGTCTTCCCAATCCACAAACCAAAAAAATAATATTTGCTCGACTAAGGTTTCTAGTCCGGGCCTTAAAAGGAAAGTTATCCTTCCTGGGTCCGTCCCTGCATAAAATTATCTTACAAAATGATTCTTACGTAAATTATTCTTATGTCGTATCAGTTTGTATTGGTATTAATATCGAACGTATCCAGAAATACCTAAACCGATTCTTGTACATGCATCGCCATCGAATACCAATACCAATATCTTGCATCCCGGTTTGCTAACGAACTTTAGAAAAACGTCCCCAGTTGGGTTGTCACATAATGCCTAATTTTTGGTTACCACTAAAATATTTTATCTGTGAATAGATATTTGTTTTTCAATTTTCTCGGACATCTCAAATATGGTGATGCAAGTCCTATGCCTATAAATCTTGGTGAGAGCGAATTGTTTTTTTTTCTTCAAGGAAAAGAAAATTTAGATGTGAAATTCACCTATATAAATAAATTAAAATAGTGCTTTTGTCTACTCCGTGAGTCGGTGATTTTGAGGAAGATACAGTGTGTTCATAAATAGTCTGAGAGAAAATGAAACTGGAAAAGCATGACTTGAGCATTTGCATGACAGATTTAACTCCCTTGACTTTAGTGAGTTTCTGAGTCCACTGGACAACCTCAAATTATTGTCTGACTTAGAATAACCTTCTGCAGTCACGCACAAAATCTAACAACGGAATGAGAAAATTGAAGCTTCCATTTTTGATCATGTTTTTTATCTAAGATTTAGCACGGCTTTCATATGATAGGGGGTAAGAAAACCGATTTGAGACTCAAAGCTCTTTTGCAATTGACATGTATATTTTATGTCGTCAGTCCATTCGACATATCTTCATTAACAAAATCTGTAAACCCAAATTTTTACAAATATACTGTTCCATATAAAATAAAATAATCTTGACCATTTGTTTTCTAAATTGACATCACCTTTATAATTCATTTTAACCAGAAGATAAACTCAATTATATCAATAAAAATGAAAAAATGTTTAAGTTTTGTTTTTGGCACCATATATTCAATAAAAGGTGGCTTTACATAAGGGTTGCTATTAGAGGTACTGATTTTTACTAACAAAGGGAGAAATCAGTCATCCAATGTTGGTAGAAACCTACGCTTACCCTTTAATTGCTACTACTACATGTTAGGGAATCGATTGATTTTGTCTCCGAAATCCTCTCCATAACCGTTTTTTCTAAAAAATTATCCAAATTTTAAAAAATTTATTCTTCAAACCCAGACTTACTATGATTGAATCTGATATATCCTATTTTCCAAGTAAATTTGGTTTTGTAATTGTGTAGTTTACTTTTCTTGTTTTCAATAAAAATCACTTTGTGATTTAGGTTTTAGCATTTACTTTTTATGATACTGTTTTTGTGTATTCAATGGCTATTTCATGCCTTTTTATAATTCCAATTCTAATCACCACTTGTATTTTTTTAGTATAGCCACTGGGCTCTTACATTGAATTCCAATTAGAGACTCAATCGTATCTTTTAAGATGATCGATTCTGACGTGACGATGATCAATATTTATGCAAAGAAGATGAATGGCTATCGGAATAGGTCGTGATTACAATTAGGGCTGCACATGGTTCGGTTTTTATCGGTTTTTGGAAAAACCTAAACCGAAACCAAAGTACTCGGTTTTCCAATAATGAAAACCAATAAAACCATATAGCCTATTCGGTTTCATTGGTTTCAGTTTCTACTCGGTTTTGTTAAAACCATACGGTTTTTGGTTAACCGAATGATGGTGAGGTGACGGTGATCAAACTAGAAGAAGAAGTAAAACAAAGAAAATAAGAAGGTGATGCTGATCCTGGTGGTGGTAGTTTTAGGACCGAGTGAAGTATGGTGGTAGACTGGTAGTTCTTTCACTTCAGGGAAAAACGGAACAACAGAGATGAAGTTCTAAGAAACATAGGGAAGACTGAAGAGAAGACTCGAGTCAAATATTATTAGGGTAAAATATCTAACATCCATGGCTAATATTAGTTCAATCCTATGGCCAGTAACAATCGGTTAACCATATGATTTTCGGTTCGGTTTTTTTAGGAAACCTAAACCGAAACTGATAGTGTCGGTTTTCTGGGACTGACAACCACAAATGAACCATTGGGATATGGTTTCGGTTCGGTTCGGTTTAAATTGTTCGGTTTCGGTTTCGGTTTTTGATTCTGGTTTTGTTTTGTGCAGCCCTAATTATAATGATTAGCGGAAAGTTCTTCTACGAAGGATTTTATCTAACCGAAAAAGAAACCTCTAAAAGGTTGAATAATCAAATTACCATTATTCGTATTTTTTTTCCATTTTATTATGGTTTCATGTAAATTAAAAAAAATCACATTGTAGATTGGTTGTATCAATGGGTTTCGGATCCTCTGCACCGAGAATTGTCTGTTCCCCTGTGCCAGCCAATAATAAAACGCCACATTATTTTCCATATGACCAGCGTTAGACGGTAGGCTAACTGGCTTAAGTTTTTCTAAAAAATGAAAGAGAAGTCTGAGAAGATGAGTATAGTATCGGGTTACGGTATATTCGTCTTCTTGCTTTGTGTGATGCAGCGTCAAACAAAAATTCTTAACTTTCGTGCATTTTTTTTTTTTGGATAGATTAGCTTTCATATATAGTTTTTCTCATAATCCAGAATACTTGGATAGTATAATAGTTTCTCTTTTTTCTTTGAAGAATCTTATTAACAGATCATTCATGAAAGAAAACGTCATGTAATGAGATGATGATGATCATGGAAATTCAACGAACAATTGATCTAAGAGGCTATCTTTTTTGGTGACGCTACTAGTATTTCTATCGATCCCCATATCAACAGGTTCAAGCTTTTACAGATCAAAGAAATTGATCAAAATTAACTATTTTTTATGATTATGTTATTTTGTCCCCGGAAGAAAGTTATGATTTCAAATGATTTTCTAAAAATACAAGGTTTTCCTTTAGTGATTCACTCAGAATCTCAGATGAATCAAATCTATCATGCAGGACTTAGAGATTTAACGGTGTTAAATATGACTAAATTTAATAACACGTGGCTGCTTAATACTGGCTGGCATAGGGGAACAGACAATTCTCGGTGCAGAGGATCCGGAGCCGTATCAGTGTGCAATCTATAATGATGAAACATGAGGGTATGTTTATCTATTATTCCTATCTAACAATTTTAGCGAGCTAATCTAATAAATAACTTTAGGGTTTTCCGAAAGCCCCTCTTTCCATAAAAAAAAAAAGAAGAAGAAGAAGAAGACAGATACTTGTTAGGAAAAAATAAGTTATGGTTGAATGTCATACAATATGTGGCAGGATACTTTCTAAATTATCTAGTTCTCTTTTATATTTTGTCTAAAAATTATCTAAATAAAGAAAGTTCTCAAAACACCCAAAATTATAAGCACATCTTCAAAATTCCATTTAAAATATTTTTCTGAAACTGCAAGCACATCATTCAAAAGTGAAAGTCTTCTAACCCTAAAAAACTCTTTTTCTACAAAAATAAATAAGTAAATCATTCGACAGATTTTGGCAGAAAAAGAGATTATGAATAAATAAAATTAATTAGACTGATATTAACATAAAAAAGACAAGATTTTCAACAAATATCGGGTCATTTTCACTAAAATCAATCGGATTTATCATGTTAAGTAATTTACATAAAAAATCTGCGTAATAGTCATCTTATGGAAAAAACCTTGGATGATGATGGAACAATGATATTGGAACTAGAATTCTTAGATAGAGAATATTTTTTTAATAACCTATTCTAAAGCATTATTATTATTGTATATTTATTTTTTCTTTGAATACAAATTTCCGGTTCTTCAAAGTTACATAAACGAAAAAAGTCAGATCTACATCATTTCTCGGATAACCATAGTTGCAATCGGTTTTCTCATGGTTTAACGGAGATTGGAGGCATGGAAATGCCATTTGTGATGTATTCTCCTAATTTTATCAACACTGTTATTCAAGGATACACAGTACATTATTCTCGCTAAATTTAGATTTAATCAATGATTTAAAGTGTTTCTAACATACTAACACCTCTGAACCAACGATCTTTCTCCTACTCAAATTTTCAATTTTCTCTACCATCTCAAACATAAATCTAATAATATATACTATATTTTTTAAATAAAGCATGAATTAGATTTCCAAATAACATGGCACTATGGCAGAGTATTTGGAAAATCAATATTTTAGAATATTTCTTGTTTCACTTCTGTAAATAGTGTCTTCAATCTACTAACAAAAACAATGATTGTGGGTCCACAAGGCATTAAATTTTTTCTAGTCAAATTCAGGAATGGGCTATCGCCTCGTCATTTCACATACCAGAGTGTTAAAGACTAATTTAATATCAACTGGTAATTTCGTCATTTTATTAAAAATCTTGTTTTTATTTTTCAACAATGTCGAACTGGAAGTGTTACTTGACATAAACTGTCATGGCATAGATTAAACTGAATCAAATAGATTGATTGAATTAAGTGTACATATACAATTACATAAGACTGTTCTTATATAGAAGAACTGAAGATACAAAAACAGGAAATAACCCTAACGTGGTCAAGAATAAATGTACAAGAATATACACAAGATATACAGTAACAACCTATGTATATATGGAAAGAAAGATATCTTGTAACACCCCCCCCCCCCCCCACCCCCACCCCCCACCCGAAAACTCAACATGGGATAGAGCACATGTTGAGTTTGGAAAACAAAAGCTTGAGACGCACAAAAGACAATGCCTTAGTGAAAAGGTCAGCAGGTTGCAACTCAGAAGAAACAAAGGATAAGGTTATAATCCGTTTCTTGTACTGATGACGAACAAAGGGGCAGTCAATCTCAATGTGTTTAGTACGTTCATGAAAGACATCATTATGAGCAATGTGAATAACAGCCTTATTGTCACAATATAGTGGAGTGGGTGCTGTCAGATGAACTCCCATATCCCCTAAAAGCCAGCGCAGCCAAACTATTTCTGAAGTTGAATGTGCAAGAGATCTATACTCTGCCTCAGCGCTAGAGCGTGAAACTACATTTTGTTTCTTACTGAGCCAGGATATCAAAGAATTACCTAGAAATAAACAATACCCTGTAGTTGAACGTCGATCTGTGATGTCTCCTGCCCAATCTGAATCTGAATATGCACGAAGACAGAGGTCAGAAGTGGATGAGAATTTAACACCTTGATACAATGTACCCTTGATATAGCATAGGATCCTAAGAACAGCTGCATAATGAGTTGATCGTGGAGCTTCCATGAACTGACTAACAATATGCACTGCATGACTGATGTCTGGTCGTGTAATGGTTAAGTAATTAAGACTTCCCACAAGCTGTCTATACAAAGTAGGATTAGGAAGGAGTTTCCCATCAAAAGGACTAAGCTTACTATTCAATTCAAGAGGTGTAGCAGCAGTTTTATTATCCGTTAACCCAGCGCGCTGAAGAATATCTGAGGCATATTTCACTTGAGAAATAAAGCATTCATCAGATGAGCGATTAACCTCTAATCCAAGAAAGTAACATAAAGGACCCAGATCCTTCATTTCAAAACAGGAGCTAAGATGAGTCTTAAGATCAGTAATACCTTTCATGTCATCACCTGTAATGACCATATCATCTACGTATATGAGAAGAATGACCATACCCTGTGCAGTGGAACGAGTAAACATGGCTGAATCATATGCACTTTGAGTGAATCCAAATTGTAAAACAACATTGGAAAATTTCTCAAACCAGGCACGAGGCGCTTGTTTGAGTCCATACAGTGGCTTACGAAGCTTACACACTTGGTTAGAAGGATGGGTCATTCCAGGTGGAGGTCGCATATATACCTCCTCTTGAAGATCTCCATGAAGAAAGGCGTTTTTCACATCCATCTGATGTAAATTCCATTTACGTGCAACTGCAACTGCAAGCAGAGTACGAACTGTAGTCATACGAGCAACAGGCGTAAAAGTTTCTTCATAGTCAATACCATACTCCTGAGTGTATCCCTGTGCAACTAAACGAGACTTGTACCGAATAATCTTTCCTTCTGAATCAGTTTTGACCTTATATACCCATTTTCTTCCAATGACAGACTTTCCTGGGGGAAGCACAACCATATCCCAAGTGTGTGCTTCCTTGGGTGCAACTAATTCTTCGTCCATAGAGTTTTGCCAAACTGGAACTATAGATGCTTCCTGTAAGATGTTGGTGCATGCACAGATAAGATGGAAGATAGAGAGAAGTGATAGTCTGCAAACCTTACTGGTGGTCGACGATTGCGTGTTGGTAGAGTATCATTAGCAGGATCCCCTTCTTGAGAAGCAGTGTCAGGATGAGCCATATAATGATCTGGTGTAGCCTCTAGATTTTCAAGAACCATGATATCTGTGGTGGGATTGGGAATGATAGTGGACTGAGGATTGGGAATGATAGTGGACTGAGGAGTAGACTGAGAATTGAGAATGATAGTGGACTGAGGATTGGGTGATTGAGAGATAGTTGAGGACACATCCTCAAAGGGATCGAAGTAAGAGAACTGCTCGAAGATGGAAGATTTACTAATTGGAAGAGACCAAAAGGGTATACTTTCCCAGAAGGTGACATGTCTTGAAACACGTAGCCTTTTACTCTCTGGATCATAACAACGGTAACCTTTCTGTTCTATGCCATAACCTAGGAACACACATATAGCATTCTTCTTGCTTATTTTGGTTCTTTCTCTCTGAGGAAGGAGGACAAAACACGTTGATCCAAACACACGAAGCTCAGAATAGTCTGGTTTCTTGTTGTATAAACGTTCATATGGAGACATTCCTGCTGTAATTATGGATGGAATATGATTGATTGTATAAACTGCAGTCAATACTGACTCACCCCAGAAGTTAGATGGAACTGATGCTGACAGAAGTTGTGTTCTAGCTGTTTCTACGATATGGCGGTGTTTTCTTTCAGCTATGCCGTTTTGCTGTGGAGTTTCAGTGCATGATAACTGAAGAAGGGTACCTTCTGTTGCAAGAAATTCTCTGAAAGGAGTTGAGATAAACTCTCCCCCTTGGTTAGTTCTGAAGGTCTTGATGGTTTTTCTGAATTGAGTTTTGATCATTCTAGAGAAGGTTGTGTATATTTTTAGAAAATCTGATCTAGAACTGAAAATATATATCCATGTGAAACGAGAAAAATCATCAATGAAGATAACATAATATAGTGCTCCTCCCTTAGAGGTAACATGAGATTTTCCCCAGACATCTGAGTGAATGAGATCAAAAGGTTCAACAGAATGAGTAATACTGTTATTGAAAGGTAGAGCAGATTGTTTTCCGAGCTTACATGAGATGCAATAAGGTTTTTTATCAACCTGAGTTGTCCCCAATAATCCATTATTGATCATATAAGTGAGACGAGAGAAAGAAACATGGCCTAACTTAGAATGCCATAACATAAAAAGAGACACAGATGGAGATGCAGTTGAAGAGAGGGAATTGGCAGTTGTAGTGGCAGCAAGCTCACTCTATGAAAGTTGAGGAGAGATTAGTGTTTCAAGGAGGTACAATCTTCCTACTCTACGTCCTATCCCAACAAGCTTCTCTGTCTTGGGATCCTGTATTACACAACCAGAAGAGAAGAAATATATGTTAAGTCCTTGATTGCATAATTGTCCAATTGATATAAGGTTCATTCTTATCTTTGGGACAAGTAACACATCAGATACATGTATTTTATCAGAGATTTTAATCTGACCAATGTGACTAGCATTTAATTCAGATCCATCTGCAGTTTGAATTGTTAGTGTAATAATAGGACTCTTGTGCTCAAATATGCTAGAGTTGAATGTCATATGGTTAGAGGCACCTGAGTCAAGGAACCATCCAGTTGAGAAGCTACCTGTGGAAGCAGATAATGCAGATGATGCTGTAGCATTGTTGTTACCCATTGAGAGTGATTGCTTGAGCATTTCTTGTATGTCAGCCAGATTGTTTGGTGTGGATGCAGCTGCGTAACTAGATGGTGCAGGTGTTGTGTAACTAGATTGTGCAGGTGCTGCATAACTGAGTGGTGCAAATGTGTATCCAGTTCCATTAATCTTTCTTCGTTCTCTCATATTTCTGGAAGTAGGGGATGTACAGTTTCCTACTGTATGCCCTGGTTCCTTGCAGTAGTTGCACTGTATTAGAAAGCTTGATCCTTGCTGGATTGTTTGTGTGTTTGAGCTTTGTGATCCACTATGCACTGATGGCGCGGTACAGTTCTTGGCTAGGTGGCCTGGTTTCTTACAGTTGTAGCACTGAAGTTGTGAGAAATCACGATGAGTTTTCTGAGAGTTGAGATGAGTGTTAAAGTTTGCACGTGAATTGACTGCAAGCACTGCTAATATATCTGGTTTGATTCTTTTCCGAGTTTCTTCAGTGATGAGTTCTGACAATGCAGCTTCGACAGACGGAAGAGGTGATCGATGGAGGATTGAGGCTCTCACAGTCTCAAAGTCATCTCTTAATGCCATTAAGAGCTGAACTAATCGAGACTCTTCTCTGTAATTTTTCCATAACTCCATATCTGTTGTCCAGTTTGGTTCCATCAGTGCTAACTGGTTCCATATTATTGACATCTCAGACTGAAAATATGAGACAGATTGTTCCATCTGTTGTTTCATAGATCGAATATCCTGTTCTAGTTTATAACGTTGAGAAAAGTTTATCTGTGTATACCTTTTTGAGAGAAACTCCCATGCATCTTTTGCAGTCTCAAAGCTTGTAAGTTGCATGCTTATAGGTGTTGCAACTGTGTTGCTTATCCAGGTTAATATTTTGTGATTATTGATCTCCCAGCTCTCTGCAGTTTCTTCTCCTGCATCTTTTCCTTTGTCAGTGATAGCGACTCCGTTTGCAGGCTTCTTAGCTTTGCCGTCAATATATTTCCACATGGCTTTTCCCTTAAGAATACTTCTCATTAAGAAAGACCAGTGATTGTAGTTTGTTCCATCAAACTTCACAGTAATGGGTTGATAATCTTCACGTGACATGTTGGGCTATGATGAAGAAGATATGACACTAGGGTTTGAGTTTTATGATTCTGATATTGGTTACTGATTGTCGTTTGTTTGTTGCAGCGGAGACACGGTTTGGTTTAGATCTTGATCAGCTCTGATACCATGACAGAAACTGTCATGGCATAGATTAAACTGAATCAAATAGATTGATTGAATTAAGTGTACATATAAATTACATAAGACTGTTCTTATATAGAAGAACTGAAGATACAAAAACAGGAAATAGCCCTAACGTGGTCAAGAAGAAATGTACAAGAATATACACAAGATATACAGTAACAACCTATCTATATCTGGAAAGAAAGATATCTTGTAACATTACTATGTCCCTCAAAGGAAAAATTAAAGCGTCCGACATTCTCTCTAGAATAGCTAGAACAATAAAGATGTCACAGGAATGGTCTTATAGTCCACCAAATTGTGCTATATCCCAATTATTGTTAGACATGGAAGGGTTGCCTTCATCAATGGAATTTTTTTCGAATATATCTTTAAAAGAAAGTTAGCACAACTGCATCACTACCTCTAATAATTCGTCTGAAATGTGACAACATGTAATGCGTAGCAATTGAATTTTCACGATGATCGGTCCATCAAGAAAAATGCAAGAGTCATAGTCAAACTGACTTTGACATTATTGGAGGGGGTAAAATATGAAAACTAGAACTGAAAAGTAGATTGTATATTAGAATTGTAAAGGGGGTAAACAGCAAAATCACAGGTGGTAAATAGAGAAAAGCAATTTGAATATCACTCAATTATGCAAATTTAAAACTTTTCTAGCGGACGGGCTATGGTGTCGGTTACCTTCTTGTTAGGCCCATCCCAATGATAAGTCGGTTTAAGTTAAGAACCTACATAGTTACTAAAAATGGGAAAAAAATCAGGGTTAGGGACCAAGGCGTAATCTTAGCCGTCCACAAATTATAGAGAATCTCAGGGTTTTATAAAGAAGATTCCCATCAGAACTAGTATATATAGGACCGAACATACACAGAATAGGAAAAAATAAGAAGCTCTGTTTAATGGCGGTGGGGTTTCCGATTCCTTTGTAAAAACATATACACAAAACGCTTATTTAAAAGGTAAGTTAGGGTTTTACTAAAACAATATTTCAGTCTCTGTTTCTTTTCTTTTTATATTTATTGAAGTATAGTTTGATTAAAAAGAAGAGAACGAGTAAGTTGATGGAGAATTTAGGAAAAAGAGAATCGACTGATCAGTTACAATCGCCGGTTGATAAAAGAACGTGTTCTTCCTCGGAAGAATCATCCAAACCTGATTCTTCGTCGGTATCACCAGCATCGGCGTTACAAACACATACGGATCCAACGAGTACTAATCAACAACAACTGGAGGATGAGGATACTTTAATGGATGAAGCTGCGGAATTGGAAGCTACATCAACAACACCAGCAACAACATCAGTTTCTGGTTCGTCGGAATCACCAGCATCATCGTTACAAACACATCTGGATTCAACTAGTATTCAACAACAGCAGGATGATGAGGATGCTCTAATGGAGGAACCCGCCGAACTGAAAGATGATGATGAGGAGAATGAGGATGATGGTTCTGAAGAAGAAGAAGAATATGGGGAGGAGGATAATGGGTTTTATGATTCTGAGGGTGATGGTAATGGTAATGACTTGAATGAAATAGAGAGGGTTTATCAGGAAAATAGTGAAAGAAGAAATCCGGGTGATCGAGAAACATTCAGGACGGTTTTAAGAAGTTTAAGTGATGTGAATAATGATGTTTCTGAACAATTGTCATCACTTACTGAATTATGTGATGTGCTATCGTTCTGCACAGAGAGTTCGCTTAGTGGGAGTACTGCAAGTGCGTTATCGCCTCTTTTAGTTCGGTTAGCTAGACACGATACTAATCCAGATATAATGTTATTTTCAATTAGGGCAATTACTTATTTAATTGATGCTTTGCCGGCGTCGTCTGGATATCTTGTTAGAGACAATGTTGTTCCTGCACTTTGTGAGAGATTGATGGTTATTGAGTACTTGGATGTTGCTGAACAGTGCTTGTTAGCATTAGAGAAGATTTCCGCTGATCAACCCGATGTGTGTTTGCGAGCTGGGGCAATAATGGCTGTTCTGAATTTTATTGATTTCTTCTCTTCGAATGTCCAGAGGGTTGCGATCAGTACTGTTATTAATGTCTGCAAGAAACTCTCCTCCGACACTTGGCCACTTTTCATGGATGCCGTTCCAGTTTTGTGCAATCTTCTTCAGTATGAAGACCAAAAGCTTGTTGCAAATGTAGTTACTTGTTTATTGAGAATAACGGAGACAGTCAGCAATTCTCTAAAGATGGTGGATCAAATTTGCGAGCATCGATTGATTCAGCAAGTAATACCTCTTATTTCTTCGGGCAAAGAAACCAGCTTCAACCAATCAATCTATGGTCTTCTTTCGAGACTTGCATCTGGTTCAGCTAACGCTGTCAAGATACTTCTAGAGCAAAAAATAAGCTGCACATTGAAGAATATTTTATCAAGTTATGTTGGTGACGCAAACTCCAACCAGGTATATGAAGTTTTGAGGTTGCTTAATGTGCTTCTTCCTCCTGTTGGGGTCAAAACGTCATCAAGTAAGGAAAAGGTTTTAATGGACCAACCTGAGCTACTGAGGCGTTTTGGTGTAGATATTGTTCCCACTTTGGTTGAGGTTGTAAATGGTGGTGCAAGTCTACAAGTTTGTGAAGGCTGTGTTTGTGTAATCAACAAGTTAGTCAATGTTAGTAGATCTGATATTCTGTCTGACATACTAGACAGTACCAACATATCGAGTTTCCTCGCCGGTGTGTTTGCCAGGAAGGATCACCATGTGCTGGTATCAGCTTTAAATATCGTGCAGACTATCCTTAAAGAGCTTCCTGATATGTTCTTGAAACCTTTTGCAAAGGAGGGTGTTGTTTATGCCATAGATAGAATTCTAGCACCAGAAAAGTTTACACAATCTTCTAGCTCACAGCAAAAATTAAGCGTCAACAGTGGTGTTAGATGCTTATGTTATAATCTCAACATGGCCAAGCCTCGATCCTCAGAATTAGGAAAGTGCAAACTTGAGAAGGAGTCCGTTCGCAATTTGGCAAAGCAGATCAAGGAAACTTATTTTTCTATGGAATCACAAAGTTCTGAAATAGGATTGACTGAAACTCTTCAGAAGCTTAGAAAGTACTCTGCAACATTAAATGATATGGTTGATGCAAATGAAGACTCTTGTTTGGAAGACACCCTGGGTCAAATAATGATGGAGCTCAGTGATGGAGATTCTGTGTCGACATTTGAGTTTATTGAAAGTGGAATTGTGAAATCTTTACTAAATTATTTTTCCAAGAGCCAGTATCTGAAAGAAAAGGTTGTAGAGCATCGTGGATTATCAGATTATTCACATGTTATAATGAAGAGGTTTGCAACGTTTGCTAGTTTCTCTTTACCATCAACGAGCCTACAATCGGAGGGGATACCTTTGGCAATCCTTGTGCGGAGACTGCAGGTTGCATTATCTACTTTGGAGAACTTCCCGGTTATTCTAAATCAGACTTCAAAGCCAAGGGCTGTATATGCTGCCATTCCAAATAAGCATACGACACATCCGTGTTTAAGGGTTCAGTTTGTGAACGAAGAGGGAGAGACAGATCTTTGTTATGATTCTTTAGATGCTGTAAATATTGAGCCTTTTACCTCTTTTGATGCCATTGAAAGATATCTGTGGTCCCAGATCAGTGTCAGGAGAAATGACGCTCAAACAACATATATTGAAGGCGAATCAGAAGATGATTCCATGGAGCCTGAATCAGAAGATGATTTCATGGACGTTGAGGAGCAGTCTTCCCCAGAGGTTAATGATATTGCAGGGGAAGATGATTCCATGAAGCCCGAGGAGCAGTCTTCCCCAGAGGTTAATGATATTGCAGGCAAATTAGAAGATGATTCCATGGAGACTAAGGAGCAATCTTTCCCGGAGGCTGATGGTATTGCAGGCGAATCAGAAGATAATTCCAGGAAGTCTGAGGAGGAGCAGTCTTCCCCGGAGGTTAATGCTACCCCTAAAATGCAGAACTCAGTTGATGAGAGTTCCTCCTGCATTGCATCAGCCAGTATAGAAGAACATGGATCAGGTGGTGTTGACGATTGCCATCAGAAGTTGAAATTTTCCTTAGATGGAAGAGAGCTAGATTTGAGATTGACCCTCTATCAAGCAATTCTTCAGTTACAAGTGAAGGAACAAAATGATATGGTTGCAGACAAAAACTTCTGGTCCGCAGTGTATAATATTACATTTAAAAAGGATGTCGAAGTAAAGGAAAGCACAACTGAGGAAAGCACAACTGACGACTGCCTTGTAGAAACTCAAATTTCTACTGCTCAAGACTATCCAGGGAAGTTCTACCAGAATTTGCTGTGCCTCTCCGGTATGCTGACAGTGCAACTTCCGTATGATTTGGAGAAGTCGGATCCAGTTTATGAGATACTTTTTCTTCTCAAAATTTTGGAAGTTATAAACATGTCAAGTTGTAATCTGATTTCTCATGAAAGGGTAAAAGCTTTTACAAAAGGGAAAAGTGATGACTTGGACAGTTTAGCAGTAACTGTCATTCCAGTTCCGCTGAGTGAGTTTGTGAGCAGTAAACTGACTGAAAAGTTGGAGCAGCAAATGGTAAACCCTTCAGCTGTATGTGCCGGTGCAATGCCATCATGGTGTAGTCAACTAATGGCTGAGTGCCCCTTCCTATTTAGTTTTGAAGCAAGGAACAAATACTTCTTATTGACAGCACTTCGTTCTCAACCAGCTCAATCTCATTCCTCTTCAGCATCATCCAATGACAACTCGAGTGATAGGCGCTCACTTGTGGGTAACTTGCCTCGGAAGAAGTTTCGAATTGACAGGACTGACATCCTAAGCTCTGCTGCGCAAATGATGGATGCTCACGCTCACAAAAGGATTACACTCGAAGCGGAATACGATGATGAGGTTGGTACAGGTCTTGGTCCAACTCTGGAGTTCTATACTTTGGTTAGTCACGAGTTTCAGAAACTAGGCATGGGTATGTGGAGGGAAGATCGCAGTTTCCCTAGTTCAGAGAAAAATGTAGAACCTGGCTTTGTAGTTGCTCCTTCTGGACTTTTCCCACGCCCATGGTCAGATTCAATGGAATCGTCAAATGGGGTTGAGTTTCCTGAGGTGTTAAAGAGGTTTGTCCTTCTCGGAAAGGTTGTAGCCAAAGCACTTCAAGATGGTAGAGTTATGGACCTTCCCTTATCTAAAGCCTTTTATAAACTTGCTCTGGATCAGGATCTTAACATACATGATATCCAATCACTTGATCCTGCGTTTGGAAGGGTTCTGGTAGAGTTTCAGGCTCTTGTCGATAGGAATAGAATTTCGAGTCCAATATCTGCCTTATATGTTAGGAATACAAAGATTGATGACCTTTGTCTAGATTTTACTCTACCTGGTTATCCAGATTACCTGCTTTCATCCAGCGAAGATCATAGAATGGTGAATACGGCCAACCTGGAAAAATATGTTTCACTGATCGTGGACGCCACTTTGAATTCTGGAGTTTTGAGGCAAGTGGATGCTTTTAAATCAGGGTTTAATCAGGTATTTCCGTTAACAAGTCTCCAAGCATTTTCCGCGGAAGAGATTGATCGATTATTGTGTGGAGAACAAGATGCTTGGACTTCAAGGGAGCTTTTGGATCACATCAAGTTTGATCATGGGTACACAGTTACCAGTCCTCCAATCATTTATTTGCTAGAAATTATGAAGGACATGCAACGTGATCATCAACAAGCTTTTGTTCAGTTTGTAACTGGAGCACCTCGACTCCCGCATGGAGGCTTAGCATCTTTGAACCCTAAGATGACAATTGTACGAAAGCATGCAGACGAATTGGCTGATGGGGAGTTGCCTAGTGTGATGACTTGTGCTAATTATCTCAAGCTTCCTCCTTACTCAACCAAGGATATAATGAAGGAGAAGTTGCTGTACGCTATAACTGAAGGACAAGGATCTTTTCATCTGTCTTAGCTTTTCATCCGCCAGACATAAACACATGAAGCTGTGAATTTGTAATTTGTAATTTTCATTCGTAGTTGGTGGTGGTGGAATAAATGGATTTTGTTTTACTCTCATACTCTCTACAAATTGTGTTTTATATTTTCAAGGCCAGAGGATATAAGAAGCATGTGATTTGTGAGCCTTAGAAGGAACAGAAAAAAGAAACAGGTGCTAACTGAATGATTATTGCATGAATACAATGCTTCAAAATGTTCCCAAATGCCAACATACCCTGAAAATCATCACCAATCCCAATCATGATATTAAACCCTTTTTTTATTAGAAATCATGATATTAAATTCGATCCTGCTACTTGAACAGCTGGGTACTGCTTGACCGCGAGGTCTACATGGCAATGTGTGAGTCGGAGAGAGGCATATGTTGCTATTAACACGTCATACTAAAAGAAAGAAAAAAGTCATCGGTTGGAATTTGGATTTACCAAACGGAAAGTAGAGTTTAGATTCTCTGAAAACATACATCCTCTTCTTTTGTTCTTTTTCACGGCAAGATCAGGATTTAAAATCCTAGACTAATTTTTGAAGCCAGAATTATCATCAAGGATCGAAAGCAAATAAAAAATCTGTGGAACAAAGTTTAAAAACTAAAAAAAAAAAAGATGGAGTTTTCAATTAACTCAAATTGACAATCGCACTTTTCTCCATCTCGACGAATACTGTTCTTAATCAATCATATCTCACAAGCATGAGATCTGGATTTAGTTTTAATTAGAGGCTTATTAATATAGTTTCTTCTTATTGATTTTAAACTAGCCATTAATGGCGGTGGAAGATTCTCGCAGCAGAAGAAAAACAGATGAAAGATGGTTTGATTGTGCATGATGTTAAATTTAATTTATCTTTCCATAGGAACTAGGAAGAATTTCCATTCACTATTCAATAAACTGTACTCTGATAAAAATAGTTTACGAACAAAGAGAAAAAAGAATTTATGCAGTTTTTTTTCCCTAATTTCAGACTGACATGGCAAAAGTTAGAACAATTTCTTTCTGCCACATAAGTAGCCACATGGAAAACGCTGTTACTCAGCTGTTATGCAGCTGGTTATATAGCATTTTCGATGTTAAATGTCATGAGCATCTTATAACTCAGTTATAACTAACTCAGTTACTGAGCTTTTTGGGTTTTCTCAATTTTCTAGGCTTTACGTATAATAATTGCTATAAGAGGGATTGGTTTTTGCTACACGGGTAGTTAATCAGTTACATATTGAGCTTTCCAATTTTCTCCATGGAGCCAGAGGCTTTCCATATAAGTTTTGCAAACAAATGGACTAGATCAGTCATTATCTGGTTTTGAAATATCCGGATGTGCTCATGATTCGTATAACAACGAATAATCTCCAAACCTAAAAATTAAATTGTTCTAAGAATCATTTTCTAAGAAAATTTTGAAAAGCTTATATCAGTAATGTTTGGCCGAATTCAATGTAGAAGTAGATCAACCGACATCTTAGCAAATTTGTGCTCATTCTTCATTGAATTCGGCCGGATATTGCAATGGAATATTCCGTCCTTTCTTATCGACCTCATTCGGGTTTATCAAGAATCACTACGATTTACAAAAATGCAAGTGTCCCATATCACATGTTAAATATCATATAACTAACATCTTTATAACTGTCAAACTCAAATTAGAAGACATTGAATTGTTAGTCGCAACCATGGAATAATTCTCTGTTGACCAACAATTCAATGTTGTCAGCTTTGATTTGCTTTTCTCTCTGTATGCAAAACTCTAATAGCTCTGTAATTCTATGATACAAGCCTATAACCGGGTGCATACATACCGGAGGTGTGTAATTCCTCGTGCCTAAGATAGGCATGACTTACCCTACTTTATTAATTTGAACCACAACGTCATATCTTTTGGGTCCGCAACTTTATTTGGTGTTCCTACCGGCAAGATTTTATCATCGTTTTGGTTTATCTTTGTGACGTGTAGTGTTGGAATATTTTCAACACCGCTTACCAAAGGGGGGTCCTGGGGGGCATCGCCCCCCAGGCTGTGGTCGATAAAAGCCTGTTCGAAAATTTCGAATCCAAAAGACACCATTGATGTCTGTTGATGAAGGAACCCGACGTTTCGTGAATAGAAACCTGTTGGCGAATAAAAACCTATTCCCAACAGGTGCAAAACCCTTTATAAATAGCTTCTCCCAGTTTCGTTTAAACATATAAGAAAAATCAATCTGTTTTCTCTGTTTCAAAAAGCATCATCAGAAATCAGAAATCTCTTTGTGTGTTCTTGATTGAATCAAGGGGTACAAACCTTGAATTCAGTTTTCGTTGCAGGGCTTTCATTGTATCCTGAAGGCAATATTTCGCATACCTGTTGTAATCGCCAATTGTTATTGGGAGGGTAGAAATATTTGTCTAAAAGAAATTTATACAAGCCTTGAAAGTTTTGGAGTGCAACACTTTCTTCTCTGATTCATTCATCCTTTGTGAAACCCAATTTTTTCCAACATGTAGGAACACCAAAATTTGCGCATAAGCAATCCCTCGTTTGTGAAATTCAATGGTGTAAATGTGGATACAATTAGAAATGAGTAAGACATCGTACCCACGTCGCATTCTCTATTTTAAGTTACATAATGCAGTTTACACACCTGCCCGAGCTTTGCCCAAAGTCCTTCATTAGTTGATTTTGTTTCAAGTGGGAATCTTGAAAACCTTCCGGATAGTATCATGCCGGTCTTCACTCTTCAGTCTTTGGTCCTCCCATCAAACTCAGAGACGATTTTATTTATGGGCCACATCGGGTCACATATGAAACTTAGGGTGGTCCCATAAATTTGCATATGCCAATTTCATCACTGAGCGAAGTTGGTGAACAATCCTTGTCCCGATTTTTCACATTACACCTGTGTTATATGAATCCATCTTCTCTTTGTGTTGTATGAATCTGTCTTCTCTTTATGTTCTCGTCTTCCAGTAGCACATACCTTTGTTTTCAACACGTTTCTGTAAGATGATAATTCCTTTATCCTTCGTACGTACTTGCATCTCAAATAGTGTTGGTCTTGTACTACTATTAAGGGCTTGCATACGCTTGCCGAATTTTCTACGTAAGTTGAATTTCCTGCATGCTTTCGTATTCTAAATTTACATTCATGTATTGGATAGAAATTGTATAGGATATTAGTCCGAAAACATTTGCAAAGTCAATTATGGTGAATGAGAAACTAACCTCTTTGCGCTTGGTTCGCTGTAATGACTTCCCTTGCAAGTTTTCACACCATCTTCTTTAGATTTATCTTTCTTTTGATTGCCTACATCAATTTTCTTCAACTACGGCACGATCTTTAATTTGTTCGTAGATATATTGAATAGAAGTCCTCTTTTTTTTTGTGCTACAGGTTTCCACTTGTGTAATATCTCCATAAAACGCTTTCTTTAGGACATGAATCACTATATTTTATCCTTGATAGGTTTGCAATTCCATGCTCGATTTTTCCAACTGTTGCATGGCGTTGTGTGATTGGGATGTTAGTGAGCAGTTTCATATTGTTCCCAAAATAAGGGATTTGGTAAAAACTAAAAACTTAGGCATGCATGGACGTAAAATAACAGTTGAGGATTGCCTGGTGCCATTTCGAGGATTTTAAAGTTGCACATAGATGTCTTTTATGGAAGTTGCTGAAAAGAGATACGTGACCACTGGAAGTGCCAAAGAGATTGTGTCTGAAATTGTAGTTTCTATTGGCTAACCAATCTGATTGATTGGGAAAGTGATGCTGATGTGGATCACAGTGTCAGAAACGTTGGTGCACCCACAGAATTTTCGAATGACGTATGTTTACCCCTGCACATGAATGCCGCAATATGCCTTCGGTATGTGACAGTGTGATAACATGAGTTTTCATCAAGTTCTAGACCACCAAGACCTGTCTTTGCTCAATATTCAGTCCCTTGTGCATCCGTAAGAAATCTTCGGCAAGTGGATTTTGTTGTACTATGGTAAAGAATATTTGGAAATTCTTTGAGTGAGCAGCCGATTAGGTTTATTCCTCGATCTGAAGATCTCCATTTTCTGATATACCTATTTTTCCAAGATGTTGAACAAATGAACATCCTAGGACAGAAGTCACCAATATCGGTCCTACGGTTCTGATGGGTTTATTTATTTTGCAAACAGTAACAATGTCGTGAACGTCTCACGAACATCTCACCTAATAACTTACTGGATGCTAGGCACATAGCTGCACCTTCCATCTCTGCCTCATGCCATTTTCTATAGTTGGTCACTGTTATGGATTTTTGGAATGAACGATAGATTTATTAGGCGTTATATGGCCTGCGTATGTATATACAGTGGTAGTGTTTTACCAAACGATGTTATTTCCTGAAAGGTAACTAAACCTTTAGGATATTAGTTAGTTACAGTGGTGACTATTGAGTTCGCCAACTATATCGTGACTTAACCTTTCAGGGTTACTGTGTCTTATAGGAGGAGGAGCCATCAGAGAGTGATGACAGGGATAATTATTGCTGACATGGCTTCACCAAAACCAAGTGTGATTTTCCTTTGTATCGTTTCAGGGGGTTAGAGCATCTCCAATGATAGGGGTGAAGGTCTTAAAAAGACAAGACACCTAGGATTTAGCACTTTTCTAACCAAGAATTTATCTCCAATGCCAAGGTCAAGGTAAGGTAAAAGCATGACATGGATGCCATCTCATAAGAAAGGGTAAAGGAGAAAGTCATATCTTTACCTTCTCCATGACCCAAGGTCTTTTGACACATAATCAATTCTTTATTCCAAAATTAATTTGTCTCTAAGTTCTAGGGTAGTAATATCTTGGCATTGGAGATGAAATTTGAGGTAGAAAGTATAACTTTCATTTTTTTTAGCCACATAGTAATGATCCACAACAAAAAGGTATTAATAGGACCTCCACCTAGGATTACCTTCACCCCTAACATTGGAGATGCTCTTAAAGATTGTTTGTTTATTATGAATCTGGCAATAAATGCATAAATCAGCCCACCGCGAATAGGTATGATTGGCATTGTGTGTTTTTTAAGTGACGTTTTTGGGTTACTATTGTGTCTTCAATATTAAGTGACTATTGGGACTGCCAGCTTGATAATGTCTTACAGGAATACCCAATCAGATTGTGATGACATGGATACTTCGTGCTGATGTGGCTTCACCAAAATCAAGAGTAATTATGGTAGAAAATGAAGAATGATTATCTAATTTTTACGCGATAAGCCACTTTGCCAGAGTAATTTTGATTATCTAATTTTTCAATTTTCTCCACCATCTCAACATATGAAGATACCTGTATGACAATGCTAAGTACATCAAACTAATCAGACTGTGAATACAAGTATTGGACGATGAATCGTTTTAATCATATTTCTCTTCTATGAATTACGTTTTCAATCTTCACATTTAAAGAATGGTTTTGGAGAGGATACGAATAGAACTCTAGAAGCACGACATCAGGTAAGTTGGCAAATGAAGTTCTTGTTTAAGCATGATTATGAAGGAGGAAAAAGAGAAAGATAAGATCAAATTTGCATGAGAGATTTCTGTTCGGCTAATCCCTTAGTTTAGTGGACCTCTCTTCTTTCCTGGCCAAACATAACAAATTGACATTAACATACTTACTTCATATGGCATGTTGGGTCAGCCGTATGGATTTAGTTTTTCATCCACCGCTAAAAAAGTGTTACTTTTCGATTCACACTAACATAATACATAGCTTAATAAGAATTCAGCACTCTTTGAAAAATGAAATGTTTTAATCTCCGTTTTTAAAAGATAGACCGGTTTCCTTATCTAAAAATATCAAAAGAAAAAGCTGATTTTTATAAATGAAAAGTCAAATGTTTTGAGTTTATTAATCTATCATGGAGGGTTATTTGGAAATGTCAATAAAAAAAAATTGGTTGATTCCCATAAATATGATGTAATTTGCCCGGCTAAGGAAATAGGGAGATTCAAACCTATTGCCTCAGTAGGCAGTAGCTATAACATCAGCATAAATCTTTAAAAAAAGGCAAAAGAAAGCAAATTGACATTTACTTCTCTTTACAAATACCCTAAGAGCAACCACAGTCACGGCCAAATTTGGGGACTAAACTCAAATTTGGTCTCAAAATATGCCGCAACGGAAGGGACCAAACCCAAATTTGATCGCCAAAATTAGGGTTTGAGACCAAATGTGGTCGTTAACCCAGACTAAACGAAATATAGTGGGACGGAAGTATTAATAGCGTATGAAAGCAGAGTGACCGTATGAAATCAGACGGAAGTATAATTAACGTATGAATCAGGCGCATCTATAAACTCCGCCTAACCAAACGCATGTAATACATACGCCCCAACACAGACGTAGTTATATTGTACGCCCCAATGGGACGTTGGTATATTTTACGTCCCAATGGGACGTTGCTTTAATGTACGCCCCAATGGGACGTTGGTATATTCACTCGTTTAGTGGGCTAATACGTTATTAGAAGAAGATTAGTGGGCTAATACGTTATTAGAAGAAGATTAGTGGCTAATATTTATGTAAATTCACTAATCAGGCGGTCATTAAAAGTGCGCCTGAATCAGGCGGTCATTGAAAGTGCGCCTGAAATCAGGCGATCATTAAAAGTGCGCCTGAATTAGACGGACATTAAAAGTGCGCCTGAATCAGGCGCACATTAAAAATGCGCCTGATATCAGACGGTCATTAAAAGTGCGCCTGAATGATGCGGACATTAAAAATGCGCCTGAATGAGACGGTCATTAAAAGCGCGCCTGAACAAGGACGGTCATTAAAAGTGCGCCTGAACTGGGGCGTTTGTTATACTTCCGCCTGACTAAAAATAGTCTTCCACGACTGTGGTTGCTCAGTGTAAAATGCCAATTTTTTTTAGCTTTTGGTCTGCTATTTGGCATTTGGTCGACTCCATGACTGTGGATGCTCTAACTAAGTACTCTCAAATAAGAGTACTTGCAATTTAGCATCTAGTTTTTCATTTTTCTCCACGCCTGTGGCCCATGTCAACATATATGAAGTAACTAGATTGTATAAGAAAAGAGTACTTCAATCTACCTTATTGTAGACAACGAATCGACTATACTTTTACTTCTATAAATGGGTTTTCAATCTTCTCATACAAATAGATAATTATGGAGAAGATACAGATTGAACTGTAACAGGGCGATATTAAGTAAATTGTCAAACGAAACTCTCGTGTTTTGATTAACCCAAAAACGTGATCTCCACGGGGAAAAAGAAACACAAAATTTATGAGATCAATTTGGCACGAGACATTTCTGCGTCCGTCGTCCCTATGGTAGGATATGTTTCTCTTGGCTTAATTTAGTCGACCCGTGGTATCCACTCAGTCTCGGTCAATGATATGATTTCTTCTTAGGTATTTTATTACGGAACTGCTACACTCACCTTTCCACTGCAAAATCTCCCGACAGAGAAAATGGACAGACGAGATTTAAACTCTCAACATTTGGTTGGTAGATGGGATGATGTGGGTCCCATTCCTATTAGACGCGGGATTTTCACGCGGGATTATTGGTCGGGTTAATCATTTTCGATTTTATTGGGCCGACCACTCAGAGGGTCCGAAGGAAGATAGTCTCTTTTATGACCCTTTTTTTTTAAGATGAAACCCAGCACAAATTTGTAATTTGATAAAAAGATTGGATTTGGTGAGGCTTTTTTTGGTGAAGCCTTTTATAGAACGCGCGATTGGGGGATATGAATTACGTCCCCCAACCAAAGGTGTCTGCTAAGGGTGTTTTTTGGTGCGAAAAATACTAAAACACCCTTTGATCAATTAAAAACATTATGAAAAGACTGTTATATCCTTACCAAAAAATAAAAATCTAAAACCAAAATCAAAAACCAAAATCAGTTATCCCCCATTTGTGTGCCGGCATACTCGTGTGTTAGGGTTAGTTTTTGAAAAAAAAAAATCTTTCATCTTCTTCTCCTCTTCTTCATCGTTCTTCATATACTCTATGATTAATCGTTGAATCAAAAATTTCTTCGTCGATTAAAACCAACCCATAAAAATGCCTCCACGAAAGAAATCAGATGCCCAATCGAAATCAAAATCGATTGCTCAACAAAACAAGAAAAGAGGATTGCTTTGATTGCTCAAGAGCAAGAGGAAGAAGAACAAGAGAACTCAGACGACCAACCTCTTGTAAACATGGCTTCTGTGAGAAGGTAAGTGATTTAGAACTGTTTAATTAGTGTTTCAATCGATTTGTAGTTATGGGTTTAGGTCAAAATCGCAAACCCTAACTGAAACAGTGGAGTTTCAGTAGCTTCCAGCATTCAATTGAGTATGAATACCATACCGAAACTTAGTTACGGCATTCGATTAAGGTTGAAGACCACACCGCAACTTAGTTACGGCATTAGATTTAGGATGAAGGCCACACCGGAACCCTGTTACGGCGTTAAAATTAGGTTGAACACCATGTCGGTATTGAGCTTCTAATAAACAGAGAACCCTAGGAGTTTCTTATGGGTACCGGCATAAGTTTTAGGTTAGATTCCATGCCGATACCTTGTTACGGCATGTTTTTCAATTTTACGTATGTGCCGACAAAGGTGTTTTGGTATCCATGAACTTCCTAGAAATTATTGGCATCCACGAAAATTATTTGGCAATGCCGGTAATGGTTCCGACATGTAATTGTTTGAATTTACTATGCCGTGTTTTGGTCACGGCATGGTCGATACTTTGTTAAGTATGTCAGTAGTTATGATTCTATGCCGTTATGTGGTGTATCTATGCAGGTATTACAAATGAAAGTTAGTTGTCTTATATTTATTTCGTGCTTATTTTGAAATAAGGCTAAAGCAAAGGAATCTAACAAACGAAAAACTAAAGATGATGGCATTAAGAAAAGAAGGAAGGACGATCTTGGTACTCCTCAATCTCTGCCTCCTAGAGGGAAAGAACAAGGTCGCAACAAGCGTTTGGGGGCATCTACAAGAGGTGAAGTTTAGGAGAGTGGTCGTGACCGTAGTAAACTCGCAATCCGTGAACCTACCGGAGCAGTTGAGGAGGAAGATGAGCAAGATGAAGAGGAAAGTGAGGAGGAAGATAATGAGATTGATCCAAGTCAATTAGCAACCCAAAGCCAAGTGGTAGTAGAACAAGGTGGGCCAAGTCAACAACCGACACAAGGAAAGGGCACAGACAAAGTAAAAGTTACAGGTTCACACCTTCCTCATATTGATGACATGATACCTGACCTTGATCGTGGTAGAATTTGGGGTGCATCTTCTTTTGATCCGGGGCCTCTATTTAGCCATAAGAACTCTTGGACTTGTAGTATCTATCAAACCTTTGTAAGAATTTCTATCTCATGCATATGTATTGTTTTTTATTTATATAAAATCTCTTAATCGTATTATCTCATAATTGTAGGATCATAAGAAGGTTGTGCGTGTTTGCCGAAACCAAGCAGCGTCTCATTGGGATTTGTCTAAGGAATGTGAAGAGGTCCAAACATTAGATAAGCATTCTGGTCTATATCCTTTGGTTGAAAATTATGTGAAGTCAGATATTGTGATAGTCAATTGCTTCGTCGAAAGGTATCATGGTGAAACAGATACCTTGCACTTCCCGTTTGGCGAGATGACATTCTTGCGAACATCTTCCTCTAGTTGAGCAATCATTCTCTTCTTAATATCCGCCATAGAGGGTTCAAACAAAGCATGACAATGTTTTGTCACCTTTTGACCTATATGATGCGTACATAGGAAATTTTGTGCATCCGGAAATACGTCGGATATAGCATTCATTAGTGCTTCATCTTGATCGGTTATGATGACCCTCGGAAATTGATTTTCCGGGAATAATAATTTCAATTATCGTAATACCCAATGATAATTGTAATCCCTCTCATTTTCCATTAAACACCAAGCCAATGTGAATGATACCTTGTCTGATGTTTGCCCTACGATGTTGAACAACGACATGTTGTATTTGTTTGTCTTGTAGGTGTAATCCATCATAAGAACACCACAACATGTATGAGACAATTGTGAAAGCAAAGGATGCGCAATGAATATTTAAAGGGGTTTGTTGTCCGGTCCTATTTTAATGATATGTGTGTAGTTGTGATCCCAAACTATCCTCTCAAATTCTTGCATAACGTTCCTCCCTTCCCATTCCACCCTTATAATGGTTGCTTGTGCGCTATAAATTGTACTTAGAGAAGAAACGTTCGTATCATCCTTTTCCTTGAAGCCTCTGAGAATCACTCTTGGTTTGATACATGCTTTGGTCATTATCTTTACACCTCGAATTCATGAGGTTTTAGCTTCGCAACTAGGGAGTGACCAAGAAAATCTTTCGGATCCCGGTGGTTATGACAGCCAAACCACACCGTACAATCCTATTCCTTTTCTTTGTCTCTTAAATGGAATACAAGCTTAAAGGGGCCATTATCCTTCCTCGTACGAGTCTTGTATACCCTATTAGTCTTCTTTGGATATACATAACCCTTTCTCTTATGGCTATTCTTCTTCTTGTATTGCCCACTTATCTCGCAAACCATCTGAAAACGATTATTTGAACGTTCGGTATTCCTCACCAACACACACACATGTTCTTAAGAGCCGTCTCTTTGGCCCAAGAAATTGCTTCCTATGGAGATTTTATTCCCTACATAAGGACAACAATGGGAGATTATAAGGTTCATTACAAGCAATCCCCACATAAAGTTCTAAAAACTAGGTGAAAAGTATTGTTTGGTAACATACCAGAGGCATTTTATAGTATTCGGACATATCCGGACCAAGCGGTTGGGAATTTGTTGGATCAATGTATGTCACAATCTAAGGAATGAATGAAAAAAAATTGAATTAGTTCCAAATTAAATTACTATGCCAGGTACTAGTTTCTGGCATGCTCGACGACAGCTCCGGCATATTAATCTCAAAACAACCAAAGTCGGAAACCGATGCCGGCATTCTCGAATAATATTCCGCAATTCCGGAACTACACTTGAAAAAGAGGAACTAATTTTAAACAGTACCGACATTGTATTTTCTTGAATATAAATGCCGGAAACGGAACTGTCGGCATGCTCATTACACAAGTTTCGACACCGGTATATTACTACCAAAATCACTAACTTCTGGATGTTTTTCTTGTGGTACCGACATGCTCTTTATATAAGGTTCAAATCCGGAATGTAGTACCGGCGTGCTCGATAATTTATATACCACGCCGGTATTGAATTTTAAAATTCTTTAACCCCTGGATGTTTTTGTTGGGGTACCGGCATGGTAAAGTTAGGAGTGAACCATGTCGGATGAATATTCCATAGAATATTCGGTGGTAGGTAAAAATTTAAGTGCGCCCCGGCATGAAATTTTTGGTTGAAGACCACGCCGGTAAATGTTTCAAAATGGGGGATACTGTTAGCCGGCATGGAAATAGTATGAATAAGATGCCGGTATTGATGGTGCCGGCATGGTATTCATACTATTTCTGTGCCGACACATATCTTTTTCAGAGAAAAAAATGGTGGATTCAAAAAAAAAAATCACTTCATGTGTATTGGGGATGCTTGTATGTTGAATTTTGGTTTACTTTCTTGGGTTAGTTCTTCAAAAAACACTTCATGCTCACAAAAATAATGATCCAAGGGTGTTGGTTCTTCATATAATTTCAATTGTGAGTTGTTATCATTAACAAAAGATTGAAGATATGCTTCTTGTTGTAATTGAGCTAAGATTCAGCAGCTGCAATTCTCTCCTCACAATCAGCTTCCATTTTCACAAAAAAAGTTCCCTCTCAAAAAAAAAATTCCCTCCTTCTACTCTCACTCACCTCACTCACACAAATTCAAATAAAAAATACACACTAATCATTTATCAAAAATCTTAAGATTTTACTAATTATTATTAACCAGTAAACCTTATTAGTGGTGGGTAGATTATGAATTAAAAATTAATTAGATAAGGGGTGACCCTGATTTGATATTTGGATCCAGTTTTTGTCCTTTTCCTTTATCCCCTAATTGCGCGTTTCACATAATTCCTTATTTATCCTATGTTTCCTTATATATATCATATTTTTTCAGGGAAATAGTTGGCAAGGAAACTAGAATATATAACATATCTAAAAATTCGTGCCTTGGAATTCTACAAATTTTATCTCGTTGGAAAGATTTTAAAGAGATCTACACAATGAGTATAAACAACAATATCAAATTTAGTTTTTTTACGAAAAACTTGGAAGTGTTTATCCATTTAGGCATAATTTTCAAAAATTGAATGCAAAGCACCACAAATAATGCATGACACATTATGCACCCATATTTTTCCCGTCACAAATAAAATTTCGTGTGTATTTTTTTTCGTTACTAGATGATTATACCCCTCCATCTTATCCTTCTATTGTAGCTTTCTAAAACGTAAAAAAATTGAAAATTGAATACATAGCCATTATGCAATCAGGAAAAGCGATACTTTCACCCCGTGTAGGAAAAGTGATATTTTCACCTCGTTTCAGGAAAAGAGATACTTTCACCTTTTCAATTTGACATATTTTAGTCAAAACTGAAACCGTGAAAGTATCTCTTTTCCTGAAACGAGGTAAAAATATCACTTTTCCAACACGGGGTGAAAGTATCGTTTTTCCTGATTGCATAATGGCTATGTATTCAATTTTCAATTTTTTTACGTTTTAGAAAGCTACAATAGAAGGATAAGATGGAGGGGTATAATCATCTAGTAACAAAAAAAAATACACACGAAATTTTATTTGTGACGGGAAAAATATGGGAAGTATCTCTTTTTCTGAAACGAAGGTATTATATGCTTAAAAATATCATTCCAAAAATAAATAATGCAATAATACCTTATACAATTAGCGTTGTTTCGTTTTCTTTCAATCGGTCTTCCCCACCGTCGCAGCGGTGTTCTAGTACATATTAATTTTGTCAAGAAAAGAAAAAAAAAATCTTATTGGTGCTGAAGTGCCCACATATATGTGGCAACTGTATTAGTACGACATGTGAGCGTCGAACAACCAACAATTTCTTTTTGTTTTTTGTTTTTAAATGAGTATAAAAGCATCTCCAATGGAATACGGGTTTTAGAAACTATTGATGCCACCAACGATTTTGGAAACTCTTAACTAAAAAAACCTCTCCAATGGTGGTTGGATAATCAAAATTTAATATGACGTGGAAGTTTGATTTTGGAGGAGAGTATCGGTTTTTGGAGACTCTCATCCATACCTACATCATCAATTTGTTATTATTTTAATTAATTTCTTAAATTTTGTAAATTATTTTTTCTATGAATAATCGACAAGTATATCAAAATAGATATGGATACAACTACGACCGGAGATGCTATCAAAATAAGATTTGTGTTTGAATATTATATATGTTATTAAATAACTTTTTTAGGTCTCCACATATGATAAATACTCGTACTTCATTGGAGATGCTCTAAAAGCAGGCCTAAAATGGAAGTGCTTCTGTCCAAAAACACTCTTTTTACCAAACATAATTTTTGGTAAAAATTTTGTTACAAGTTTATTACAAAGTGTTTTTGATAGAAAAAAAGCAATCCAAACGGGGCTTATATATTTACAAGGTCTTTCGTGCCCGTGCAAATGCACGGGCTAGGTGTCTGAATTAGTGAAATTACTACCACATTCTTCACAGGCTATTAGTTCCCTCTACACCTACCATTTCGTCTCAAAATAATGTCCATGATCGTGCTTCTTCTATAGAGAAGACCTTTTATTTGAATCTTTGCCAGTATCGGTGTATGTTCATATTTTTTTTTGACTTAAAAGGTTAAAATATTATTGATTGAAAAGGAAAGGGTATGTCGAAATCATTTGGCCCAAATGAAAGGATCGCATTTCTGCTTCTTATGTAGTCTCCCGATGTTTTTGCTTACAGAGAAAGGATCTGGCTGTGTATTCTCCCATCTAATGTTGTTTGTCATGAGTTTTAATATGAAAAGTCCCTTGAGTTTTAGTTTATATCAAATGCGACTGAAATTGTTGACTTCTATATGATGTTTATGTTCTTCTTTTTTTAAACAAAATGTAAGCTGGCTTTAAAAGCCACTAAATTATTAGTCGTCAAGATAACAATACTCAAGAATTCATAATCAAAGACTCAAAATTTCCTCCCACAATATTCACAAAGGTTGATTCTCTCTTTTGGTTCAACCACAAAATTGAAAATCCACAATTTAATTTCCATCCGAGAAAGAAAAAATGAGGTTAGATGAAACACTTGATGTGACTTTGAGATTACATTCGAAAATTATTCTGATAATCAAATCATGCATTTAAGTGTGATGTATTCCAAGAGGAGTTCATCATTTTTTCATTTAGTTCTGAAGCAAGTGGGCATGATGCTTCTTCCTCAATTCCATTTTCTTCTAATACATTTCATCCTTTCGTAAGCTTAATTGAGTCTTTCATTTGTTGCTTGCCGGTTCAAGCGAACCTGCATTTTAAGATTGTCATTTTCATTTTTAACATGTTAGTTTACTCCAGTTTATATTTAAATGTATGATTTGCTTAAACTTTCGATGGTTACCCATGTAAGATATAACTTTGGCGCAAATGATAACCAACACTGCTAATTATAAAGACATTTTCACGACACCCATCAGGTACATCTTTTTTCATGTCTCCCCACAAAGTCATTTGAAGATCCTTTCCTTTATAATCAAAAATCCCTTTATAATGTATTAACTGAATGACATCTTCTATTATCTTGCTTTTGGAAACTTTGAATCTCTTTTATTTGTTTGGATAACATTTTTGCTGGTGATAATTTTCTTTGTCTTAGTTAGCCCTGTAAATATTACAACTACAACAAATTTGTTGATATTAGTGTTTGTAAAACAAAACATCAAGCTAAGAAATGGCATTTGCAAATGCACTGCAGGTTACCTGTTAAATATGTGTCGTTTCAATCTCGAACTTATTTTCGTCAAGTCATCAATTGAGAAGTTATGCCTTTGAGTACACTTACATGAAATTCTACCTTACTTGCTATATCCTTCCAATCATGTGTTTCTGAGTACCATTGCAGACATTCCTTTCCCCATGTGGATCTTGTTATATTTCAATTTCAAAATAGACGAAAAGAAATAGAAATTAAATCAGTGTAATTCTTACATCTTTGCTAGATGTAATCACGCTTAGGTTTATAACTTCTCTACTTTGTATTTTCTGTTGCAATCCCGGCCGATCCTTATTTTCCTACAACACTTATTTTTGTTTAGTTTCTTCAGAGTTAAGCATGGTAGAAACACTCCAGTGAAAGATGTGTCTGTTTAAATAAGTTTTCTCTCTTTCACCATGTCCTTAAAAACTACATGTACTAGTGACTGGTTGGCCACTTTAGACGGATTCACAGTATATTAACGAAAAGCAACTTTAATACATGGCTTTTTGCATCATAACCCAATACTTGCTTGTAAGAAAAACAAAAGACATGTCTTCTTGCACTGATAAACTTATCTAATGTTGTGGATGACACTGTGTGATGATATGGAGTATTTTATTTTGTTGAAGGGATATCAGAAGAGTATCTTTCCCTATACTCTCAATTGCACAAATCAATTTGATAAGTTTTTGACTGCAACATTTTGTTCTGGCTATCTGTCCATCTGTTTCGCCTATTTGTAGATCTTTGTACTTAAAGTATAGTCGTGAAAAATAAGGCAGTCACAAAGAATTTGGAAGTGAAAATTGATAAAGAATTAAAAATTGTGTTCAACTAAAAGACTCATACCATACTCTGAATTATGTTCCGCAAAGATGGGCTTATTGGCATGCATGCAGTATTTCCTTTCTTAGTGATCTTTTTACGCTTGATTCTCTTTTTGTCAATTGTCAGACAACAGTTAAGCGAAGATGTTTCCCAACAACAGATTTAATCGGAATCTGCAGTTAAGCGAAGATGTTTCCCAGCAACAGATTTAATCGGAATCCGCAATAATTCAAATGGCCTTTTTTCGCTTGAAGATTATTTTTTTTCCCAACCTAAATCGAATGATTTCGATCATCAGATTTTCAGAGAAACTACTATATATGGGTTCTCTCTGTCTTTTTGAACTTCTGGTTTCCCTCTCGGTCCAAACAATCTAGAATATATACACATAAACTTTCAAACGAACGATCGTGTCTTTTGGGTAATCCCGAGTGGGTTTTAGTTTTTTCCCAAAACACATAACAAATGTGTGTTGAAAATGTATTTGTATGTTGATGTGGCTCTTATGGTGCACTGACGTGGCTCTATAATAATTCAGAATTCTGGAGCATGAATATGGTGCTGACATAAAGAAGTATTGATTTTTGAAGAAGTATTGATTTTTTTTAAAGAAGTGCTGATGGTGCTCTATAATATGCTTTATATAATAATTTCTTTATATAAAGAAGTATTGATTTTTAAAAGAAGGAATGTTTATATTTTGTTTGTTACAAAATAAGATCTATCACTTTTCTAATTTGACATGTTCCAAATTCGGAGGTAGTATAGTGAAATAAAATTATACGTGTAAAATATATGAAGAATCCAACTATGTTATCAAATTATGATACTCTGGGAGAGAACATTCTCGAATTCTTGTAATCTTGTGAGGGCATCTTTATTTTATGTATACAAGTATTTTACTCCTCATTGAGTCATTGTATTGTACGCAATCCTATCCCAAGATATTTGTTACTTCATTCTGACTCACCGAATTGCGTAACAGATTTAAGATGTTTAATAACACGAACATAGATTGTGTTTTTCAATTTTTCAATTTTCTCCGCCATTGCAACCGTGAATTTAATTGCATATTAGGTAAAATAAAGTGATTTTGAGATTAAAAACTGGCAAAATATTCAATATCTAGATGTTTGCTAGTTTGCTTCTATAAATACTTTTTGATCTATTCACACAATGGATCCAGACAGACAAAAGAAGCATGTATTGGCTAACTTTGTAAATCAAAAAGTTGTTTCTTTGAGGAGCCAAAACACATTAGGTATAAGCCCATGACCTTAAAGGGAAAAAAACACACAGAGCCATTTATATCTTAGGACTTCAAATATGCATGAGAAACAATTGTGTTCTGGCTTTATGCTTCAAAGAAAATGCTTCAAGATGTTTATTAAGACGCCCCAAATTTATCATCAATGGATGATACAAAACTATTGTGTTGCGGCTCCTCTTTGAAGCAGTTGTGCATTAGTTTGATCAATGTGTGACATGTTAATCATAGATACTGCAATACTTGTCGGTGGTGGATTTAGTTCCTCAAATTATAACATGAACCAGATGTTTTATTAATCTTTTCGTGGAAAATAATATAGTCAAAGTACCATATTTTATATATTGTTTTATTTATTTTACTAGAAATGACCTATGCCGTAACGACACTTGTTGTAACATTTACCTAATAGTATGGTATACCTGTCCCAACCAAAATCACATATAACAACGTGTTCTAATGACTAATTAAAAAAATGGATAATGTAATATCTATTTAATTTAATTATTGCTTCTAGTGGCAATACAGTTGTCCTTTGTTGCACTTCTGGTTAGGCCCAATTCCATATACTTTTTTATTAGTTCTTGATAAAAGAAAATTAAGATTAGTTCAGATGGTTATACATTTACATGCCATTACCCATACCTCCGCTTTCATTCCAGAGTTAATATATAAAAAATAATAGAGAAAAGATGTGCATTTGTCATACGTAGAATTTCTATAATACAAAACAGAATGGGTTTTTGAGCCTTGGACGGTCGGATAACATTTTGAGAGACAAACGTTGCATTCGACCATCTCAATCGCATCTCGGATAAAGACATCCGGTGGTTGTCGTTTTTGTAACCTATTTCATTATGAATTCAAATTTATTAACCTTTAATTAGTAGATAACTACTTAACTCAAGAAATTTAAAGAAACATTAAATGAAACCATAATACCACTTATGCATTGATTGTATTTGTTGGTGGCAATGTGTACCTGATGGGAATTGATATTTTTTTTCTTCTTTTTCCAAAGCATAAGTGATATATATATATTTATATGTATACGTACATACTGTTACTTAAATGATTAAGTGTTTGTTTTTGGATGATTTATATGGCCAATTTTACAGTGTAGATATGGAAATTATTTTGGACAAAAAACCTAATTCAGCTTAATCTTGGGTTTCAGAATAATGGTTCCCGATAGCAGAGGGAGAGAATTCATCACATTTAAAGACATCTGACGGATGTAAGATTTGTAACCTCTTTCAATTATGGATATATACATTGATAACCTTCATAATTAGCTCATAACCAATTAAAAAATTAATATTCCAACGAAAAATCCTTACCTTTAATTGATAAAAAAATTAAAAAATAGTTATCCTATAAAAGCATACAAAAAATTTATTTGTTAAAAAATATCTTAACAGATTATCCATCTTTTACCAACCAGGAAATAAAGAACATCGTTAGAACTTTTGCCAACGTAAAAAATAAAATTATTTATTTATTTATTTCATATACAGTTAAATTTAAATAAAAATACAATTGATTATCATATGAAGTTTATCTATAGTTGGTGTTTTGATGCACAGTTCTTCAATGGATGGAGACTAACTTAGTTTTCATTTAATTTTTTGGATTTAACTGAAATTTTGTGATTCTGATTTTGAGGATTTATCGGTGTTTTATTTATTTATTTGTTTGAAGACGAATAATATAATGTAAAAAGAACTAAATAATAAGATAATTAATTTATGGTCCTAATTATGGGGGAACCCACGCAAAAGATAGTCACAATGAAAAGAAGTTACGACTCTTACATCCGTTAGATGTTTTTTGCTCGGATAAGATTGGAATGATCGGATGTAATATTTGTCTTTAGAAATGTTATCCGTACAACCAAAGCACAAAAACATATTTTGTTTTGTATTATAGATAATTTATTTTATTTCGACCATGTTTAGATTGCAAATTACAATGACCAAAATTCACACAGTTCATCTCTTCACGATGAGGGGAGAGATTCTATAATTGCACTCCCCGTTTTACACCTCTAGATACCATATAATGTTCATGTAACCGTTCTAGTTTTGAACCAAAAATGACAAAATAATCTATTTCTTAGAGTATGTGCCAATTTTACTATTTGTATATGATCTTCAATTTTCTCAACAAAACAAATAGTGGGCCCAGAGGGTATAAAAACCATTAGCAGTAATTTCAGTTCTTTATTAGTTTTGGTGTGCTCTGTTAAGATTATTTTTTTTAGTGAGTTTAGCCCGAGTTCGGATGTCAACTAATTTAGACTTCAAGACTAGCAGACGGTGCAAACTTAAGGGTCGTGCATGTTGTTCAAAATCATCTAATTATAAGGGAAACCAGGTTTTTACCTCAGTGGTGCAGTTACCATTTAATTGGTAATGGAGTTGTTAATTCAATCATCTCATTATAAGGGAAATATTTATCATATTTGGAAAAAACGAAACAAAAGACTTTATACTGTTAATTAGTTTTCTTATTAATAATGATGTTAGATTAAAGGGTGAGTCTGGGAATTTCTCTGATGTTGATTCACCATATGTGAGGCCTATTCTGTGTGGATGGGGAGTTTCATGTAGTTTGAAGAAAGATAAGCTCATTGCTTGTAGATGGCAATTCCCAACACCTGAAGAAGTTACTCTTAACATTGATGGGTCTAGAAGAAACGATTTTGGTGGGTTTGTTGTGCTTATGAGAGACAGTTGTGGTGAGCCTTGGCTGCTGCAATTGGGTTTTGGTTCTGATTTAGTGTTGTTTCTTGAGATGCAAGGGGTTGAACTTGCCATGAAATGCACTATTTTGAAAAATCAGAGTAAGGTTAAGATCAACACCGGTTATATGGCTGTCTGTAACTTGTTGAAGAGACGAGATCGCAATCCTGGTTGAGCTGTTTTACATCTTTGGAGAAGAATCTGTCATCCTCGCAAGAGTTTTAGCAGAGTTAGAGTAGGGTACATTTATAGATAGAAGAATCGTGATGCTGATGATTTAGCGGCTATTCATCCTTCTCAGTCACTTTTGGAGTTGGACATTAGGGAATCCAGTCCCGCGTTGCAGTTAATTACTGAAGAAGATAAGTCTTTGAAGATTTACTTATGAGAACGGTTGTTTAGTGTTGTTTTTTTTTTTTTTTTGTTTGGGTTTCCTTAACCCAATGTGTTGTTTCAAAACAAACAAACAAAAAAAAAAGGTTTTTACCGTAGTGTAATGGCTTTCCGTAATTTACGCTGATAGACGGGGAGAGTATGGACCATTTGTGTCTTAATTTACCTATCTCAATGTTAAAGTCACCGGACAATTTATCTCACGATTATTTCTTAGGAGTATTTTTGGTGGAAAATTCGGGGAGCCTAGAATCATTATTGAGAAATATCTAAAGCAACTGAAATAAGAAATAAGAGTCAATTTGACACGTTTGATGAAATAAAATTTCGAAATTTTTTGTCAGACCATCAAACTGGACTCCACAAAAACCACATATTCACATGAAAATCCAAAAGGAAACCTCATGTTTTCCTAGAAAGGCAGCGCCCGCTTTTCATGTGTTTGTGCGGTTTTTATGTTATCAATTTGGATGGTATGTCCAGAATCACTCTATAGAAGCGACATTAAAGTTTTAACCGGGCCTATTCATAAAAGTGAGTCTTCCCAAATGGTCGTAATAAAGTACTCTCTGATCTCCGTCCCTAACATAAAGGAGAGAAGTAAAATTTTTTAATCCCGCTGGATAAGTAGAAAACTTATTCCAATGTTCTTTCTTCCCTATGTACATCTATTAAAGAGTTATCAACAAATTTATGGTATTCCCATAGCAATTCCACTCCTCTAATAGTATTTTAATGAGATTGGAACTCTTAATTTTATACTTTCTAGATAAATTTGAATAATTTTATCGGAATTTTTCAAGGGGTAAATAAGGTGAAAACATAATTTTTATAAAAACAAAAAAAAATTTCTTTTACGCCAAACTCTCTTTTCCCGTTATAGAAAGGAAAAAATTTGGAAACAAAACTTGCTTAAAAAGTAAACTTTTACATACCTAGTCTCATTTGCAATACACATCTATGGAACTAGTGCATATGTAAGAAGGAATTGTCATGCACATCTTCAAAACCACGAGAAATTTTGTTCTCTTTCAAGTATTTAATATATGAGCAACTATTCTTTGGTGCGTATCCATTACCCACCACGTAGTTTTGTATCTCGAGAAGATTTCATCTATGAGCAAATTTTTGTTTTTTAATTTTCTCCATCACCTCAGAGATGGTGATGCGACTATATTGCCATAATATAGTAGTCTTGACATGAAATTGGATTTCTCGGTTAGAACAGTTAAAGGGAGTTTTGGATTTGATTTCTTTGAATGATTTTTTTAGTCCGTTCTATACATTAACGATTTGAGGAAGATATATTAAATGCGACTATTACAAACAACATTGATAAATAGTATGAGCGGATAAACGGACCGGAAAAGCATGACTTCAACATTTGTATGAGATATGTGACTCCTCGACTTGGTTATTCATGAGGGTAGTAGGCGTCCCAAATGTATATTTTGCATCGTTATGATAACTTATTCGTTGTTTCCATGCTATAGGTTGTTTATGAGGAATTCTGATCCGATCATGCAAAAAAATTTAACACTGGACCGAGAAAATTCACAATTGCGTTTTATTGATTGCTAAATGCAACCTTAAACCAGAATTTAGCATAAAGCATAACTTTCGTGCGTGATCTGAGGCTCAAGTTACTTAAGACTTGACAAGTAACGTTATCTATCTTTTCTTTTCGTTTAACATATACACTCTTTGCCAGTGAAGGAAAAGAAAAAAATATTTGGGTTTTAATTGTTGTGGGCAATTGTAGATTTTCTATGTTTCATGAAATTTTAAGCAGTTTGAATTTTAGTCAAAAACTCAATCCAGTCTCCATTTTTTTAGTTTTTACTCGCTATAGGAGCACTGATTGCTGCTAGAATTTTGCCTTCAGAGTTGGGTATCTTCTTCGGTTCGACGAACTTTCTAGTGATATCTGTTGAATGGTTGTTGAAAATACTTATCACCTCCAACAATAAAGTGTAGAAGATTCGTTGGCTAGGATAAGTCAAGAGAGAGATTCGGACCCCTACCTCAACTGCTATAGGCTCAGCATAATTCTTTTTATGATGATGGTAATTAAAACAAATGAACATATATAACTCTTCAGTAATAATCTTAGATACTTCTATCTGTTAAAGATACTCACTGTTTAAACAGTAATGCTACACGTACTGCCTAAAAAACAACGCAAAAACTGCCTGTCTCAATGAAACTGGTCTCCGTGCCCCACGAATTTAGCCGGGGCCCCACCATTTCAAAATTTTGTGAGAGGGACGATTTTTTTCTGTTTTTCTCATGGTATGTTGAGAATTTTTGTTGTTTAAAAGAGGACATCAAACTATCTAATCCGAGGGCAGAATAAAACCAATTAAAGAACGAATCGATTATAATTGTGATATAAATAATGCTTTTGGAGAATTGCAAAAGCACGACATTATGTAAATTAGCGAATGAAATTCTCGTGTTTAGATTACCAAATTTACGTTAGCCCCAAAAATGTGACCCCAAAGAGTAAAAGAAAAACAAAACTTATGAGATCAAACTGGTAGGAGACATTTCTGCATAGTACCTCCTTCCCCATGGTAGGAAAAGTACAGCTTTGCTTAATTATGCGATTTCCAATCAAATCTCTCTGAGTGGTATCCGCTCAGTCTAGGTCTATAGACTTTGATTGTTCCTTATATTTTATTTGTGTTATCAGAAGAGGAGAATTTATTAGATTGAGAGAATGTATAAAACTCTACCAGAGGTAGAAGAAGAAAAAAATTACAGGAAAATTATTGAAAAATTGCTTCCCAATTGTTGAGAACTGAAGTTGCAAAGTTCAAGTACACTTTTCTACCAGCTGCACTAGCCCAAGTTAAGACCAAAGATTCGATTCATTTCCCAACTCTGAATCAGTTTTTAGTTGTATTTTGGCTCAAATATGCGACTGTTTCTTTCCTTCCAGAGTGTATACACAACTGCTGTTGGAATGAGACTCGATATGTAATTTCCTGAATTGGGGAAAAACTTGTGAAAGAACATATTGTGTTTTTCAACTTTTCAATTTTCTCCATCGTCGCAACAGTGAATTTAATCGCGGAATACGTAAAGTAAAATGATTTTGAGATTAAAAACTGGCAAAATATTCAATATTTTAGTTGTTTGCTAGTTTGCTTCTATAAATACTTTTTGATTTATTCACACAATGATTGTGGATCCGGACGAAGAAAAGAAGCATGTATTGGCTAACTTTATAAATCCAACAATTGTTTCTTTGAGGAGCCAAAACGTATTAGGCATTATCCCATGACCTAAAAGGAAAAAAAACACAAAGAGTCATTTATATGTTAGGACTTCAAAATATGCATGAGAAACAACTATGTTCCGACTTTATGTTATGCTTCAAAGAATATGCTTCAAGATGTTTACTAAGAATATGTTCTGGAAGGATAAATGGTTAGATTGTTAGAGCATAGCTCTGTTGAAGTCACTAAGCGTTGGTATGTCAAGTTTGGTTGTCATATTTTAGTGAATCAAAACTCATGTTAAGAGTCGCTTGATTATGTACTAGAGTCAACTTCGTATAGGTTAGCTTGAAAGTATTAGGATTTGAGACTTTAGAAGTATTGTGAAGACTTGAAGATGTGAAGAAACAAGGAGCTACAACGACAACAATCATTCTTCCACTTGAGGTTAGTGATATTTGACTTAAACTCTTTCATTCCCTAACGTATCTTTCAAGTCGTGCATATTGAAAAAAAAACTGCGAAGCATATTTGAACTCTAAATAGACATAGTATTAAGGAATACAATACGAGGTTTATTGCTTAACCATTAAACTTTGTAGATAAGACATCGCCATAATCATTTGAATGTTATTGTGGTTATGTATGGGTATGAGGTGAGGATTTCATCCTAGGGAACAATGTTTTACATGTGTTCTAAGGAAGTAAGTTCATAAACTTATTTGTGAATCGAAAAGGAAATCGCCAGGCGTTATTGGGATTTTTATTCATTTCATATCTTGTGAACATCCAATATGTGTGATTTAGTATAACCGTTCATGACTTGTTGTGTTCTTGGTAAAAATATTCACAAAGGACTGACTTATGTATTGGTATAACTTTTATTAGTAAAACCGATCTTAAGTAATCACCTGAGATGGTATGATCGGGTTTGTGATTTTTTTGTCTGACCAAATATGGGAAAGGGGAACCGATCCTAGTAAGAGGTACAGTACATCATAAAGAGGAACTGATCCTTGTATGAGGTGCAACAAGGTTTATAGCAAAAAGGGGAACTGACCGAATGAACATGTGCAACACGTTTTTAGGCAAAGGGGAACCGATCCTATGGACATGTGCAGCACATATAAGTTAGATACCATATATATGTGGGGAACTGATCCTACCTAGTCAACCGAATTTTGAAAATCTAGTGTGACTATGCACAGTACTCACATGGAAGGTAGAACCGAAACTTGTTTTGGTAGAACCGTTAAACCCATGATTGTGATTGAACATTATTTGATCAATCATATAGTTCTTGAAAGTTATATGAACCAATTCTAAGCTCGTTTGGAAGTGTGGAAAATCGGTTTCAAGGTTGTAAGTGTGAAAGAGAACTTACAAAGTTAAGATGTCGACATAATTTGAACAGGTGCTATGAATGTTTATTTCTTTAATTGTTCAAAGTTATTCCTCAATAGTTAAGGGAAGAGAATCCCATGATCGAAATATAAATAAGTTAAGAATCTTTTAATTAAGGTATATAACTTCATTTTTAGGAAAATAAGAATTAGTAACGTGCATTTACTAATTAGATATTTTCTGAGAGATTTCGATCATTATTTTTGGACAGAGCATTTCCAGGAATTATGGAAACCGAATTTGTGCTTTAATGAATATCTTGAGAATATTTTCGGTTTTGGAAATTCTTGGTGTCCAAACTTCCTTGTCTATAAATACTTGAAGTTTGCCTTTCTTGCAAACTAATTAATCCTTCGCAAGTTACTAATACTTTCGCAAGAAAGGCAAACTTCAAGTATTTATAGGCAAGGAAGTTTGGCGATATTGTTTAACACTATTTCGTGGCCAATGTTATCATTTGAAAGAATTTTTTGGTACGGGTAATCATGCGAAAAAGGCTGAAGAATTATTTAACATGTGTCATGCTTCTTTGAGGAATGTAGTTGAAAGGTTGTTTGGTGTTTTGAAGTCTCGTTTCTTGATCTTTAAGTCTCAACCTCCATTTCCGTATCAAGTACAAGCGGAGATAGTGACAGCTTGTGCAGGCTTACACAATTTCTTGCGAAAAGAATGCCGTTCAGATGACTTTCCAGTCGAGGAAGAGGAAGATAGCCATCCATCATCGGTTGAAAATGATGACGAAGTTCTGACACAAACTCAAGAACAACAACGTCAAGAAGCTAATACATGGAGAAAGAGTATAGCGGATGATATGCGGGATAATGTTCGTGAACAAAGGGAACTAGAATTGTATGGAGACCGTTAAAATGAGAAAAAAAAAAATATCTCGTTGCACAACAATAACATACTATTGATATACAGAGATATGATCATTTTTATTTTTATTTTTTCATTTGATTAAAACTCATTTTTACTTATAAATGAGGATTTGTTGTTTCTTAAAAGAGAATGAGTTAGAAATGAAGTCTCTCAAACTCCCTTTAATAAACTCTCTCAAACTCCCCCAAACTCCCTTAACTCAAAATAAACAAACTCTCTCAAACTCCCTACTCTCTCTCAAACTCTCCCAAAATCCCCAAAATTCAAAATACACTGAACTCCCCATAAATCACTCGAGGACTAACCCCTGGTAGTAAAATTTCCAGAAGAAAAGATGCATCTACAAACGAGTCATGGATTAGATGTCCAGCTTCAAATACAAGCACCTACTAACGAATTAATACCAAAATGAATTTCAATTTCAAGGCGCAGAAATCATCAAAGTGATACGAGAGAAAGTGTAAGAAGATCCAATCCATTTTCTTTCGATTTCAAAGTTTTTATGATAGTCAAAATTATGACGCGTACCTAACTGCATGTAGACCCTTCCAGACACCCAAATTTATGATTGGAGCAACTAAGTTGTCCCTCAAAAAACCATATTTTGAATTTGGGCAGACTCGTACTCACAAAAGAACCCCAATGTACGTTTCTTTAGCACTACCAAATGGAATTCTTATGATTTGCAATTCTAGCGAGTCTGAAATTAAACCCGGTAAAAGCTTTACACTTCACGAATTCTCAAGCTAAATCTTTTTAGTCGTAGACCTAAAAGGTCAGTAGAGGAAATTCAGAATTAACTAGAACACAAAGCGTTAGGGATTAATTTTTCCAATTGATAGAGATTTAGGTTTTCAAAGACCAACATTAGCTTAGAATTCAAGCTAAGATAACTTTAGAATCATGCAAACTAATTAGATCTTCAAACAACAATAGAAGACTATACACATAGGTTTGTTTACAGAACCGTGTATAATTGCTGTTCGGTTTGGCAAGTTAGCGAAAGAACTAAATGCTACTTGAAGTTCATTTAAACACTTAAGAAATTAATCATGATTCAAACACATAACTGTTTAAGTAATCAATCTTTATACCTAAACACTCGAAAATATTATTTAATTTTTTTTACGAAGAAATAATCCCATTTATGTTTGGTGAATCAAAGAAGAGCAAACCAGAGCTTTTAACAAATTAATATTCTTTATTGAGCTCAACCAACTATGGTAGGAAATATTTGTTGAACTACATTGAATTCATTCGAATTTTTCAAGAGTATCATCCACAATATCATATACCAAATATTATAGCATCCTCAAATCAGTCAATTTAGAAAACATTAAATTCTTAATTGCAAAAGCAACTCTTCTATTGGCGGGTTTTAAAATATATTTTTTCTTGGCTTCTTACGGCTTTTCTTTTGCTCATTTGTTTTTCTTTCAATATGTGAAAGTCTAGTAGTTCCTTCGTAAAGGTAAAAATAATAGAGTGATAATCCACATCTTAATCAAAAACACATTTATATCTCTTCATGGACACTGTCGCATACTCTCCGGTGTTGTTTTGGTTCTCTAATTTTTCAATTTTCTCCACCATCTCAACATATGAAGATGCTTGTTCAACAAAGCTATGGCACGTCAAACTAATCAGAGTGTGGAATGAAAAAATTGGACAATGAATCTTTTACAATTTATCATGTTTTCCTTGTATAAATAAGTTTCCAATCTTCACATACAAGATGTTTCCTTAACATCTTGTTTCCATGTAAGGTAGGACAAATTTCACTGGGAGTTAAATGTTGTTGAGGTCGCTATTACTCAATTCTCGCTCATATAATATTTTTATATTTTTATAAAAAATAAGTACATTTACACATTCACCATATTTTTTTTTGTTTTATTTCCAACAATGTCTAAATCGGAAAAGTATAATGGTTGAAACTCACACATGACACAACCTACTAAGAGAGGAAGAGTATTTTTTTTTTTTGGCTAAGAAACACCACCCTTCATTAAGAAACAAGAGAGTTACAAATTACACTAAGGTTTATCTTCCTGAACACACCATCAAGAAAATTTGGAAGAGAAAACCATAAACCTTTAAGATTGTTTTTCCTAACCCGTCGCGCAAGACGGTCTGCTAAGGGGTTATTTAACCGCTTTATATACATAACATTAAAGGAAACGAAACTAGAAATAGAACTCCGACATTACTCCAAGAGGTCTTGGATTCTCCATCTCACAGAGATGTTGCATCCATTCACAAAATGCACCTGTTGGAGACAATCACTAACAAACACCACTTTGGGAAGATTCATCTCTTCTGCCCAAGAAATGGCAAAACTAAGTGCAGCAGCTTCAGCTCCCACTGCATCTTGAATCAACCCAAATTCCGAGCGCACCTTTCTTACATTCCCTGCAGCATCACACCAAATAACACCAATTCCAAAATTAAAATCCTTGAAAGAGCCATCTACAAACATAAAGTTCTCCACTTCAGACTGAGGAATTTTGACATTGTGTACAAGATTCATAACATTAATCCTTGGAGCAATGTAAGAATTTAACATTCTCTTGATATCAACAATGATCCTGTTCATATCCAGAGAAGCACTCTTGAAAACTACATCACACCGCAACTTCCATATAGACCACATAACAATAGCACCTACACTAGGCCAACCAACTTTAAAAGGAGAAGCACCCAGGCTTGATTCATGCAAATATAAGAAAATATCATCAAACCAATCCAAATCAGTAGATATCAAATGCTGAATGGAAAGACTGAACCAAATACACAACACTACAGAGCAGTTAACAAAAAGATGCATCACAGTTTCATCATGAGCATTACAGAAAGAGAAGAGAACATTCACATGAGGATTGTAAAGCTTCATAATGGCATTAACTGGGAGCATATGAGCAAACATTTTCCACATAAAAAACTTAACTTTCAGCAGACAATCAATATCCCAGACTTTCCTCCAGAAAGTGGAGTCTTCAGGAGAAGGAATATCATTCATATAAATTCTATAAGCAGATTTGATGGTGAACTTACCATTCCTAGTATGATCCCACATAAGCGAGTCCGACTGCGACAAATTCAATCTAATAGACTTAATTTTAATAACCTCATCTGGGGAGAATAAGAGGTTCAGAAGAGGTACATTCCAACAGTTATGATTATAGTCAATAAGCTCAGACACATAAACAGATTCATTACAAGCAGTATTCATGGGAGAGGGAGGAAGAACAATCCCTGGAATCCATGAAGCATTCCAAATGGGAGTAAGCACCCCATTATTTATTTTAACCACTGAGTTAGCCTTTATAAAGCTCAACTCCTTAATAATGCCTTTCCACATCCACGAAGCGGAATCAGCAGCCTTATCTCTAAGAGATTCTGGTTAGGTAAGTATTTATCCTTGAGAAATATAGTAAGTAAACTACCCTGATATTTCAAAATTCTCCAGCCCAGTTTGCAAATGAAAACCCTATTAGTAGCAAAGGAATTCCTAAGACCCAGACCTCCATTAAGTTTAGATTTCCCTATATCACCCCAAGAGCGAAAGTATGCAGCATGCTTAGGATTCTTTTTAGCCCACCAAAAAGTGCGTTGAATCGAATCAATTTTACTAGTAACTGTTTTAGGAAGAGGGAAACATGCCATATGATAAACAGACAAACTAGAAAGTACATGCTTTGTAACGACGGTTCTACCAGCTATGTTCAAAATGGATTTTTTCGAAGATTTTAATCTGGCATAGAAATTACCAATGAGAAAACTAAAAGACTTAGTTTTATCCTTACCAATAAATAAAGGCGTGCCTAAGTATTTTCAGAACTACTGAGAAACTTCATGTTAAGGGCCTTGGATAAAATCTTGATGTGTCTATGATGCATATTCCCACTAGTAATAAAACCAGATTTATTCAAAGTTAATAGCCTGACCTGACGCCTTTGCAAACACATTAATAACCTTTATGATATTCTTCGCATAAGAGACAGAAGCTTTACAAAACAACATGCAATCGTCTGCAAAAAAAAAAGGTGAGAAATAAAAGGACTATTTTTCCTAAATCTAAAACCCTGAATCAGATTTTCATCCTAATCTTTAGAGAGAAGTTGAGATAAAACCTCCATAAAAAGAATGACAATATACGGAGAAAGACAGTCACCTTGCCGAATTCCCCGAGAAGGCAAAAAAGACTCACTTGGTGAACCATTGACCAAAACAGAATAAGATACGGTGCTGATACACTGAAAGACTAACTGGCACCAATCATCAGAGAAATCCAACTTTTTAAAAACAACAATGATAAAAGACCACTCAAGCCTATCAAAGGCTTTAGAGAGATCAAGCTTGATAGCCATATAATTATTCTTCGATTTCTTCTTTTTTTATTTAAAAGAATGCAGAATTTCATGAGTGATTATAATATTGTCATGGATCTGCCTATTAGCAACAAATGTAGATTGGAAGGGAGAGATCAGAGAATCTAGAAGAGGTTTCAACCTATTAGTCAAAATCTTAGATATAATCTTATACACACAATTTGCTAGACTAATCGGTCTAAAATCATGTGGAGAGGCAGGGTTTTTTATCTTGGGGATCAAAGTAATGTAGGAAAAATTCAGTTGTTTAAGAAAAAATTTGTTCCTAAATAAACTCTACACATGAGAGACAACATCCTCTTTAACAGTATCCCAATTATCCTTGAAGAACCCAGGAGGAAAACCATCCGATCCCGGAGAACTCCAAGGAGCCATCATGTTAACAGTGTCCCAAATTTCTTGAACTGAAGGAATAGCAGTCAAATTTTCATTCATATCCTCATTAATCAAAGGAGTGACAAACCTTAAGGAATCATGAATGTCCTGGACACTAGGGTTGGAAGAAGTATAAATCTTCTTAAAATGTCTAGAAAGCAAGTCCACTACCTGGTCTTTATTATATGAATGGTATTGTACATGTTCCTCAGTCTAACAGTGTTATGAAAGAAGCTAATATTCTTATCATAATGCATGAAGTAATTAATTCTAGACTTTTGTTTATAAAAGCAATGTTCAATTTCATACCAGTAATCAAGCTGACTTGAATAGTTCAAGATATAACCACCAATCTGAGGAGTATATGGCAAAGCTTGCAATTTTTCTATTTCAGCATTTAACTTTCCTATTGTAGTTTTAACGTGACCAAAGGAGTTAACATTCCATTTGATTAAAACATTTTTCAAATGACTAAGCTTATTTGCAACAACAAAGGAAGGAGAGCCTTTGACACCATGAGACCAAGAATCAGCCATAACTTCTTTAAAATCAGGGTTAAGTTGCCAACATTTAAAAAATTTGTATGGGATATTAACATTCCTCTCATAGTGGAAGCATTTCACCAATAAGGGGCTGTGATTAGAATAAATCCTACCTAGATTTGTGACTCTAGTTTGAGGAAGAACCGAAAGCCATTTATCATTCATAAAACTACGATCCAACTTTTCAAAAATTAATCAACTGGGTTCTTATATCTTATATTGCAACAAGTAAACGGGTTGCCGTATGAAAAAACTTCATTCATATTCATCTTAAGTAAACTTTCTCTAACAAAATTCGGAGGAAATGAAGCATCAACATTACCACCTTGTTTTTCAGAACTATGCAATATGAAATTAAAGTCGCCAACTAGCAACCAGGGGTTATTGTTATTTGCTAGCATGTCATTTAAAAAGTTCCATTGATTCATTTTACCACACACTGATAAGGACCCATAAATAAAGGAAACAACACAATTTTTTATTGCAGGAATGATGTCAGACAGAATATGAATCATATTAAGGGAGGAACCTAGAACTTATATATTCGACTTAACAAAGTAACCTAAAGCAAGACCCCCCGATTTACCAACCGATAGAAGGAAAGACCAAGCATCAAACGGTAGGTTACGAGTGTATTTTTTAACAGTGTCCGTATCAACCATAGTTTCAAGCAGGCAAACATCATCTAGTTTATACTTTCTAAATAAACTAAATAAGCGTCTCCATTTTTTGTCAGAGCAACAGCCATTCATATTCCAACATAAAAACTTCATCTTTGATCACAACAATAACTTAAACAAGATCGAAGCAAGATAAAAAAGAAGCAAGCAGCAGCAGCTAGAAAGACGGAGAACAAGCAGTATAGGAAAATAACAGACAACTAAAAAGAGGAGAAAGTTAAAGAAATCAAGAGTGGCTTACAAGGTCATGGGCTAAGGAGGTATCATCATCCAAAGAATCATCATCCATCATCATGAGGTCAACTTCGTTTTCGAACTCTTTATCAGTGATTACCGGTTCCGGTGGCAGAGTGGCAAGAGGATATGGTTCCAAAATAATGCAGTCCTTGGTTTCATCAAAATGAGGAGGAGCACTCAGTTCTTGCTCAAAGGGATGAGGCAGAGATACACCAGCGGTGAAGTTCACTTCAACAACAATGCTACAGGAGAAGCTAGAAGTCGTCACCACAGAATGCGACATTGATGAGGAAGACGTGGCCCGGAAAACATTGCTCACAGAGGAACTTAGGATAGCAGATAAACCAACAGTCCCTAAGTTGAAAGCAGCAGAAGTAGGTGGTGAGAATGGAGGAGCTGAAGAGAGCGAGGGCCAGAAAAGTGACTGCATTCCATCTGAAGGAGGAGAGTGATTACTAGCCTCTAGGTATACTGATTCAAAAACAGTCCTAGGTCTTTTCCCCTTCCTGTCATGAACATTCTCATAGCTGCCAATGGAAAAGTTATCAAAAGGGGACACAAAAGCTGAAGTAGTCTTAACAGACACAGAAGGAGTCGGAGAAGCCAAACGCGTCACAGGACGAGGCTGAGAGTTCGATGACTCTCTAATAGTCAAAGAAGATACAGCAGGCAATGCACTAGAGAGAGAAAGAGGGGAGAAAGTTGAAGCTTTGTTACAAATACTCCCAGATGGCTGAAGAAAAACCGAGAATCCAAAAGGCTTCGAGTGGTCCATGAAAGTCGAGCCATATGACGAACCACCATACTTGGAGCCTTCACCAGTCTCAGTCTGAGACATCACTTTGGTGACAAACAACATGAGAAGCACGACGAGAAGGCGAAGGAAAATCTCTAACAAAGATCCTTGACTGAGATTCCCTGCATCTTTCCTCATTACGATGCAATACAAAACATTTTTTACAAACTCTAAACGGCAACTTAGGGTAAAAGGTTGTCATGTAGTAGGGTCTCTTTTTAGTATTAAAGACCACTTTCCTAGTAAGAGGTGTTCTCAATGGGACCATCATCTTGGCATCATCTTGGAAGAGTAACTTATCTTTTCTTATAATAAGAGACCCCAAATCACTCTTGATTTTGGTGAAGACACCTAAGTGCTAAGTATTCATGTCACTGCTATCTGATTGGCTTTTCTATAAGTCACTTTCCACTAGGCAACCCCAATAGTCACTTAACGTTTAAAGTACAAAACATGCCAACTCTAAGTCTCCAGCAGTCACTTTAAAAGATACAATTAGCTTCATCAAAACATTCAAATGTTCAATAGATGCAACCAATCAATTCTTCTTAAATGAGAATGATTTTGCTGACATGGCAGAACCACAAGTTACTATTCCGAAAAGATACAATTTTTCTGATGGTTTTTACAAAAAGACTCTAAAATGATAACGTCTGTTTTGATTACGGGAAGACACTATTGTTAGTTATTCTGTACGTACAGAAAGATTGAAAAGACACTCCTCTTGATCGAAACCATTCCTACAAGTAACGAATACATCGGTCTTTCTTTAACTCCTCACAAAGTAAATTAGTTTCTCAAGCTATCAGGACAATTCCTTTTCTAAAACTAAGAAAAGTTTAAAAAAACAGATCCGGCTGTCTTTGTTATCAAGAAACATTTGGACACCAACTACCAAACATTCATCCTCGTGCTGTAAGTAACCTATTTGTCTTCTGTTAGTTTTATGCGGATTATAGATTTCTATTTGTATGGTGAATAGGCGGGAAATTGTATGGTGAGGAATGGCGACATATACGTGCACATCTTATCCTATGATACCATCCCCAAATAATGGTGGTAAGTTCATTACCTTGCGGCATTTAAAAATTGAAGCCGGTATGTATGCACCGGGTTAGAGGCTTGTAAATTATAATATATGGTTGCTGACAATGTGCATCATTTTGGATTTTCAATTTTCTCCGTCAAATCAAACATGACTATAACTTCAACTTCTAGATAACAAGAAATAATATCATGAAGTAATTCGAGTTTGGATCTAAAAAAGGCAAAATAATCAATTTCTTAGAATTGTTTTTGTTTTTCTCTCTATAAACAATGTTTAAATTTTCAAATCAAAACAAATTTTGGGCCCGAAGGGGTATAAGACTATAATGAGCATGTCATTTGCTAGCTTTATAAATGAATTGCTTGTTTCCAGAGTAGCAAAAATGCATTTTCCCATAAAAAGTGTGACCTCCGAAGGAAAAAGAAACCAGTACCATCCGAACAAGATTTCAAAATGTGCATGAGAGACAGATGAAAATGAAATACTTCGACATTCGCTTACCCAATAAACTCAGCAGCAAAAGGTTAAAAGTTGTATCCTCGGGTTGACACTTGCATTTTCCTTCGTTTTACAAATTCTGGGTTCAAGATTTCGGGACCATCAACTGTGATCTCAGTATCTTTCAAGGAAGAAGAGTTTAAACAACGGTTCCGTCTTCCGTGAACATGTTAACAAGTTTCACCATGGACTCGATTTCAAACCTCATCAAACTCTGGCACCTTCTGAAACACTGGTTTACTCAAGGTGGATCTCAACCTTAAACACAGCTCCATTCAGCATGGTCTCAACACGCCTTGACACATACGGGGGCCCAAACTCAAGTTCAATTCGGACTATAGACAGACAAAATTCAAATACAACTATATTGATAGTGATATTGATGTTACTAGTTTTTCTAACCATTAATCAAAGGTGTTATTGACAGAAATACCGCCATAGCTACGTTTTTCTCCGCGAGGATATATCAAAATAACAAAATGTGCCATGACTCTGTAGAACACTTGTACATTCAGCTTTACTCTAATAAACAACAATATAAATGTTACCGAGATTTTCAATTTTTTGCGTGTAGCTTCACATATAATAATTACTACCAAAGGTATTACTTTTTCAGTTTTTCCTAACCAAGGACTAAATAAGTCATCTGGTGTTGACAGAGTCAAAAATGGATGTTGGTAATAATTTATGGAAGATCTTAATTAGAGTGTATTCAGCCAAATTGTGTTGGAGTTTGAATGTGTCAACACGGTCTTTTAGTGATTAGCATATTAACTGTTTGGTTTTGTGTTTGATACAAGAATCTGATTTACAAACTTATCTAGTAGGATGCTTCTACAATATTATTTGTATCATCTCCAGAATCATCCACTCTACAATTACTAGAGAGGACACCAGTAATAGTGTAGAAGCATCCCATTAGATAAGTTTGCAAATGAGATTCTTGTATCTAGAGGTAGAGCAACTAAAATTTTTTAAGCTCAGAAAAGTATGATCACAAAGCGAACCCTAAAAGGAAAAGACAAAAAATGAAAATCTGTGAAATCAAGAACAAGATAACACTGTTCGACTCATTTCTTTAGTTTAGTGGACTATAATTTTTTGTTGGATAAATTTAAATTGATCAGTAATTAACACCATTTGTGAGTATCGCTTCAAAAAAAAAAAAAAAAAAAAATCATTTGTGAGTATGATAGGGCAAATTTTCCGACCTTATTAATAGGGATATCAGATTATTGAGGTATCAAAATCTATATCAGACACATCACTTTAGAGTTTATTTTATATGAAATTTGGTTCATTTCATAGAAATCCGATACGCATTAGCAGCCATATGAAGTTTCACGTGATTTTATCATTGGCGAGATCAGATGAGGTTTGCTTTTTGGGAATTTTCTACATTTTTCTCTTATATCTACAGTCATTTAGTTATAGTTAAATCTTGTTACAAAATTGTTATTGCTATGCTAAAATGCTCGCAGATATGTAGCACCTATGCATTAGTTTCCGTAACAAAATGGAGAAATACTTAGGAGTTCCCATCCTCATTCAACATAACAAAATGGAAACTTTTGGTCATCTGCCAAATAGATTTCTAGATAGACTGTCTAGCTGGAAAGGAAAGCATATGAATCAACCTACTAGGACTGTGATGGTTCAGTCTGTCTTAGGAACTTTAGCTTCTCATCATTTGGCTGTCTGTAGGATCCAAATATCGCACAACAATATGAGTTTGCGAAATTATAGAGAGAGTTTGCGAGAATGTAGCAGAGCCTGCGAAATTGTAATGAGAGCCTGAGAGAACGTAGCACGGGATCCGAAAATGGGGGAATATGAGCTGTACCCCACTACATATGAGCTGTCATCCACTATGTAAACACATATATAAAGGGAAAGTCAGAGAGAGAGAAGACAAGTTTCAATTTGTATTATTATTATTTCCTTCTTCTTCCTCTACCAACTTAGAGTTCCAAATACTCATTAATGGAGTCTCCATGTAATCAAGATGTAATTACAAACAATCATAGTGAAGATCTCTAACCCTGTGGATGTAGATCAAATTGATCGAACCACGTAAATCTTGTGTCTTATTTTCTATTTTCATTATTTTTATCTTTATTTTCATATCAAATAAGTTTAGATCTAGAAATTATAGTCATGATAATACAAGGGGTGTGTTGTGGGATTTCCTGCAACTACATAATGGCGCTAGAAACAGGGACGAGTAAAGGATTTATCCTTCCTGTAACTTGTTGATTCAAGAAATTTTCATGAAGATTATCTACTGTTCATATTTTTCTAGATCTACAAAATTTAGGTTCAAAAATGGAAATTTTATGGAAGAAATCACACTTTCAGGGAGTAAACATCATCAACAATTCAAAGACATGAAAAAAGTGAGAGAAAAAATTAGTTGTTGTGGTGAAATTTAAGGAGAAAATGGAAGTTTCTGTGGAAGATTTTCATGTTCAGGAGAAGAAGGCAAATGTGAAAGAAGTTAAGGAAGGACGAAGAAAAGATAAGAGGCGGATGCTGCAATTTCTATCACAAACAGAAATTCGCACAGATGGTTTGAGCTGGAGCGAGTAAGCGATAGGTCACGGGTTCGAATTTCGCAGAGACACATATTTTTCATTTTCTTCTCATTTGCATGGGAGAATAAAAGAATAAGAGAAAAACATTGTGTGTTTATTTCGCAAAGAGATTCTTGAACAGTTGGTCAAGAGAACAATATGTACGTTTGTGGTCGCAAGTTCGATCTTTGGTCAAGCTTCGTTAGAGTGAGTTTGTAAGACTCGAGTTCGAATCCCTCATCAAGTTTAATTTTTCGTACATTTTTGAAATCCTAAAGGCGAAGAAATGGAATAAAGTACAACAATGTGTGTTTCTTTCGCAAGCAATAAGTAGTGCAGATGGTCAGAGAAGGAGTATGCAATCTAGAGGACATGGGTTCGATTATCCCTGCGACCAAATAATTTTTGCTTCGCAAATATTCATTTCACAGAGTTGATATTTGATTACTTCGCACAGTCTTTGATTATTTCGCAAGAGAGGGTTAGCACAGTTGGTCAAGAGGCATGAATGCAAGCAGCAGGTCGCGGGATCAATTCTTGCTTCTCGCATGTTTATTTTTATTATGCGAAATTTATACAGAGTTTCCTCTTACACAGTTGGAATTTGATTACTTCGCAAGAACTTTGATTATTTCGCAAAAGAGGCTTAGCACAGTTGGTATGGTGCGAGAAAATCCAAGAAGCAGATCAAGGGTTCAAATCTCACTTCTCATACTTTTATTCACTTCTCTGATAACAACAACGACTCACATGAAAGATAAGTACCACTTCCTTGAACATTTTACTTTATACTAAGAATGAATAAAAAGATTTTTGATTTGATTTACAAAAAGCGATTCAATCGCACGATAACAAAAATTTCAAGATTTCAAAAATTACAAAAATTACTAAGATTTCAAGATTTTTAAAAAAAAAATCCATTTATATATATTTCTAGAATATTTATTTTACAGAAAATAAAAGATTTTTGATTTGATTTACAAAGATTTCAAAGATTTCAATATTTCAAAGATTACTAAGATTTCAAGATTACAAAGGTTTCAAAATTACAAAGATTGCGAGATTTCAAAATTACAGAAAACTGAGAAAATTCAATTTACATATTTCTCTAAAATATTTCTTTTGCAGAGAATAAAAATATTTTTGATTTGATTTACAAAACGCGATAGAATCGCAGACACTAGTAAAAAAATGATGTTCAGTAACAGTTAAAAACTGTTACTGTATTATTTCTGTAACAGTTTTAGTTTTTCTGCGGTGTTACTAAAGCCCCTGTTACGGAAAGTTTACAAAACCTATTACGGAATGACTATGGAAAAATGACTCATAAATTCTAAAACTGTCACTGTTAGTAGTTTTTGGTAACCGTTTATTCAATATGTGTTACTGAATAATTGTTGTGGTAACTGTTTTTCATAAAACTGTTGCTATTGTTTGAGTAATTGTAACAGTTTTTATGAAAACTGTCATAAAAAACAACATAAAGGTAAAACTTTATAGTGAAACTACCACCACCTCCACCACTAGCGACGCCACCACCTCCAACACCAGCACCGCTGCAACCATCACCACCATTCCCGCCACCATCGGGCCACCATTCCACAACCATAAGTTGGGCTTCTTGAGCTTGAAATATAAATTTTATAAAATTACTCTTCACAGGATTCGACCTTGAGACCTATTACACCTGACTATAACTCTTGAACCACTATTCCATGCTTTACTCTTCACAGGATTCTTGAGCTTGAAATATAAATTTTTGGTTAATGTTATCCATATAAAATATTTATCCTCATTAAACAATAAACTATCGACCTCCACCACAACCTTCGTTACCACCACCTTCGTTGTCACCGCCCACCTACAACACATTATATTGTAGTATTTCTACATATCATACCACTTGTTTATTATTTTTATTATATTTGAGTTTCTATTAAACCTAAGATAACCATCCATGATCTAGTGCACGAAATTGAATCAACAAGTAACTTGTGTCGGTCTAGAGATAGGTAATCCTTTTGAAATGTATTCCAGATAACTAGTTATGTAGATAAATAGTAACAGTTGTTTTATAGAAATGTAATGATAAGGTCAACTATATTGACATATTAAATCTGTTACGGTAACATTGGTATATGGTAACGGTTAGTATAAAAAATGTTACGATGATTTCAACTACGGTGACATATTAGATGTGTTACAGTATCATGGGTATATAGTAACAGTTTATCTAAATAAATGTCACGATAATGTCAACTACGGTAACATATTAAATCTGTTACAGTATCATGGGTATATAGTAACACTTATTATAAAAACTGTTACAATATACAACCTAGAAAACATTATGACAGTTCTTACAAAAACTGTTACCGTTATTTAACAACCTAATATTTAGTAACAGGTAATTTACGAACTGTTACCTTATGAAAGCTTGAACTGTTACTAAATGTCACTTTTCAACTAGTGAGAATTACAAAGATTTCACAACTACAAAGATTTCAGAGTTACCATGTATTATAATTTCTCTTGAATACTTATTTTGATTCAAATGATATGATATTATGATAATGAAAGAATCAATGAAAGAGATGACAGAAACGAAAAGATGAATGAGAGAATAAAGAAACGCGAACATTTTGCAGAAACAAAGAGACGCGAAAATTTCGCAGATAGGGGCGAACCTTTATAGCGTACACCCTAGTTCGCGAATAAAATTTCGCAAGAGGCAAATGTAAGACCTAAAGTACGTCATATAAGGGGGTACCTGTTTCATGGCTCAGGGAAAGGTTACACCGCCCCAGGAACCTGAGTCATGGAGATTTGGGGTCAATAAAGCCCATCCGGGAGAGGCACCTTAGATTCTCAGCTTAAGCATATGACTTAGGTTGGGCGACTAAGGTAATAAGGACTCTCCCAAGGAGTGCAGAATCTGATCAAGGCGCCGAGGTACATGGTTGAGTCAAGAGTGCCAGGGGCGTTTGAAGCGTCCTTGCCATTCTTGACAAGTCTTGGCTTATATTGCACTCGGCCCAAAGAAAACCCCACTTAGGGTGCAGTCTCGTAACCATAAGCCCTATAGGTAAAATGGATACGAGGCTGCGAAAACAACTGGTTGTTGTTAAGACCGGATGGGAGGAGCTAACCTTATATGGTAGAAGTACGCCTCCTTAAAGGGGCAACCCAGGGGGAGATAAGGGCGGCACCCTCCATTAGGGAGCTGATAAGTGTCTTAAGACGCAAATGTCATGAGACTTTTTACTCGCAAGGGTATTAAGGCTTGTCATATTTGTGCAACAATCCTGAAGAGGCAATAATACTAGAGAAAAAGATAAGACGAGATCAATGGGTCATTACATGAATGTGTAAAGACGTCCTGCGATTTCGTCGCAAGACGACAATGTCATGGCAATAGATAAGCATTCTCATCATACAAGCATCATACTCGCATCATAAAAGCATTGCACAAGCATTTCATGGCATAAACATCGCATACACATTTCATAACATAATCATCACATAAGCATTAGATTCACAGAATTGTTCAGAATTTCGCAGAGTTATTCAGAATTTCGCAGAGTTATTCAGAATTTCGCAGAACTATTCAGAATTTCGCAGGATTATTCAGAATTTCGCAGGATTATTCAGAATGTGTCAGAATTTCGCAGAATGTGTCAGAATTTTGCAGAATGTGATTATTTCGCAGAATGTGATCATTTCGCTCAATTATTTCGCACAATTATTAGCAAATTGATGAGATTATACTATCGCATGAGCATAAAACATGAGACAGAGGCAAGATGAGAATGAAGAAACAATTCGCACATTCAACATTTTCTCAAAGATTCTACCCTCATAGATAAAGAACAGAGGAAACTATGGATTACCAAGAAAACATTTTATGTTCTTTATCTTCTCGGCAAGAATCACCAAGAATGGAGTAATAATTTCGCATGAATAGAGGCAATACTTACTATTCTCATTCAAGGACGGATACTTCTTATATTTTGAGAATTAATACTTCTTATATTCTCATCAAGGATACTTCATGCTTCTTATACTTCTTCAAGGATACTTCATACTTCGCATACTTCAAAAGATGATACTTCTTATTTACTTCGCAACATTCCGGAACTTCACAAAAGAATATAGGCAAGTATGTACTTTTCAAGTCCAATATTCTATCGCTCGTTCCTCCAACAACTACTACTACAAAGTGGATTTTTCCTTAAAGATCGCTCTTCAAGCAATATTCAAGGAAAAAGAGGCAAGATGTAGGATCCAAATATCACACAACAGTAAGAGTTTGCGAAATTATAGAGAGAGTTTGCGAGAAGAGCCTGCGAAATTGTAATGAGAGCCTGAGAGAACGTAGCACGAGATCCGAAAATGGGGGAATATGAGCTGTACCCCACTACATATGATCTGTCATCCACTATGTAAACACATATATAAAGGGAAAGTCAGAGAGAGAGAAGACAAGTTTTAATTTGTATTATTATTATTTCCTTCTTCTTCCTCTACCAACTTAGAGCTCCAAATACTCATTAATGGAGTCTCCATGTAATCAAGATGTAATTACAAACAATCATAGTGAAGATCCCTAAACCCGTGTATGTAGATAAAATTGATCGAACCACGTAAATCTTGTGTCTTATTTTCTATTTTCATTATTTTTATCTTTATTTTCATATCAAATAAGTTTAGATCTAGAAATTATAGTCATAATAATACAAGGGGTGTGTTGTGGGATTTCCTGCAACTACATTGTCTTTCCCATGCCAAAGAAGCTCACTGATAAGCTTGATGGAATCCAAATGAACTTTTGGTGGAACAAAAAACAAGGTGGTAAAGGAATGTTTGGTAAAAAGTGGGAGTCTGTTGCTAAATTCAAAGACTTAGGAGGTCTAAACATAAAAAAAAACAGCTGAGTTAAATAGTGCTCTCCTTGCAAAACTTTCCTGGAGAATGCTAACTGAAATTGATGTTGAATGGATAAAAAATTTGAGTTCCAAATATTTCCCAAACAACAATCCTCTCCATGCTAGTAGTGTAGATGGGAGTTGGATTTGGAAAGGAATTGTTAGAGGCCTGGACACCATTAAAAAGCATTACTGTTGGGAGGTAGGTGATGGTAAAAAGATTTCAATTTGGAAGGATATTTAGGTTCAAACTATAGATACTCCCCCCTCCTCTAGATTCATGTCTAGTAATATGTTAACTGTGGATCAGCTTATGATACCTAATAGTAACAGATGGAATGTATAAGTCCTAGAAGCTCTGTTTGACAGTAATACTGTTACTGAAATATGTAAAATTAGAATTCCCTTAAGTGGTGAGGATAGATTGATATGGAAACCTACTGCTAATGGTCTTTTTACTGTGAAAAGTGCTTACATGGTTGTTGATGTAGCCGGTTGTATGCAGACTCCAACCGATGGGCCTACTAATTTTCCATGGAAAGTTTTTTGGAAGCTGAACATTCCCCAAAGAATTCTGCATTTTCTTTGGAAATGTACCCATAGTTGTTTTCTAGTTAGGGAGAGGTTATCAAGACATATGCACAACATAGATTCTAAGTGTCCCTTATGTAACAGAGAAACTGAAACAGTGAACCACTTATTTTTGGATTGTCATGTGACCAAGGAAGTCTGGAATGCTATGGATTTAACAATAGTAACATAACCTTAGGTCACAATTTGTTGGACTGGATAACTAGTTGGTTCAGTAATGGCAGTAGTGCTATTTCAACATTATGTCATACTAAGTTGATCTGTATTACTCATGTTCTGTGGCATGTTTGGAAGATGAGATGTGCAGTTGCTTTTGATAATGTTCAGGTGCAGGTTAATATAACTGTCCAGCAGATAAAAATCCATCTTGGAATGGACTGAGAATGTGGCCAAATTGGCTGCTAATCAAAGCCAAGTAATAAGGAGCATGATTAAAGTGCAATGGAAAGTTCCAGCCGTGGGCTATCATAAAATTAATTTTGATGCTTCTTTCATCAAAGAAAATAAAAGAATGAGATATGGACTAATTATGATCAATGATGCAGGTAGTTTTAAAGGATCTTGGTGCATCCCAGCAGTAGCAGAAGATGCAGAGCGGGCAGAAGCATTGGAATTATTGGAGGCAGTACAAACAGCAATAAGGAGTGGAATCACATATGTTCATCTGGAAGGACACTGCACTAATGTTATCAATGCTCTGAATGGGAAAACTAGAGCTGTTAAATGGCAAAAAAATGTTATCATTAGGGATTGTGCTGAGTTACTAAAGTTTTTTAATAATTGGGTAATTACTTATGTACCCAGAGAAACAAATTTTGCAGAAGACTTGCTTGCAAAAGATGCAGTTAAAATGGCATCTTCTTCTTTTTGGATTAGTGAAGCCCCTAAGTGGTTAGATTCTCTAATTGCAGAGAAACTTCATGTACCAGATTTTTGATTATGAATTAAGGCCATCATTCCTATTAAGAAGAAAAAAAAAAAAAGAGGTAGTCAATTGCAATGGGTTTAATTCTTCGTCCAACTCTATCAAAAGTTCAATTATGTCGTTATTCAGTTCTCCCACTAACATAAAATACTCGTAATACCTTAACGGATATAAGAAGCCTAGCTTTTTAGGGGCGACCCCAAAGAATTAGAGGCGACACAAAAGGACAAAAAAGGTCACCCCAAGCGTAAATCTAGGCTACCCCTTATCCCCGATTTTTTGAAATGGCTAATATGCCCTTTTATAATCGGTAGCAAACATAACAATCGGTAGTTAATCAATAACCGGTAGGATTGGTTACTTATCACCTTCTGATTATAGATTGCCCCAAAATGATTTTTATCTAAAATCCTTCATGTAATGAATTTTGAAATCTACCATAATCGGTAGGATCGATTACTTATAACCTTCCGATTATAGGTTGCCCCAAAATGAGTTTTTTCTAAAATCCTTCATGTAATGAATTTTGAAATCTACCATAATCGGTAGGATTGATTACTTATAACCTTCCGATTATAGGTTGCAAATATACTATAATTGGTAGGATAGATTACTTATAACTTTCCGATTATAGGTTGCCCCAAAATGAGTTTTTTCTAAAATCCTTCATGTAATGAATTTTCAAATCCACAATAATCGGTAGGATTGATTACTTATAACCTTCCGATTTGAGGTTGTAAATCTACCATAATCGGTAGGATCTATTACTTATAACCTTTCGATTTTAGGTTGCCCCAAAATGAGTTTTATCTAAAATCCTTCATGTAATGAATTTTGAAATCTACCATAATCGGTAGGATTGATTACTTATAACCTTCCGATTATAGATTGCAAATCTACCATAATCGGTAGGATCGATTACTTATAACCTTCCGATTATAGGTTGCTTCAAAATGAGTTTTTTCTGAAATCCTTCATGTAATGAATTTTGAAATCTACCATAATCGGTAGGATTGATTACTTATAACCTTCCGATTATAGGTTGCAAATCTACCATAATCGGTAGGATCGATTACTTATAACCTTCTGATTATAGGTTGCCCCAAAATGAGTTTTTTTTTTTTAAATCCTTCATGTAGTGAATTTTGAAATCTATCATAATCGGTAGGATTGTTCACGTATAACCTTCCGATTATAGGTTGCAAATTTACCATAATCGGTAGGATCGATTACTTATAACCTTCCGATTATAGGTTGCCCAAAAATGAGTTTTTTCTAAAATCCTTCATGTAGTGAATTTTGAGATCTACCATAATTGGTAGGATTGATTACTTATAACCTTCCGATTATAGGTTGCAAATGTACCATAATCGGTAGGATCGATTACTTATAACCTTCCGATTATAGGTTCCCCGAAAATGAGTTTTTTCTAAAATCCTTCATATAATGAATTTTCAAATCTACCATAATCGGTAGGATCGATTACTTATAACCTTCCGATTATAGGTTGCCCCAAAATAAGTTTTATCTAAAATCCTTCATTTAATGAATTTTGAAATCTACCATAATCGGTAGGATCGATTACTTATAACCTTCCGACTATAGGTTGCCCCAAAATGAGTTTTTTCTAAAATCCTTCATGTAATGAATTTTGAAATCTACCATAATTGGTAGAGTTGATTACTTATAACCTTCCGATTATAGGTTAAGAAGTTATTTATGAACTTCACCTATCTACCGATTGCTAACGACCACAACATTGAGAATACTCATAATCGGTAGATAATACCACTACCTTAGATATCGATTGTATAAGGATACTATGGTAATCTCCGCAAATTTGGACATCACATAACCTTGTCTATAAGTTGGGAATAAGAAAGCCGCCCCTAATTCTTTCGGGGTCGCCCCTAAAAATGCTAGGTTTTTTAGTCCGAAAACTGAAAGTAATATTAGACATAAAGTAAAAGAAATTCTAGGAGTCAAGGCGATTCCCCTAAATGATAAATATCTTGGTTCGCCGTTATTCACTAACAGATCAAATATTACTTGCTTTGAACCTTTAGTGGAAAAAATAAAAGCTAGAATGATCGGTTGTAGAGGGGTAGACCTAAATACAGCTGGAAAAACTGTAATGATTAAAAATATTACTTCTTCTCTCTATGTTTACCAGATGAACTGTTTTAAAATCCCAGTTAAAAGTGGTAAGGAATTGACAAAACATCAAAGGGACTATTAGTGGGGAAAAAATGAAAACGGCTTAAATGAAAATGGTAAAAAAGGAGTTTGTCTTAAAAAATGGAAGGGTATTTGTAAGTCTTTAGAAGAAGGAGGTTTAGGAATTATAGATATTCCGAATTTCAACTTAGGTATGATAGCTAAAATGGGATGGAGGTTAAAAGAGAATCCTGATTCTCTATGTGCTTCCATTCTCAAAGCTAAGTACTATCCAGATAATGATATCTTGCATATTAATGATTCTCTAAATAGAAAGATAATTGGATATGGAAGGGGATGCTAACAGGCGTACAACAATTAAAAAAATATTGTTTTTGGGAAGTAGGAAATGGAATTAGTATAAAAATATGGAATGATATATGGATACCAGATACCATGCATCGAATAGGCAGATCTCAAACACATAATGCAGAGTTACAAAAGGTAAGTGCTTTGATTACAATTAATAATACTTAGGAACTTAGGAAAACTGGCTAGATGCTTTGACGAACACACAATTGAGCAAATTAAGAAAATTTAGTTAAATGGTGCGAACCAAGAAGATACACCCCACTGGATTCTAAATGATACATGTAAATTTTCAATGAAATCCCTTTATAATAAGATCAACACTAGTGGTTATGAAGATAAAAAATGAAACCTTATTTAGGATATGAAAACTTCTCCTGCTGTGAAAATCTTTATCTGGAAGGCAGTCCATTCCATACTACCAAATAATATGAGAATAGCAGTCATTTTGCCAGACATAAATACTAGATGTAACTGTGTAATGAAGAACCAAAAACTTTAAACCACCTATTTCTAGAGTGTAAGTTTGCTAAACAAGTGTGGATGCATTTTAACTTTGATATGCAATACATAAAAAATGGAACTAACAACTTTCATGAATGGTTATATAACTGCTTCCAAAACACCAATAGATATGGATTTGGCATAGATTGGCAAGTCTTGTGTAGTGTAATCATTTGGAAAATTTGGAAAGCCAGATGCAACATAACCTTTAAAAAAGAAACTCAAAATAGTGAAAAAACAGCAAACAAAATCATTAATTCATAAATAGCTATGGTACAGTTCATAGGTGAGATTATGATATTATGCAACTTTTGTACTATAATCCTCTGAATGACTCTTCTCTCAAAGTTACTAATGATCAACCCCAGGGACAAACAGGATTAATTGATATGAAAATCAACATAGTCCTAACAAGATTGAATTCTGGAGCAAAGTCTGATATTGGACTAACTCTTTGTGACTCTACAGGACACATCAGGGAAGCTAGAGGTCTTCACGCAGAGTGCACAACTACAGGACAATTAGAGAGAGCTGGAGCAGACGCGGCTTTGGTGGGAAACAGAATGGAATGGACACTCTATCACTTTCAGGAGCGACTCAAAACCTACTCTCTTGATGCTATTAGGAAAGTACGCAACTACAAAGGAGCAAAGATACAAGAACAACACTTCCAAAGGAAACATAACTTCTCAGGATATAAATTTTAAAATTCTAGCCTTTACTCTTGTTTTAAGAACCAATGTAATTTGGGCACCCAAAATCTCCACTTTTTGTAACCAATATGCCATGATGCATAACCGGAAAGGAGAGCCCTTACAACAAATTCTAGATTATCTTGACATTCAAACTTGGAATGAAAATGTAACGGCTTACGAAACCCCATCTGTGGAGAGTATGGTACTTTAATTTCAATATATTGAGGGAAACCTCCTTTTCGCTAAAAAAGAAAGAAAAAGCTATTAGTGATTAAAATTTTGGAGGACCGTTATCAAGTCATGTCGACGGATCCTAATGGAATTAATTTTAATGGTATTAAGTTGTCGTTTTCATCGCATATAAATGCTTATATGTTCTTAAACCTATTATGCAACCCTTACCAGTGCCACAAATCATGTTTTGGTTTTTATCAAAGATGCAATTTGTGTTCCATACAATTTATTGTTCTTTTCCTCTAAACTCTTTGATTTGTACATCATTTTTTGAAAGTTTTTTTTATAAAATTGAACAGTGATCCCTAAAACTGCACTAGCCTAGAATTTATGCTATTACAGGGGTCTGATCTCCAACCTGCCCAATGGGAGGAAGCTTGAGAACCATAATTTCTTCATGTTTTAACCTATTGATTTGAATTCGAAAGTTGAGCACAAAAATTACAATCAATTAAAGATTTTCTTTCATTTTTAGCGAAGCAATTTTTCATCATTTTGATAAAATAATTGAAATTTCATTTCGGTTAAAGAAGAACGAATTCTGTAAATCATTTGTTACATTGTGTAGTTCCTTAACTAACTCATCCAACTTCTAACTTCTCGGCAATACTTATGAAAAGCCCAAAAACATAAGTACTTCTGCTTCTGATACCCAAACATCCTCTTAAAGATCAAAGAAAAAACATGTACGTGAAACTCACATAGTGGGCATGTCTTGCACACATAAGCAAAGCTATGTACGGTATATAGATAATTTCTTATGTGAAAAAGAGGAAACTGAACTCCCTTAAGAAGAAAAGAGTACTGTTGTATTCTTGTTAGTTTATTATAATTCCTCCATTTATATGTATAATAATGATTTGTGTAAACTTCTGTAAAAAAAAAAAAGTGACCAGCAACCTGAGCTGCCTGCTTTTATATGAATCACAAGTTTTCGAACAACAACCACAGCCCGTCTTCATTTCTGTAAGTCGGAGTTAAATCTCTTGTTTTGTTAACAGAAAATGAATAAAGCAGAGGAATTATTGTTGATGGTTTTGTTAAGATGCACAAAGTTAACAACATTTTCACGGAATCATCGTTTTACTTATTTGTTTCATTCCTTCTCTTCCTCATGTCTGCCGATTCACCAGCATCCACAAAATAATCTTTTTGCTCTGCAACTTAAGGATTTGAGTTGTGTGGGACTAATGTTTTATAATTCACAATGACAAACGACTATAATAGAACCTCCATGTATTAATTCTTTGTATATTAATAACTTCTACATATTGATAAAATATCAAAATCCCGATTTGTAAGATTTTAAATTTATCAATCCTCATGTATTAATAATCTCTATATATTATTAATATAGTGCGTGCCTAAGAGGTTCTACTGTAGTGAGTCGGAGGTGTTGTGTCAGTTTAAACCATAGGAAACACAATCAATGCATTTCAGAACAAATCTTGTTTTTCCAGCATGTGGTAGAGACCTTTGAGTAGAGTAAATTAGTGTTTCAGATGGTGCAAGTTTGGCCAGGTCTGAAATTGAGTCCATGTGCAGAAACTTGTCAAACATTTTCACTGAATTGTTATTTTACTCACTCTTTTCTTGGAGACATACTGAACTCACAGTTCATGGTCATGAAATCTTGAATCCAGAATTTGTAAAATGGAAGAAAACGGAAATGTCGTCAATGGTACAATTACTGACTCCGTCTAAGCTAAGGTTATTTTCATTGATTACACACAAATGGAGGACCATATGCCTTCCAACTCAAAGATTCAAAATTAAGGAGTTACTGAGAAATAGAAGATTAAAGTGATTCCAATACTTGGAGCTTGGACAATTATGGTCTATAAACTCGATGAAGCTCACGCAATTAGTGCTAGAAAGAAATGACTTTAGTGGATTCCGTAAACACGGGGGTTTGATATCTGCAAGATTTTTTTTTGTTCAAATACCCGAGAAAATGTCGGAATTTTGTTTTCTTTAATAATATTTACCCTAATTTTTTCCATTTTTTTTTTTTTGATAAATCTGGTTATAAGATCCTCGTGAGATTTTCGAGCAAACGCAACTCGAATTTTGTTGACGCAACACGAGTTTTTTTTATCATGATTGTGGATAATATTGGGGTAATGTTTGCTTTTGTGAACATTATGGAGCATCGCCTTGGATGCACATAAAGTCGAACACAATAGTCTCCCATGCAAATTTTGAAATCGCGTTCGGACCCGTTTCTTTCTCCTTACGAGGTCATTTTTATCCGGAAAATGGATCATTTATCCAAATATTTTTAAAATATGGTTTTAATGGACGAGTAAAAATTAATATGTGTGAAACATAAAAATAGTAAGAATGAAACTGGATTCATCCTGTCTTAAACTTAAAAATAAACGAGGATGAAATTGGATGCATCCTGATGTGGATTAAAAATAAGAAAAACTATTTGAAAATGGGTAGGATGAAACTGTTTGCATCCTGGCTATTTTTACATTCTCGCCAATTTAAACGGTATCAAATTTTACATGTCTTTTTCACCCAGAAATTGTTAATTTTGATCTTTTAAATTAATTTTGTGTTTTTTTCATTTGTTTTTCTCGAAGCATTTCTAAGGTTTCTTTTTTTTTTTTTCCGAAGCATTTCCGAGGTCATGCTTTTATGGGCTAATGCATTTTTACTCCTCTGAACAAGTATTTCATTTACTTACAAAGTTAGCAAATGACACATGCTTCTTGAATCTATCGGCACCACAATTTTTTTCGGTTTCCAAAATGAAAACAAACACTATTTACACAGAGGGGAAACAAACAAAATATCAGAAATTAGTTTGTTTTGCCATTTTTAGTTCCAAACTCAGATTTGTTTCATTTGTATCTCTTACTATCGAGAAATTAAATTCATGTTTGAGATGGTGGAGAAGATTGAAAATCCAGAATCAGCAACATACTCTGTATATTTGGCTGAATGGTCAAATTATACAGTATGATACTCTCCCTCTCCTTATGATTTGTATGAATTTCAAAGATTATTGTTTTTGTATGGATTGCATGCTATTCAAATATTATACTTTCCCCTTTAGACATTATTTAAAATAATACAAAAAGAAATTGTGATGAATGTATTTTTATTTTTATTTTTGACGAACATGTTGATAAGTTATTTGATTTTTCAAAAGTGCCAGCTTCTTATCCGGGCATTTTAGATAAAACTCATTAAAATAAAACAAATATTATAGTGCCAGCTTCTACCATAATCGGAAGGTTATAAGTAATCGATCCTACCGATTATAGTATATTTGCAACCTATAATCGGAAGGTTATAAGTAATCAATCCTACCGATTATGGTAGATTTCAAAATTCATTACATGAAGGATTTTAGAAAAAACTCATTTTGGGGAAACCTATAATCGAAAGGTTATAAGTAATCGATCCTACCAATTATGGTAGATTTGCAACCTATAACCGGAAGGTTATAAGTAATCGATCCTACCGATTATGGTAGATTTGCAACCTATGGTACATGAAAGATTTTAGAAAAAACTCATTTTGGGGAAACCTATAATCGGAAGGTTATAAGTAATCGATCCTACCAATTATGGTAGATTTGCAACCTATAATCGGAAGGTTATAAGTATTCAATCCTACCGATTATGATAGATTTCAAAATTCATTACATGAAGGATTTTAGATAAAACTCATTTTGGGGCAACCTATAATCAGAAGGTTATAAGTAATCGATCCTACCGATTATGGTAGATTTGCAACCTATAATCGTAAGGTAATAAGTAATCAATCCTACCGATTATGGTAGATTTCAAAATTCATTACATGAAGGATTTTAGAAAAAACTCATTTTGGGGCAACCTATAATCGGAAGGTTATAAGTAATCGATCCTACTGTTTATGGTAGATTTGCAACTTATAATCGGAAGGTTATAAGTAATCAATCCTACCGATTATGGTAGATTTCAAAATTCATTACATGAGGGATTTTAGATAAAACTCATTTTGGGGCAACCTATAATCGGAAGGTTATAAGTAATCGATCCTTCCGATTATGGTAGATTTGCAACCTATAATCGGAAGGTTATAAGTAATCAATCCTATCAATTATGGTATATTTCAAAATTCATTACATGAAGGATTTTAGAAAAAACTCATTTTGGGGCAACCTATAATTGGAAGGTTATAAATAATCGATCCTACCGATTATGGTAGATTTGCAACCTATAATCGGAAGGTTATAAGTAATCAATCGATTATAGTAGATTTCAAAATTCATTACATGAAGGATTTTAGAAAAAAACTCATTTTGGGGCAACCTATAATAGGAAGGTTATAAGTAATCGATCCAACCGATTATGGTAGATTTCAAAATTCATTACATGAAGGATTTTAGATAAAACTCATTTTGGGGCAACCCATAATCGGAAGGCTATAAGTAACCAATCCTAACGATTATTGATTAACTACCGACTGTTATGTTTGCTACCGATTATAAAAGGGCATATTAGCCATTTCGAAAAATCGGGGATAAGGGGTAGCTTAAATTTACGCTTGTGTGACCTTTTTTGTCCTTTTGTGTCGCCCTAATTCTTTTGGGGTCTCCCCTAAAAATGCCAGGCTAAAGAACACTCCAGATTTTTCAAGATTGATTAACTGACCCAAAGCTAAACCAAAGTCTTTGAACAGTTTAACAAGGTTGTGACAAGTTTATTCACTAACTTTACAGAACAACAGACAGTCGTTCGCGAATAATAAATGGTTTATAGAAGGCGCTTGATGAACAATTTTAATTCCTTTGATCAACCCTAAGTTTTCATTGTGTTACTGTTTTGGACAAAGCTTTCATACAGAACAAAAACAAATACGGGGAGATTGGGTCTCCCTGTCTCAAACCCCTCGAAGGTTTAAAAAAATTAGTAGGAGACCCATTAAGTAAAACAGAAAGGGTAGTTGTAGAGATACATTGATGGACTAAGTTGCAACATTTGTCATTGAAGCCGAATCTAATCATTATTTGCATTAAAAAACTTCATTCAACTCTATCGAATGCTTTTGGCATATCGATTTTTAGACCCATAAAACCTTTTTTTGACTTAGAATTTTTCACTTTATGGATCATTTCATGCACAATCGTGATGTTTTCAGAGATTTGCCTTCCAGGAACGAAGGCAGATTGATAAGGAGATATCATTTTACTTAATAATCCTTTCATCCTAACATCCATCAGTTTAGAAATCAGTTTATAAGTTGTGTTGGCTAGAGCAATAGGTCTGAGCTCTGCCGGAGTAGTAGGATTTAGAGTTTTTGGTATCAGAGAAATTAATGAGGCATTCATTTCCTTAGAAATATTACAAAAAAGAAAGAATGTATGAATCATGTTAGGGGTCCCAACCAATAATGTTCCAGTTTTGCTGAAAAAATTAGGCGGGAACCAGTCAGGGCCTGGGCTTTTGTCAGGCTCCATGGAGAATAAAATGTTCTTTATCTCATTCTCAGTTGGAGTACTACACAGCATGTCATTGTCAGACTGAATTATACATGAAGTTATAAGATTTATCATGTTTCGGTCTATTTCAGGGTTCAAAGTAGTTGTTATGTTCTTAAAATGGTTTGTTATACAGTCTGAGATCTATTTCCTAGTATCTAACCAGTTGTTGTCTTCATTCTTTATTATTTATATTTTATTCCTTCTAATTCTCTGTTTGTCTTTTCTATGGAAATATTTCGTATTTCTATCTTCTAGAGAAATATTTTGATCCTTACTTTTATCCTTCCAGAATTTTTCCTTCATATCATACCAATTTGCAAGATCTTTTATAAGTTTAGATAACTCAGTACTTTTATTTGGGTAATTAGTTCTTCTGTTAACTCTGTCTAGATCATTTTTTTATGTTTTCTATATTGGTCTACATGTTACCAAAGCTTGTTCTATTCCAGAGGCTCAATTTTTATTTACAAGTTTTTAGTTTTTTGTTAATTATAAACGCTGGAGAACCCTGAATGTGGGAATTTCAACATTCACGAATTAGTGGTTTGCAGTGCTCATGCTTTATCCACTCTCCAAAATATTTGAAAGGCGTAGCCCCATCATTCCAATGATTGTAGGTGTTAAGTCTGATTGGGACATTGTCAGAAGCTAGGGGTCCTAAGTGTCTTATGCTAGAGTTTGGGAATTTTCTAGTCCACTTAGCGTTTACTAATGCTATGTCAAGTCTCTGTTCTATGTTTTCTTCGTCACTTCTATTGTTATTCCAAGTAAAGGGGTAGCCTTTAAATCCGAGATCTATCAACCCGCTTTTGTTTATTAGGTTATTAAAAATTCTCGCTTCATTATTCTTAAAAGGGATTCTGCTACTCTTCTCTTCTTCATGCAACACTACGTTTAAGTCTCCTATTATGATCCATGGAACATTCATATTGTCTGCCATTTCTTTTATCATATTCCAAGAATTAAGTTTCAGTCGTCTATAGGGGCTGCCATAAAAACAAGTAAGAATCCAAGTACTATCATCTTTATGATTAGTTACAGTTACATTAATGTGGTTGTGGGCATGGTCAAGAATTTGAATTTGTATATTATTTTTCCAAATTAGACACAACCCACCAGCAGTTTCCCTTGGGGGAACCAATTGATATTTATAGACATTTATCTGTTTCATGATTAGGTGCATTTCTTTATTTTGTTGCTTAGTTTCAGATAGGAAAAGAATGTCTGGGTTTTCCTTATTCAGTATGTCTAAAACACTATTTCTAGAGTTTAGTTTGCCTAGTCCCTGGCAGTTCAAGGATATCATGCTTATGAATTGCCAAAAGTATGAGATTATAGGATAACTAAATTTTAATGTGTTCATGATTTCTATCCTGGTTTTTCAATAATCCATAGATCTACAAAATATAGGATTTTCAGAATAGCTACTTACCTCTTCCAATTGGGGGAGAATAATGGTATTTGTTGAAGCAGATATCTCTTTTACTTCTACTGAATTATCATCATCTAATTTTGACCATTCTACCGAAGTCGTCGGACCAAAGGCTACCTGTTTATAAACTTGAACCATAGTTGACCATTCTGGATAGATTCCGTCTGCTAGATAATAACCCTAAGTGTAGTGATTACCGTTGATGGTGAAATTACAGTGAGGCGCGACCCCATTCTTAATATCTTCAAACAATGTTGAGTTATATAAAACGTTGAGATCCTTATTTAAAACCGGGAGTCCAAAAAAAGCATGCCAAAACCAACAATCATAAGTAGTTGAAGCTTCCAAAATTACAGTTGGTTTTGGATAATGACCCTTATATTGGCTTTCCCATTCTAACGGACATGCATGCCACGTCCAGTGCATACAGTCAAGACTACCTAGCATTCCCGGAAAACCCCTCTCGGTGTTTTCTGCAGTTATTCTTTGAACATCTTCCTGAGTAGGCTTTCTTAAAAAGGTTGGACCACAATGCTCGACTATTGTTTCGCAAAACAGTTTGAGATACCTAAAGGTGGTTGTTTTCCCAATACGGATGTAATCGTCCGTGGAATCCGTTGGTACCCCGTAACATAGTATACGGAGGGATACAGTGACCTTTTGTTCGAGACTAAAGCCTCGTATATGTCGTGCATCATACTGATAATTAAATAAAGGTTGTACCTGACAAAGCTCGGCAATAATCCTTTGCGTCAAGTTGCGGCCCATGCGAAATCGACGCTGAAAATCCTCATCGGAATACACACAGTCATGATTAAAATAATCATGCATCATCTTTTCGTGGTAAAAATGTCGATTCCGCCACGTCCATCTTCTAGTCGCAACTTCATATGGCTCTAACGGCTTTGGTATGATCCCGGTTTGTAATTGCAACATAAAAATTCGTCTTCTTCTATCTTGATCTGCATCTTCATCCATTTGATGTAAAAACTCTATATACATTTCTTCATTTTCTTCGTACAACATGTCATCCATCTCCATATCCTCCCAGAAGAATCAAAATCAGAATTCATGATTGGAAACTGAGAGTAATTGAAATTAAGAAAAGATTTATCGGATGAAAGATTGTTGTGTATTTGTGAGATCAAATTCAAGCCGTATTTATAGAGGTGGAAACTAGCTGTTCCGGTGACCGTTAAAAAGTTGTCGTTGCCGTTGGCGGTCTTGCCTCAAACGCTGGCGTCCGTAATCCGGTCACTGGCGTCTTCCACAATAGCGCCAGCGTTAGACTTTATATCGCGCGATTAACCATGAATCGCTCATTTCTTTTCCATAGTGGAGAATCATGTTTGACCATCCACGTGGTTGAACAAACAAATACATTTGAACATTGCCATAGGAATTGCTCTAAGTCCTCCATTTTCAGTTTCCCCACTCCATTTATTGTTGCTGGAACATCTGATCCAATCTTACACCCCAACGAGAAAATTTACCAAGAACTAGGCTACATCTTAAATAGCAATTCGGCGAATTATTCGCGAATCCGTACGAACTGTCCGAATTCGATGCATTCGTCCGAATTACTCAAAATCCGACCAGGGTACGCGTATAATATGAACCGGCCGAATTTTCAGCGAATTATTAGCGAATCCGGATAATTCACCGCATAGATTCTGGTAGTGACTCAGCCGAGTCAGTACCTGTCCACTGTCATCTAGCGAGTTGAAACTGTTTATAATAAAAATAAATAAAAGAAAAAGGTGATTCGCGAATCAGTACGAACCATCCGAATTCGATGCATTCGTCCGAATTACTCAAACTCCGACCAGGATACGCGTATAATATGAACCGACCGAATTTTCAGCGAATTATTAGCGAATCCGGATAATAAATAAAAGTGAAATTTTTTATAAGAAAAATAAATAAAAGAAAAAGGTGGGATTTGAACCCTTGCCCACTAGGGCATTTGCAAGAGCTCCAACCACTGAGCCATGCGGTAGTTGTTGATTATCCACTATATAATGTTTATATATTCAATTTCAAGACATATTTCTATGTAATTCCTACCCAAATATCTTATTTTATAGTTTGATATAAGCCGAATTTTCAGTATCGAACTCACATTTCTAAAACGAATTATACACGTACGTATCTGTTCCGAACTACACTCCGAACAACGAACCGTTGATTGATTTTTTGACCGAATACGACCTACCCGAATTCGTATAATTCCCTAACGTATACCGTCCCGAACTCCTGTCCGTATCCCAAATTGCTAATTAGAGGCTACATAAACTCTTTAAGATGCGTGCATGGCAAATTTATCACCGTGGAAAATTACTAATACAAGCTAGTGTGACCATAGTTATTTGGTAGGACCTTATTAATAACAAAAAAAAAAAGTTATAATAAATAAATAGAAAACCGATAAAATAATCAAAAATTTAAATGGGTAGTGATGGGATAATCCCAAAAGGGCTCACTCGTAATTCATTTGGAGGGGGACCTCCTCACCCATAAATGGGAACCCTGCTAGTTTTGGGCGAGTGATATATGATCCATGTGAGTGAGTCGTTTCAGGATTGTCTCACCGTACGGTCCCACTAGAATCATCCTAGAATAACACATATAAAGGACAAATTTTGGGCACTTGATTTTATCTAGTTGTGACCTTCAAAGTATCGAATTTGATACCTTTTTACACTGTTCCTATCTAAATTGCTATTTTAATGATCCCAGAGTGGTATCAAAATTGGATTCAGTTGTATAAAATGAAAAAGCAATTACCCCAACAAAAATGATCAAACGAAATTATTCCATTATATTGTTTTCCCAATTAAAACTTATTTGTGACGCAGAGTAATTTCTAAAACCATCGTTTCTTGATGATTAAAGAGTGAGAGTGCTCTAAATCGTCAAAATAAGTTCTTATTCGCTTCAAAGACTTCCATGATCCAAGCATTCTTGAACACAAAAGAATGAGAGTGCTTTTAATCGTCAAAATAAGTACTTCGGTGCTTCTAATCTGACTCGCATGAGCCCAATAATCACGCTCCTATGGAAGTTCTCAGTTACAATATAAAAAATATATTCTTCTTAATTTCAAATCACCATGTTTATAGGCACATCTGGAAAACTATGCTAACTCAGTTATTGAGTACATGTTCCAATTTTCTTGAGTATAAAGGTTTTACATACAATCATTGCTACAAGGGGATCATCTATTGTTAACCAAGGAACTAAATCAGTCCTCTGATGTTGGCCAGAGTCAAAGATTGAATGTTGGTAGTAATATGTGGTTGAATCTTACACAATATATCCATATTTAGTTTTGAAATATCCGGTTGCCTATGTGAGTTGTACAAATAGTACAATTTCCATACTTAAAAACTCAATTCCTATAAAAATATCATTAAAAAAAAAACTATGAAGAAAACAATAATGTTTGCCTTCAATGAAGAATGATCCGATCTTTTAACTAATTGAATTCCGTCCAATTTGGTACAAATAATCATTTGTTTTACTTCCTTATAGCAGTCAATTTAAAAGAGACTATACAACTAAGTAGTCCTCTGTTGAAAGTAGTTCTCTGTTGACCAGGTTTAATTTTTTTGGTTTGCTCGTTTTGTTTTATCCCGATGAGTAGAGCTCAAGTATTTCTTCCGTATGGGTAAAAGACATTAAATTACATACTTTGAGTAATTTTCAATTTTGGTTTTCTAAATTTTCAATTTTTCTCCACCATCTCAACACATGAAGATGCTTGTTCATCAGAGCTACAATACCTCAAACTAATCAAACTGTGAAATGAATAAATTGTTTATAGATTCTCATATTTCCCTTCTATAAATAAGGTTTTCAACCTTCATGGCTAAAGAATGATTTCGGAGGAAATACAAGTGAACTGTGGCAGCACGTTGATTCTTGCATCTAGAGTAAGTAACTAAATTTATAAGCCCATACAAGTGTGATCATAAACCGAACCCAAAATAAAAAAACCCGAAAATTATGAGATTACATTTGCATGAGAAATCTCTGCTCGACTCATTCCTTAACAGCCTCTTTCCATATGGTAGGACTCTTTTTTATAGTTGTCGAGGTCGGAATACCACTAAGTCTATTTGGTTGTGATTGATTCTTGGAGCTTTTCTACATCTTTCTCCTACGTTTACTGTGTCAATATCTTGCTAATACTACACTCATTAGGTTTAAAGATAAACCATGTTACAAAATTGGCATTGCTATGCTAAAATGCAATGACGGACCTACAGCTAGGCTAAAGGGGGCTTTAGTCCGGGTAGGCTTCCCAGTCCACAAGTCATTTTTTTTTTTTGCTCGACCAAGGCTTCTAGCCCGGATCTTAAAAGGAAATTTATCTTTTCTGGGTCCGTCCTTGCTAAAATGCCCACATATATGAAGCAACGATGCATTAGCTTGATTAGTGTGTGACATGTTGGGTCATCGGTAGTCACTGGTGGTGGATTTAATTCTTCGTTTAGCGTTCAACTACTATATTGTTCAATTCCCGCTAAAAATACCTGGAAGAATTTAGCACTTTTAAAATTCAAATATTTAACATTTCCGTTGAAAATAAAAGTAAATTCACCGTTGTTTTTTTGTTTTATTTTCAATGATTTCTAAAGTGGAAAGTGTAGTGGCATAAAATCACAAAATTCCTATTGCGAAGAATATAACAATTGAAATTCACGGAACATAATTCTTAAGTACAATGAAGATACTAAAATCATTTGAGATTCCTAAGTGTGGGTGCTTATCCTGGTCTCGGCTTTGGATTTTCAATTTTCTCCACCATCTCAAACATGAGTTTAAATTCTAGATAACAAGAGATACTGTACATGAAATAAGGTCGAGTTTTCAGTTAGAATTTTGCTTTGTTTTACAATCTATAAATAGTGTTTTCAATTTTCAAACCGAAACAATTTGAGGGCCCAGAGAATATAAGAAGTATTTGCATGACCCATAAGCCCATTAGAAAACACGACAAGGAAAAAGAAGAACCATGATTTTTTTTGGGACCATGGTCTTATTAGGCCAACCTCCCTATACTTATAAGGGATGTCCTAAAGTTAGGTAAGTATACATTTACCCTTTACTTTAATTTAAATTAAAACTAACCTAATAACTATATAAATCTAATCATATATATCTAATCCAAAGGAATCTATTAACCAAAATCAAAATCAAAATCAAAAATAGGGGGAATCGAAATTTTTTAGTTTTGAAAATTTTTTTATCCTCTTCTTCTTCTCTCTTTGTATGACGTTCCTCGTTCGATTGAAAAATGAGTATTAACCATCAAAATGAGTTGAAAATGGAAGTTGCAGAGAGAAGTTCAGCTAGGAATTATGTGAAAAACTTTGTCGAACTAACCGAACCTAATGGAAATGATGAACATGAAGAACAGTTTGGCTATTTCGCAAAAAACAATTCCCAACCGAACCTTAGTTCGATTATGTCACAAAAAACATTTCCCAACCGAACCCTAATAGTTCGGTTAATAGCAAAAAACATTTCCCAACCGAACCTTAGTTCGGTTAGTAGCAAAAAACATTTCCCAACCGAACCTTAATAGTCTGGTTAGTTGCAAAAAATATTTCCCAACCGAACTTTAGTTCGGTTACGTCGCAAAAAAAGTTTCTTAACCGAACTTTAAGTTCGGTTTGATCGTAAAAAGTTTTAAATTTTTTTATAACCGAACTATTTAATGGTCGCACCAAATATAGAGTTCGGTTTGATCGTAAGGAAAAATTTCAATTTTTTGTAACCGAACTTCTTACTGTAACTAATTATACTAATCACTAATCATTAAGTTCGTATTTGGTCATAAATTTGGGTGACCGAACTTAATCACAAAAAAATGTAGAATTGCTCGCAAAGAAAATTTTCAATTTTTTTGTAATAGAACTTCTAATGGTAACTCATCATTACTAATCATACTAATCACTAATCATTACTAATCATTAATAATAACTAATTAATCATTAAATTAATACATTAAGGAAGGTAAGTTTGGTATTAAGAAAAACATTTAGATAAGATGTGACTTAGAATTATTTATAATGTCTTGTCTAAAATAAAATCATGGTCCCCACAAAAAAAACCATGATCCCAAAAAATGGTTCAAAAAGAAAGAGGTATTCGAACAAGACTTCCGAATTTGCATGAGAGACGATTGATTGTGTTATGCATCTTATAGAGACATCCTCAAGATGTCACTACATACCCGGGAACTATGACCATTCATGATGTTAAACTATCGTGTTGCATTTGCTCGAATATCTCAGAAGCATCTTTCAACCAGCCTCGGTAACCATCATACTCAACCTGTTCCATTTTTCCTTCATTTCACAAATTTTGGCCTTTATTATACGACATTGATATCTTGATATCTTGAAAAATTCATGCTGCAAAGGAAAGAATAGACCTCTCACAGAAAAATATCAAAGCACACATTAATATAATCAAAGGCTGACAGACCCAAAGACAGCAATAACAACCGAATAGCTGCCACGTTCTAATTATTGACCTCCTAATTAGAGTAGAAAAAAAGCCCTTTGCAGGACCGGAAACATAGATTACGAAATAAAATGACAATTAAACATCTAATTTTTAAATAACAATGACCAATATAATCAGTTTTATCCTAACTATTTATTTTTTTCTCAAAAATAAATTATCTTTTATTTTATTATCAGCAATGGATCGATTTTGTTTTGTAGATAACTTAAAATCATTTCTAAAAATATAATTTTTTTTTAAATCGGATGTATACTTAGGAAATTATAATTTTTTGTGATTTGTTTTCAAATGTGAGATAGAAATGGATAAAAGTGAAAAAAAAATGAAGGTAATTGTCTAAACTTTTTATGTCCATTTGAACCAACCTTGCTCTACTTTTTACTTACCCATTGAAACAAAATTTGATAATAATAAATCCATTTGGCAAATCTATAATAGGGTTTTGAATCTTCACAACTAAAAAATGATTCTGAAGATGATACAAGTAGACCCCTGTAAGATGGCAAATGAATCTCTTGCATTTAGAGTAACTAAAATTCATAAGCCCAAGAAAGTGTGACTACAAACCAATGAAAAAAAGAAAAATGAAAATTAAGAGAGCGTGTAGGACCAAACCCTTTGTTTAGTAGACCGCATTGCTGCAGGGAAGTAAGAGTCTCAGCAGCAACAGCTCATACCAAGGATATGGGAGAGGTGCTAGTAGTGGTTGAAGCTCGGAAGTGGAGACTTTTCGTGGAAGAGCCAACAACTATCGTAGAGACTAGCAACAACAACCTCATCAGATTGACTACAGATATCAAATGCAATATGGAATGGCAGACTGAATCTATTTAGAACAATAAAGAGATCAATTTTAGAGGCAAGACAAACCTCATAAGCCCTTTCTTTTTAGCTACGTAACTAAGGAAGCCAATCAAGCGGCAATTTTTTGGAAAGAAAAACCAACCTGTAACTTTCATGGAGACCCTCCTAGATTTATTTTTGATCTTTCTGACAAAGAGAGAATCGAGAGCCTAAATTCTTGGCAAAGTCACAATATATGTATAACTTTTTATTTTTATAACCAATTTTACTTATTTAATAAAAAAAATTCCGTTGTCATAAAATAGTTGTTAATAGCTTAACAAATGATAAGAGTAAAATTTTGTCTCTCTCTTCTCCTCTCCTTTCCCCTTCTCTCTAAGCAAAAAAACCCTAGCTTCCATTAATATCTTGTTAAGATTTGGTCCAAAAGTTTTAGTAGGTAGTTTATTGAATAAAACTGATTTTTGTTTTCTTATGTCCTTCGATATATTTCTTCGCTATTTGGAGCGAATTTTCTTCGCCATTTGAGGCTATTTTCTCTTCAGTTTGAGAGAAATTTATTCGAACCTTGATCGTTGGTTTGTGGCTTACTATTCTTGATCCAAAAACATCGGTGATTCAACGCGGCATTGTTTTGAATCGATATTCAATTGATGGGGTTTATGGCATCCAGGTACGTTTGGATGTACAGGATTATGGGAAAATTACTCATTTCATTTAGGGAATATTTTTTTTTATCGGTAAAGAAGAGATTAAGTTGATAAAAAACAAGAAGGTATAAAAGAATTATACCACCCTACAAAGCCAAAGAAAGAAAGCGGGTAACAGACTACTAAACTTTCAAGAACAAAAACAAGAGATAGAAGGTAACATGCTACCTAACTAACTAAGAATCAAAATAAATGTTGTACCATTGCTTCATTACTTCAGTTGAGTTAACATTTCAAACTCTTTGAAATCAAGTGCCTAAGAGAAAAGGCAGTAAACTGCTTTGTTGATCACAGTCCTGACATTGCTTCTTTTGTCAGAGAAAATCCTTGCATTCCTTTCTTTCCAGATACTCCACAAGATTGTTGCAGGAATAAGATTCCAGACAGTAGTGATTGCTTTGTTATTATGGACTAGGCCCCATGCATGAAACAGAGTTCCTACATCAGCTGGCATGGTAAAAAACCACTTCATCTGACACATAAAATTTTCCCAAACCTGTCTAGCAAAGCTGCAATGTAACAAGAGATGAGAGGAGGTTTCAATTTCATTATAGAAAAGACAAACCTCAGGAACTTCGATCCTTTTCTTTTTAGGATGTCTCTAGTTGGTAATCTATTGTAAGAAATCAACCATAAGAAAAATCTAATCTTGTGGGGACACTTAAGATTCCAGATTAGAGAGAAATGGGACCTGTCATAAGAGAGTCATCATCTAAAACCAATTTATCATAAACTTAACTGACACTAATCTGATGATTTTTAGTAAGAGACCACTGCAATTCATCATCTGAGCTTAGATTAAACTTGAAAACATTCAGATCAGCTGTTAAAAGAGTTAGTTCAGTTCTTACTGCAACATTTAGTCTCCTTGGAATGTGAAGGTCCCAAACCACTGCATTACCAATAACATTTCCAATTTCAACAACGAACAAACCCTTTGCTCTAGAGAGAGCATAAAGATTTGGAAAGCATAACTTAATTGGAGATTCATAAATCCAATTATCCTCCCAAAATATGCGTACCCCATTGTTAACTTTAAACCTTACATACTTCAAGAAAGTAGAATGGTATTTCATGATTGTTCTCCATACAAATCTTCTATAAGTGCATGTAGGTAGTTTAGAAGTCCAGATTGTGTCACCAGAACCATATTTTTCAGCAACAATGGACCTCCACAAAGCTTTGTATTTTACAATATATATTCAAGACCATTTGTTCAGAAGTGCATGATTAACTTTTTTTTGAGATTTTTAACACCTAAACCTCTAGACTTTTTACTTCTACACAGAGCATCCCATTTGACCAAGTGAATTTTCCTTCTACCTTTATTATCATTCCACAGAAAGTCCTTCATGATTTTTTCAAGCTTATTAATAAATGAAATTGGAATTTCATACAAGGACATATAATATACTGGTAAATTTGCTAAGACACTATTGATCAAAGTAATTTTTCCAGCCCTTGATAGCAATGGATTTTTCCATCCAGCTAACCATGCAACAAATTTCTCTATAATCCTGTCCCACTTTGAAATACCACCATATATATCTCTTAAAGGAAGACCAAGATAAGTAGTAGGTAAAGTATCACCTTAACACCCCAGAATAGAAGAGAATATATCCAGATCAGCTTCAAACCCAGCACCATAAATTTTACTTTTAGCAAAGTTGATTTTTAAGCCAGTGAGCAACTCAAAATAGAGAAGGATTAGTTTTAGATTTTGAACTTTCTCAACCTCAGCATCCAAGAATATGAGAGTGTCATCTGCAAACTACAAATGACTAATGAGCAAACCATCATTTTTAACTTGAAAGCTAGAGATGATACCTTATTCTGGAGTTCTTTTAACCATGAATGTTAATACCTCACCAACTAAAAGGAATAGGAAAGGAGAAATGGGATCCCCTTGACTAATTCCTTTTTTTCTTGTAAAGAAACCAGTTACACTTCCATTGATGAGAACAGAAAATTTTACATATTCAACACAACATCTAATCCAGCTTCTCCACTTGTATCCAAAACCCATAAGCATAAAAATTTAATCTAGAAAATCCCAATTGACATGATCAAAATCTATTTTGCAAAGGAAGCCAGGTTTACCACTTATTATTCTAGAATCAATCAATTCATTTTCAATTAAAACTCCATCTAAAATCTGTCTTTTCTTGACAAAAACAGATTGTTGCTGGAAAATGATGTGAGGCAAAGTGGTCTTGAATCGATCTTTCTGCTAGAATTTTTGAAATGATTTTGTAGACACCATGAAGTATTCTTCAAGTCTTTTATCTCTTCAATAGAATCTTTATTAGGAGTTAAAGCAATAAAAGTATTCTTCAACCTCCAATCCAAAAAGCTTTTGTGATGTAATTCATCAGATAAGACCTTGAGAAAATCTTCTTTAATGAAGTCCCAATAAAGAAGATCAAACCTAACAGGAAACCCATCTGGTCCAGGTGCTTTGAATTTCCCTAACATTTTAATTGTTTCCAAACATTTCCCTTCTTCAAAATCCTTCTCTAACAAAGTGTTCATCTCTTCTGAAATTTTTGTAAAGCTCATGCCTTCCATAAAATAGTTATCTGACTTTGTGATTGAAAAATGTCTTGGAAATAAGAGACAATACCTGCTTTTATCTCATCTTCATTGTTGGTGAGATTTCCATTCACTTTAATTGAGCCAATATAACTTTTTCTTCTTCTGTCATTAGCAAACCTGTGAAAGTATTTAGTGTTGCTTTCAAAATCTTTGACATGAGTAACTCTAGCCATGCTTCTTATTTTTTCAACATTAATAAAAGTGAGTTTGCAATATTCTTGTCTCGCCTTTCCTCTTTCCTCCCAATGCGAATCTGTAAGTCCATTATTATCATTTTCAGCTGCACCCAAGGCTACAAAGACATCCTCCAATTCTTCAAGTCTCCTATCAACTGCACAATATTCTGTTTTGCTCCAATTTCTCAATTTTGGTTTAAGAAGTTGAAGTTTTTTGCAAAAAATATAGCCTGCACTACCTGAAACAGAAAAGGACAACCACATTTCTTTGACAAAATTGAGAAAATTTGGATGAGAAAACAAGTAGTACTCATAGCGGAATGGAGAAGGACCATGCTTCAACCCCTGACAAATAAGTGCTAAAGGTTCATGATCAGAACAAGGCCGTGCAAGTGCTTGCTGAATTACTTGAGGATAAATGCATTGCCAATCAGGAGAAATTAGAAATCTATCAATTCTGCTTCCAATGCTCTGTATTTGATTGTTTGTCCATGTACAAGTAGCCCCATAAAGAGGTAAATCAATCAAATGAGATTTGAGATGAATCTATTAAACTATCCATGTCATTGGTAACATCTCCTCCAGAAGACCATTTATGAGAAAATCTTATCTCATTAAAATCACCTTTAAGAACCCATGGGTAATTCCAGAAACATCTCACTTCTTCAATCTCTCTCCAGAAAAGTCTAACTTCATCAGTATGTGAAAAACATGGTGCATACACACCAGTAAAAATCCATTCAAAGCCATTGAAGACATTCTTACATAACAATGTAAATGAGTAAGGACCTATTAAAGAATCCAAAACCTGAATTTTAGAAGCACCTCACAAGCATAAAATGCCTCGAGAACTTCCTTGAGAAGGTGAGTCTAGCCATTTTACTGACTTGTTGTTCCAACACTGCCACACCAAGAGATCATTGCATTGCTGGATTTTGATTTCCTGCAACATTATAATGTTTGGTCTTCAATCTCTAATTTTCTTTCTCACTACATCTCTTCTATTAAGGTCATTTATACATGAACATTCCAATATATAATTTTAGGATCCATGAAAAATAAAACAACCAAAAAGTAACATCAAACAAATAAACCTCTTAGACATGTTTTTCTCTCTCCATATTGAAGTTAAGAAGATGTATTTTAAAGGTTTCCATCGTAGCATCATTAATCTTTTCTTGGGTACTTTGAAGATGAATACCCAATTTTGGACATAAAACAACCATTTGAAATAAGACAAATTCAAAATATTTTTTCAAATTTAGCTTTACCTTGCGATTGAAAGTACCCCACTTTTCTGTTATTTTCCAAAAGAAATCGAAATCACCAATAATAGTAGATGAAACAATTTCCGAAGGAGAAGAATTACTAAAAGAATCAATCATTTGTAAATATGGAATTGAGACAGCTGCTTCCAAATAATCCTCCATATCTGCTTCGGTTTGTAGAACTGGTAATATAGCCGTTGAGTGTGGTTGCACTTCTTTTGAAATTATAATTGACTTTTCCTCAGATTTGTTTAGGAGAATCTATTATTGAATAAAAAGAATATCATATTTAATGGTCGGAACCGGTTCCTGATAACACCATCATTTTTCCCTTCTACATATATAAAATTTGGATATCGTTGCGATTTATAGCTCTTTCTTTTTGCGATTTACTTGTAATTGATATATTTATTTATATTATGGTTTTGATTATCTTATATTTTGATGTTTTTGTTATTTTTGATCATGTAATCGCCATTCTAATATGAATAAATTGAAATTTGTTTGATTGATCAAAAAAAAAGACACCACAACTTGTAAAATCAAATATTTTGATAACATTTTTGAAACTTAAAGTATATTCAGCAATCAGGACTATCGTTTTGGTTTGCTTTTATGGTTCCATTTCGAAATCCAAAGATTCTAAACCGGACGTTCTAATTGTGTTATGGACATTGGATTTTCAATTTTCTCCACCATCTCAAACACGAATTTTAACTTTTACACAACCAAGAGATATCGTAATTCGTACATGTAAAATCGAATATGGAATCAAAAATGACAAAAATGATCTATTCTTTAGAATCTTAGAATGTGGCTCGTATTGCTCTCTACGAATAGTGTTTTCAATGTCGAAACAAATAGTGGGCCCCGTATATAGAAAGAAGCATGTCATTTGCAAGCTTTGTTTCATTCATTTAAGATGTTTCAGTTTTCCTCCACTTCACAAATTCTCGTTACGACGTTACAGGACCATAAAGGCATAAACTATGATTTCAATTCAGTATCTCTTCAAGGCAAAAGTGAGTAAAACTACAATTCAATAAACATGTTTGACTCAGTTTCAGACTCCGCGAATCTCGCACCATCTGAAACACCGGTTTACTTTCAAAGGTGGGTCTCAACTAGGGGTGCACAACGGTCGGTTCGGATCGGTTTTCATCCCTACGGCGACCATAAAACCATACATGTCGGTTTTTTTTCAAGGTGCCCCGATTAATACTACATTTTCAGATCGGTTCGGTAGCGGTTTACCGATTTCAGATAAACCAGCCAGAGTTGAATCGGATAAACCGAAAATCAAGACCGACCCGACCATATCCAATTCCAGTTCTACACTGAAATACTTGTTCATGTGACCTGTTTAAGCAGTATGGCAGTAATATAAACAGTTGACTCTCTGCAACAGTAAAACTAAATTTGCTAATAAGAATAATAATCAATTCAATAGTCTTAACTGAAAAATATCCAACTAAACTGATAATAAGCTTCAGCAAATTGAAAGCAAAACTAAAAGAAAACTAGTTTCTTCAACTGTTTTGATACTTCTGTAAGAATAAAGAATGAATGAATAAAGAATGAACGAACGATATCACTAAGGTTTTATTCTTCAACTAATATGCAAAGTCCAAGTATTCTTCAGCTAATGTGGAAGTGAAAACTCCAATAAGATAGATTATTCCAGAGGTGCTTCCAAGTAGCACCTGCAACAAACAACAAGAGGAAAAATACATAAGAATGCAGTCGAATGATTGTCCATACTTAAGCAAACATAACATCAGAAACATACCATTCATCGAACACCATTAGCTGTCATTAGCTCCCTCTATCAATCTTCTGCAGTCACGGGACCTAGGACATCTACGAGAAAAAGTAAACTCTAATTAGATTCAAAATCAAAACAAAAGGTTATAATTAACACAAACAGATTGCATACAAAGAGCTTGATTGTATACATACCACAATTGAAGCAGGGGTTGATTGCTCGACATCCATAATTACATCTGAATCCAAAGTTACAACTGAAGGAAAAATTAGACATCACTATTAGTTTCCCATTAAACTGTCAAATACACAATCTGGCAAAGATACAAAAATAGATACACAGGACAAGGCATTCAATGCAGTTCATATAGTTAGTTGATTTTGCAGGGGAGAAATACTATGAGTTCATTCTGCTCTTAATTCATTTCTAAATTGCTTGTCTTAAACTTCTTTATATGTTGGTAATCTTGTCTTGTTACAACATATATCTCTGTAGGATATGGCTTTAAGAGTAGCTAGTTACACATCATTCACAAGTGATTCAAAGTGTAACTTAGTTGATACTGGTCCTTTAATTCTCTTTACAAGTTTAGTCAAATATGTTAATCTTACTGTACCTCAATTAATGAAAACAATCAGTGAAAGAAAAATTCACCCACAAGTGATAATCAAAACACAAAATCAAACAAAATAAATTGAAATCAACCTAAAACCCGCTAATAGGAGTACCTCAATTAATGAAAACAATCAAATAATCCAAGCAAACCAAACCTCATTAATAAGAGTATCTCAATTAATTAGAACATCAATCAAAAACTCGAAATCAAATTAAACCCTAATAAATAGCAGGCAGTAACTTAATTGAGGAGAATCAATCAACGAATCGAAATCAACCAAACCCTACTAATAGAAATCAATCAACAAACTTTTCAATTACCTGTGGGCTCCATTTGATTATCAGCAAACAACAAAAACTGGAGATGATGGTGGTGATGTGGATAGGTGGGGGTTGTAGTTAGTAAAGAAGGTTGAAGATAAGACGACAATGGAGTCGCCTCTTCGGCAGCCCTAGTTTACCTCAAGAGAGAAATGGGAAGAAAAAAGGAAGAATAAGAGAGATGGTTGGTGGCTGGACGTAGGTATCTTAGAGAAGTATTTATATGGAGGTATTAGGGTTTCTAAGCCATAGATTACATTGATCGGTCGGTTTTGAGTGAGGTTGGTCGGTAACTATCTACAACTGAGTAGCACCGTAGCCAGCTCGGGTTTAGACAGCACTTACCGTTCAAGGCCGTTGTGTACTTCGGGCTCGGTGAGTTTCGGTCATTTTTTGATCGGATCGGGCGGTTTTGACGGTTTTGTCGGGTCCGTGTGCACCCCTAGTCTCAACTTTTTTTTTTTTTTGATCAGTCAAATAAAAATTTCATAGCAAAAAGGCACTTAAGAATTTCATAGCAAAAAGGCACTTAAGAGGGGTGCCTTAACCCAATGATTACAACCGAATAAAAAGGGGAACCGAAAGGGGATTCAGCTACCCAAATAAAAAAAAACACAAAAAATTACGGAGGGCCGATATAATGGATCCTATAAAGAAATCATAATATTTGTCGTAAGCCCTAACATTTTTGTATTTGATTTGGCCCAAAAGAATGCTTGTAATTTGATATCTATAATGAGGCTTGCCAAAGTTTTCTTTTTGTCATCGAAGGTTCTTGCATTTCGCTCTTTCCATATACACCACAATTAGCAGCCGTGATGTTATTCCATATGCGACTAAGTCTTTCGTCTCCCCAATTAAACTTCCAAGTCTTGATAGATACAATGATATTAAGGTCGTATGACCATCCAAAGTGGCACCATTCAACAAAGTAATCCCATATTCTCCGGGTTCTCCAACAACCATAAAACAAGTGCGAACTCGATTCATCGTCTTCCTCACAAAAACGACAAACGCTAGAGACATCCATACCTCTTCTTAAAAGTTTATCCGCCGACATTACCCGGTCATGAGAGAGAATCCAAAGAAAGAAATTGATTTTGTGAGGGTACTCATTACTCCATACAACATTGATTGGATAATCCGGCTCACCTTGATCGTCGTTGTCTTTACTTCCATCCTTAACCGTATATTGACCATGATCACTACCAACCCAAATTCGGGTATGCGTAACCCCTTCTTGAATAGAGTTGGAAGAGAGAAGATTTGATATAGATAACGCTTCTCTTGTAATGGTTTGAGAGTATCTTTGCCTAGACATAAACGCCCACCTTACACCATCTTCCCTAACTTCATACATACTATCCACCACAAACTCCTTGGTCCTTAAAGCTTCATAAGCCAAACGAAACACATCACAAAATCTTCCTTCAAGCCAAGAATCTTCCCAAAATCTAGTTTCCTTACCCGCTCCAATCTTGAATCTAATACTTTTATTGAAATCTTCAAGATCTTTATAGATATTAAACCACAAGCTACCACCTTTCGAACCTTTGAGTTGGAGAGTTTCTCAACCGGTAAATGTTTCACCAAATTATTCAACTATGATCTTCCTCCACAATGCTTCTTTCTCTACGCCAAAGCGCCACCACCATTTTTTTAACAAAGCCGAGTTCACTTGCTTAGTTCTTCTTATACCAAGACCACCCTTTTCTTTTGGTTTTGAAGACAATTTCCAACCAATATTATGAGTTATTTTCTTATTTTGATCATCCCATAAGAAATTTCTCACAACTCTATCAATTTTCTTAGTTATGCAACAAGGAGCAAGAAAAATAGAGAGATAATAAATGGGTAGACTAGCTAATTAAAACGCTTTTGATGAGAGTTAACTTACCTCCTCTTGCTATTTATTTTCCATTCCAACAAGTAACTCTTTTCCCACAAATTTCAAGTGGCTTTTCCCATTTTGAGTGCCTTCTACCTTGTCTCCCAAAGGTAGGCCAAGATATATGTTAGGAAAATTCGCATACTTGCACCCCTAACATGTGATAAGCACGTAAGTGCGACACATTAGCGGGGACTCATTTTATCACTAATAAATGTGTTTCTTAGTATTTTTGGGAAGTAAACATTTTTGGAAAAATCGGCTCGAAAAGTTGTCTAAAGCCCCCGGAGGACACGTGTTATTCGGACTCTCATTTTTGGATAAGGGGCACCCCAATTAATAAGGGGACCCACCTGATATTCGTCATCCGCGGATTTTGTTAAGGGGCACCTTCTTCTTCATTTCAAATTTAAGTTTTGGCACGAAAGCTTTGCAGGCGACTAGCAAATTAGGGTTCGCGTTTTGGTCAGGATTGAAGGAGACTCAATGGTTGAAATTTGTTGGGATAACTTGATTGATCTTAACATGTGTTGTAGGGTCGTTGGAATCGATTCAGTTTGGCTAGTTAGTCGTGTGGAAGCAAAACAGGGAACTTCGAAAACCCGAGACTGCTGATGGATTTTTTTTGGAAGAACTGCAGTGCGACTCGATCACTGATTTCGACTGGTAAGGAATTGTTAGACCTAAACATGGTTAGTATGGAACTTTGGTGAATACCCGAACACGAAGATATATGGTTTGTGTAGGATCAGAATCTCGCAGCAATAATGCCTCAGCGAAATTATCAACAACACAATACAACAATGTCGCAGAACAATTTCAGAAATGACATGATAAACGACGTCAGCTAAAATCATGAGAAAAATGTGATGTTCCTGCGAAAATTAGAGAGTTTGCGAGATTAACATTTGTAAGGATGCAAGAATATCGCAAGTCATATCCGAAAATAAAGTACAGATTAGCTGTCATCCACTATGTAATTCCCTATAAATAGTCGTTCCGTTGTAAAGGAAAGAGAGAGATCTTTTTTGAGTGAGAAGCAAGTAAATAGGAGAGAGAAAATTTAGAGCAGTGGTTATTCTTGATTCCTTTATCTTTTCTTGTAAGATTGTTCAAAGATTCATCAATAAAATTAAGATTGTTAATCTAAAATGAGTTGAATGTTAATGAAATCTTATGAGGGGTGTAGTGTAGGATTTCCTGCAACTACATAATGGCGCTAGAAACAGGGAATGATTGAAGATTATTCTAGAAAAAATTGAAGATTAATATTGAGATTTGTGAAGATTTGGAGTAATTGGTTAAGAATTTTACATAATCTCTTGCAATTCGTTAACATTGAAGAAATGGATAGAAGAAGAAATACATCAGAACAACCAACTACTGTTAGAAGAATCAAGAGAATTGCTGGAAGGGAAAGAAGTGAAATGGGAGAATCTAATAGAATGAGAAATAATGGAGAAAATCAAATTCAACCACCAGTTCAATAAACACTAATACAAGGAAGGAATACAGATTATGATAGGGTGAGTATACACACTTGGCAATCAAATTCATCAGAAGAATTAGAAGAAGAGGAGCAAACCAGAAACCATAGACATGTAGAGAGAAATCAAGAAGAAGATGAAGGAATAATTCATGGAGATGAGGAAATTGGAGCGTTAGAAACGTTGAGACGAAGAATACATGAAGAAAGAAGAGCTGAGGCAGAAGAACGTGCGAATCTAACAAGGCAAAATCACGAATTGAGAATGGAAAATATGAGACTATAGAGTAGAAGATCGAGAAGAATTACAAAATCATATTCAAGATTTACTAGAATAGAGATGAGGTGAAACTCACCCACAATTAATGCCGGAAATAATATTCAAGAAGAAATATCAAATCCTAATGAAGAACATCGCGAAAATAGAGAAAGAACTGATGATCGTTACAGTCCACAAAATGAAACTTTTGATGATAGGCAAAATGATAGAAATCAAGAGAATGGACAACGTCAGTGAAGAAATAATCAAGATGGCGAAGGGAATCGAGAGGAAGGAAGGAGAATTTTACATGAGAGAGAAGCTCAAAGAAACCAACAAACAATTGAAGAAGAAATTGAAAGACATTATGCTGAACAAGCACGTTTAATTTGCGAACGTGAAAGATTGAGAGCGGAAATGGAAGAGTAATAGCTTCAGGAGACAATTCCCCAGAATTATCACGACAATCGATAAAGAAGGCGTACACAAAACCGGAATAACTGTAATATCAATGAAGAGTATGATAGAGTGCAGAGGATGGCTGAAAGACAACGAATGAAATTAATAAGAAATGAAAAAAATCATGAAGGGGAAAATGAGAGACATCATCATATGCGAATTCAAGATAGATATGAGGAAGAGAATCGCAGAAGAAGACGAGATGAAGATGATGAAGAAGAAATGCAAAATTTCGCGAGAGAAGAAAGATATGAACGCAGAAGAAGGGAGGCGAAATGAAAAAGACCAATGGATCAAAATTCAGGTGTAAATAAACAAATCTTAAAAGAATTAGAAGAAATGAGAGGAATGCTAAATAATAAAGGAGAAGTAGGCAGAAGACAGTTAGATGAAGCTATAAAAGAAGCTACAAAAAACCCCATTTACAAGGGAAGTACAACTAGGAGGAATACCTCCGAAATGCAATTTGCTCGCATTAACCAGCATTTTTGATGGAACAGCTTGTGCAATTCAACACATTAAAGCCTACGTGAGGTGTATGTTGCAATGGGAAAATCATGATGTCGTATTATGCAAGTATTTTGCGTCCAGCTTAACAGGGGAGGCGTTAAAATGGTTCGAAGGTCTACCAAAGAATACAATAACATCCTTCAATCATTTGCAGACTACATTCCAGGGGGCATATATAAGTAATAATTCTTCGCGACCTGGTATTGAAGACGTGTTTGGATTAAAACAAAGGATTGGCGAAAGTTTGAAGCACCTAACTAAAAGATGGAGGACTATGTGTAGCGAAATGGCTGGCCGTGTGGATGAGAGATATCTTATCTTATCATTTATCAATGCTATGTTTGCAACAAACCTATTGTATGTCCAAATTTTTAGAGTCAAGAATACGATCACAATGACTGAATTGCGAGAACTTCAAGAAGAATATATTTCTCTAGAGGAAAGGCAAAATGAAATGGAATCATACCCAGTTGCGAACACCAGTTTACAAACAACGAATGCAAGCTTATTACCCAAACTAATAAACACAGTGGCGAACACTTCGCAAGTACAACAAGAAAAGGTGACGAGCAAGAAAAATTTCTAGCTCCGCCACTGGCTACAATCCTGAATGAAGTTTCAGGACAAGAAAAATACTTCCCCACCAGATTCACCCAAATAACTCTAGATAGAGAACAGAATATAAATCACATAACAGAAAATTGAAAAGATTATGAGAGGAGAAAAGGAGCACCTTTACTTAACGCCATAAAACGTTGTAGTGTCTCTTAGTACAAACCTAATCTTTCCTACAATTCCAATTCCAATTCCAAGGGAAAAAACATGTTAAAACATAAGAGTCAAGAGTAGTTTGGTGACTTAACGAGTCCCATTTTATAAAATTTGTCCTATTCAGCCAAAAAAAAAAAGAATTTCCACAACTCAGGAGTGAAATCATGAATGTTCACATCCATCCATTTAATGAGAGGATGATATCCAGCTAAGAGATCTACAGCTCTGTTCGTCTTTCGGTAGATATGAGAAATCTCAAAACTCTAAAAGAAAGATCTTAATTTTATTCACCCTTCTCCAAATCTGTAGAAGAAACTAAGGGGGTTATTTCCCTTAGCAAGAAGAGTATAAATCACTAATTGAATCAATAGCCAAATGCGTCCTTTTTATACCAAAATTCTTAGCAAGACTTAAACCCAACTCCATCCCTTATAACTCATGAGCACTGACGGAAGGACCACCACCCTTGTAACCCATAATAGTGTCTGGAGCTGGCATCACCAAGAATAGAAGATACAAGGAGAGACTACAAAGCTACAATTGATATTCAATTTCTCAATAAAGGCTCTAGTACATAATTGTCTTCATCTTTCAAGGTTATAGACATAAACCTCAATCTAACATCCTCCAGGATAGAAAACCCCACCTGATCCGCTGACGAATATTTGCTAGAAAAAAGTTCTGCCATTTCTTTTTCGCCAAATATGGTAAACAAAGCAATTGAGAATAAGCTTCTTAGCTCTGGAAATGAGAGAATGGATAGAAAAAGCATGAACATACCAACTAATCTCCTTCATCCAGCTGTGACAAGGAATTCAATGATAACCTATCTTAATTAGGAGTCCCTTCCAAGTGCCAGCAGAGTAAGGACAGTTAAGAAACAAATGGTCCTCAGATTCAGAACAAACCTCACATAAGATACAATCAGCCACTTGAGATACCCCCATTGCACCATCTTCTCTCTAGTATTCAACCTACAATTTAGACCCATCCAAGTGAGGAAAGAATGTCTAGGCACAAGCTATGTTGCAAAAGGCGCTATAGGCGCTCGCGTAGGCGCCAAAGTGTGACTAAATTTAGAGTTTTTAATTTATTTTTTTCCTCGACGCCTGAGCACGTCGTAGGCGCCTAATATATCTCCCTGACCTGCTAAAGCCTTAAAAGTAGTTTTCATCACAAAATCACCAGAAGAGCTAGGCCTCCACACAAGGATGTTAATAGAAATATAAGCAATAATATTCTGTTAATTTGTACTCCCTCCGTCTCATTTTACTTGATGTTGTATAGTTTTCACGCAGATTAAGAAATAACAGAGAGAGTAAATTTTTTCCAAATTTACCCATATTAATAGCTTTCCAAAAATTTAAAGTACCTAGTTTTTAGTTTCTATATTTAGTGTAAATTACGAATCCCGTTGTAATTTACTTGGGATAGAGTACTTATCCTCCATGGAATGGATTTAAAAATTAAATTAATTACCCATTTACTGATTTCAATGAAAATTAATGGTATGATAATGATTCCAAAGCAAGAGTAAATTAGTGAGAATTTGAGAAAAATATCTAAACACTCATCTATTTTTGAACATAAAAGAAATCATAAAACATCAAGTAAAATGGAACGGAGGGAGTATATCCTGATATTTGTTTCTGAAATGACCAGTTGTCCTTCATGATCTGTAAGAAAATGAACAAATTCTACCTGACAAAATTCTACCACAACAATATTGATTGTAATATTGATACTTAAATTAACAAGTTTGTCCAACAATTCACAAAAGGTGTTCTTGATAAAAATACCGCCAACGGCTATGTTCTTCTCCATGATGATAATGCCACTAATTTACAACAAAATAATACTTTGGATGCCTTCAAAACACACCTAACGACTATCCACGCTTAAAGCAACACAAAACTACAAGCCTGAATGAAGTTTGGCACTTCAGGACAAGGAAAATATTTCCCCACCTGATCCACCCTAATAACTCTAGAGAGAGAACAGAATATAAATCACATAACAGAAAGTTGAAAAATTATGAGAGAGGAGAAAAGAAACACCATTACTTAACGCCATAAAACGTTATTGAAAATACGGGGTCTAATAATCTCATCCAATATTTCGATTAGCAATTTATATGGACTAACTCTAATATACTTTTAAGAGAATCAACTAGACGGTCAGACTCAATCTTAATAAAAGTACATCAAGGAGTTAATATCTCTATCTCTTGATTTAAATCTTACTCAAGCAATCTGCGAGTGTCGATTAAATACAAGAGAGATAAATTTAGATGGTACCAAAGATCAATATCAAAGGATCAAACAATATCCAATCAACAACCAAAGGTTGGATTTCATTATTGATCGATACAACGCACAACCCGTGATATTTCAATTCTATAACAAAATATAATGCGGAATAGAAATAACACAGACACCAGAAATTTTGTTAACGAGGAAATCGCAAATGCAGAAAAACCTCGGGACCTAGTCCAGATTGAACACCACGATGTATTAAGCCGCTACAGACACTAGCCTACTACAAACTAACTTCGGTCTGGACTGTAGTTGAACCCTAATCAATCTCACACTGATTCAAGGTACAATTGCGCTCTTTACGTCTTTGATCCCAGCAGGATACTACGCACTTGATTCCCTTAGTTGATCTCACCCACAACCAAGAGTTGCTACGACCCAAAGTCGAAGACTTTAATAAACAAATGTGTATCACACAGAAAAGTCTACAAGGATAGATAAATCTGTCTCCCACAGATAAACCTAAAAGTTTTGTTCTATCTTTTGATAAACATCAAGATGAACAAGAACCGATTGATAAACCGGACTTATATTCCCGAAAAACAGCCTAGTATTATCAATCACCTCACAATAATCTAAATCGTATGGTAGGGAAACTAGATATTGTGGAATCACAAACGATGAGACGAAGATGTTTGTGATTTCTTTGTATCTTGCCCTATCGGAGATATAATCTCAAGTCAATTATTCAGTTGAACTCGTACGATGGAAAATGGCAAGATCAGATCTCTCAACTACAAGAGAATTAGTTTCGTCTGGCTTCACAATCCCAATGAAGTCTTTCAGTCGTTAATCGACAGGGTCTCGAGAAGAAACCTACGATTAAAGGAGAATCGACTCTAGCAAACCAACTAGTATCACACAGGAGGTGTGGGGATTAGTTTTGCACAGTTGTTAGACGTCTCCTTATATAGTTTTCAAATCAGGGTTTGCTATCTAAGTTACCTTGGTAACAAAGCATTCAATAATCACCGTTAGATGAAAAACCTGATTTATCCAAGCTAATATCTTTCAACCGTTAGATCGAAACTTAGCTTGTCACAAACAAATGAAATGTATTCATTTAGGTTTGAGTAACCGTACCTAAACGTGTACATTGGTTGGTTCACAAATGGTTGATCAATGGTTAGCCATATGAGTGCTTTCATATTAACCGCATTCATCTTTCTCATAACTAGTTCAAATGACTCATAAGAACTAGTTCAAGAGTTGTTCAATTGCTTAGGTCTTTATACATAGACACAATTGAAACGAAATCGGTTTGATTCATTTGAATCAATTCATGAACAATATACCCACGGTTTGCAAAGATTGCATTTAGAGCTGGCAAACCAGCCAAAAACCTGCAAGTTGACCCGCCCGGCCCGTGAAAAACCCGCGCCCTTCCCGGCTGGGTCCTAAACAAGCCGGGCGTGGGCTGGAGAAATAACGGCTTGTGAGAGAACGGGTTAACCCGTCCCGACCCGTAAATCCGCGGGTTAAACCTGTCAACCCGTGTGCTCCTAAGAATACCACCGTATGATTATTATATTTAATCATGTTCGTTCATTTGTCATATAAAAATGAAAATAACCCTAGAAGATCAATTCATTTTTCTTCTCTTCTTTCTATGTTATTTCTTTTCTCTTTCCGTTTTTCTTATCTACTGCACGAACAGAGTGATTCATGATTCTTCTGAATAGACTTAATGAAATAAGTAAATCAAGGAAAAAGTTAATGAGTCTGTGGAGAGTTGATTTTGGTTAGGGTTTCGTGATGATTGAAGAAAGAGGAATCAGTAAAATTAGGGTAAGGGTTCTAGAATGGATTGATAATTTTGTGTGAAATTGAGAATGCAATCAAGCAAGTAATGAGGGGTATTGAGTGTTAAGTTTAAGGGAGAAGTTTTAGTTACTGATTCTCAATTCACATTGAAGAATCGGTGAGTTACGGTTTTCAACATGAACTTGAAATTTGATTGGTGATGAATATGAAGAAATTGAAAGATGGTTTTGTTTTATTGAGGTTTAGATTCGTATAATTATTGGATATGAATGAAATTGAGATGTAGGTGATGAAAGTGGTGGAGGTGAATTTATTTTAGGGTTAGAAACGATAATCCTAGGTTACCAGTTGAATTGATTACACAAAAAGAAATCCAGTGAATACTAATGTTTGGGTAAGCCTCTAATTGTGTTAATATTAGTATTTTAAGTTGAATTGTTTAAATGGTTGAGGTTATATGGTTGTAAATTAAACTAAGATTGATATGGGTACTGAATGGTGGTAGCCCTGAATTTCTTAATATGATTTTGTTGTTGTTATCTTCCATGGTGGTGAGTCCGAAATTTCTTAATATGATTCAGTTTGATTGATTGTAAAAATAAAAGTAAAGAGCTTATAATTGTGGTTTTGTATTATGTAATCCTCTGTTTTGAACCATTAAGAATCATATTATCTCTGTTTCTGTCTCTGTTTTGTCACAAATTAATTTTTAGTTTTATTTTTAATTAAACAATCCGGGTTAACCCGTGAACCCGCAAGCTTTACCCGTTACGGGCGGAGGTTGAAGAAATGATCACCCGTGAAGAATATCGACCCGCAAGTTTTGGCCCGTGTTAACCCGAACTCGTGTAACCCGTAACAAGCCATCCCCGGCCCACCCGTTTGCCAGCTCTAATTGCATTCCTTCTATTTATTGTTTTAAGTCCATGAACTACCGATTTAAGAAATAACAAGCTTGGGTATGCGTACCTTAGTTACCAGATTTTGAGTTGGTTTTTGTTTCCAAACTCAGCAGACTTTTTCGGGTGAAAAAGTTCCGCCAGTACGCGTACCTAAGGTGACTGGTTTTTGAGTTCGTAAACTTCAAACTCAGCAGAATTTCACGGACGTGAATTTCCGCCAGTACGCGTACCCAACATGTCTCCTTCACCAATACCGCATGCACACATATGCACGCACTTGGTTTCTGGCACATGGATTTATACACTAATGTGCGAACACACTATATGCTTACATCCATAGGTGGTTACATATTCTCAACTCTACATTTCAATCGTTGAAACATTCTTCTATAGTGTTATAACAGTCGTTAGACATAAAGAATCGACTATCGTCATCAAAGCTATTTTCAAGACTGAAACGTCATCATGACTTTCATCACGGGTAAAGATGAAGATGGTTAAAGCAAAAGCTTACCAACACGTATTTCGAGAAAAAGATGGGCGAGTAAACTCCGCTCGAAATAGCAAATATGTATGTATGAAAACTATCATACTTATACGACTTTTGTCTCAAGAGTAGGAGATAGAGTAGATAGAATTTTGAGTGACAAGATGAGTTCAAGTCTCCACATACCTTTTGGTCGGATGAAGTTCCACTGGTTCCTTGAGTAGTTCTTCGTCTTTGCAAGATAATCGCCATGGAGTCTGGAGCTCAACTATTCCTAACTATCCTAGACCGAGACTTAGTCATAAGTATACTAGAAATAAAGACATATAGTTTTGATCACTAATATTGACAAACATGCTTGAAATAGCAACGCATGCGAGTTCGACCGAGTAATGCTCTAACAGTTATAGTTTCTCTTGTACAAACCTAATCTTTTCTACAATTCCAAGGGAAAAAAATATGTTAAAATATAAGAGTCAAGAGTAGTTTGGTGACGTAACGAGACCCATTTATAGAATTTTCCCATTTCAGTCAATTTTTTTCCCACAACTCACGAGTGAAATCATGCATGTCCACATCCATCCATTAAATAAGAGGATGATACCCAACTAAGAGATCTACAGCTCTATTCGTCTTTTTTGTAGATATGAGAGACCTCAAAACTCTCATAGAAAGATCTTAATTTATTTACCCTTCTCCAAATCTGCAGAAGAATCCAAGGGGGATATTTCCCTTAAAAAGCAGAGTATAAATCACAATTAAATCAATAGCCAAATGAATCCTTTTTATAACAACAATCTTAGCAAGACTTAAACCCAACTCCACCCCTTGTAACCCATGAGCATTGACAGAAGGACCACCACCCTTATATGTAACCCATAATAGTGTCTGGAGACGGCACCAACCAAGAACAAAAGATAGAAGGAGAGACTACAAAGCTACATTTAATATTCAGCTTCTCAAAAAAGGCTCTATACTCATAATTGTCTTCAGCTTTCAAGGTTATAGAATCCTCAATCTAATGTCCTCCAGGATAGAAAACCCCACCTGATCTGCTGAACAATATTTGTTAGAAAAAATTCTGTCAAATCTTTTATGCCGAATATGGTAAACAAAGCAATTGAGAATAAGCTTCTTAGCTCTGGAAATGAGAGAATAGAAAAAGCATGAGCATACCAATTAATCTCCTCCATCCATCTATGAAAAGGAATTCTATGATAACCCATCTTAATTAGCAGTCATTTTCAAGTGCCAGCTGAGTAAGGAAAGTTAAGAAACAAATGGTCCTCAAATTCAGAACAAACCTCACATAAGATACAATCAGCCGCTTGAGCTAGCCCCCATTGCACCATCTTCTCTTTAGTATTCAACCCACCATTTAGACCCAACCAAGTGACGAAAGAAGGTCTAGGCAGAAAAAACTCAAACCAAACAATGTTATGCCAAGGGACCTCATATATCTCAATGACCCGTTAAAGCCTTATAAGTAGTCTTCATCACAAAATCACCGGAAGAGTTAGGCCTCACACAAGGAGGTTAGTAGAAATGTAAGCAATAATATTTTGTTAATTTATATATTCTGATATTTGTTTCTCAAATGACCAGTTATCCTTCATAATCTGTAAAAAGAATAAACAATTTTTCATACCCAAAAACTCAGTCGTTCTAAAACTATTATTAGAAAAGAATTACAAAGGAAATATTTCAGTAATGTTTGACCGAATTAAATAAAAGATATTTTATACAAGGGTTCGTATCTTTATAGTGGAATTAGGATCTGGGTAGTAGAAGATGTAGTTGATGCATTAGGGTAAACTAACTTTGACCTTTGACCGTTTGATCTCTTTAAAAAGCCAAAATGTTTACATAGACATTTCACCGAACATGTTACCTGCATATTCAAACATGTTCATTCAATAATGGCGACCAACTTATGGACGAAAGGTAATAGCAGCACTGGCACAAAGTATGAAATATCAAATTTCAGCTTTATCCACTACTATAAAATTGAAGTTCGTGGTGCAGCAATAACTGAAATGTGTAATAACATATTTCTCTTAAACGTGGAACGATGTAGATATATAAGGAAACTTATGTTCTTAAAAAACCAGCCATATGTAATCTTTATTTAACCACCCATTAGTATCCATCTGGAAATGTTTCCCACACACCAAGATCAACATGATTACCACTTCACCAACAAACCGGTAGGGCTAATAAGCATCCTAGTAAAAACAAATTTTACTACCATTAAAGTCAAAGACAATCACCGATTTGCTTGTTTGGCAACCAAGAGTTTTTTTTACTTGAGATTTTCTTTTCACTGCTGAACCGATCAATGATCCATATTTGAAACCTACAGCAAATCCATTAGCCATTATTAACGCTCAGTGAACCCACATGAACGGAGACTTGACACGGAATTAAACCAAGTGACAGGATTCACTATAAGAAGAAGGAAAAGGATGAGACAGCTTATTTCTTTGAAAATGTCAGAACTGTCAACGTTAATCTGCTGACAGCCAGGGTTCTTGGTAAATTAATTATGAAAGGTCAACTAACAGTTTTGTAATGGTCTTTGGTTAGTCTACTACCCTAATGCATCAGCCACATCTTCTACGACCCAGATCCTAATTACACCACAATGATACGACTCTTTAATAAAATAACTCATTAAATAAAGAACGACTAGATCTTTTTATAAATATTCTTCATTAAATCCCGCTTGATTTTTGTCATGAAACATGACAATGTACAAAATTAGTATCCCGCAGATCTATAAGATTTATTTTCATGGATTTTATTGTTGGGCCCATTTGTTTTTCTCATAATATGCAGAATTCCAGTAGTTCTTTTGTATCGGAGGTAATTTTAGCATTCCAAGTCTTCAATTTTCTCCACCATCTCAAGATCTAAACATACCCTTGTATAACGAAGCTAAAAGAGTACATCGAAAATAAATAAATTGGACAATGAATTGGTTTTAATTTCTCATACCCTATTATAAATATGGATATTCACGTTTAAAGTGTGATTTTCGAGATGATACAAATAGAATTCTAGAGGCTCACCGAGACACTTTCCTGTTCTCATTCCTTTTTAACATCCATTTTGGCAAGTTCCCGGGGGCTTTTTACTGTTGCTAGGTCGGGGTTATTGTTGCTAAGTCGGGGTACCACTCACGCTACCTGGTTGTGATTGATTCTTGCAGCCTTCCTACATTTACTTTGTAATCTCTTGCTAATACGACTCTCATTTTAAAAATAAAAAATCTGTTAGGAAACTGTGCAATAGTCTGAGGGGTGATATTGTTCGGTTAGCAGCAGTGATCGTTGGTAGAAAATTAGCAATTCTTCGCTGTAATGGCCAAAATTCACCCAATTCCTAAGCGCTAACCATGTTCTAGGCTTTGCAATTTTCTTAACATTTCAAACATGGATTTCACTTTTAAATAATAAGATATACTGTTCATAAACAGGTCGGCTTTATTATCTATAATTTTACTATCTCCATTTCAAAAAGATAGGTTTATTTCATGTATATATTACAAGTAGAACAAGCTTATCTTTGGTAGTGTTTCAATTTTCAGACCCAAAAAATTGTGGGCCCGAACAATATAAGAAGAACGATTTTTTAGGGACCATAGTTTTTTTAGGGGATCATGGTTTTATCTGGCCACCTCCCCTATAGTTATGAAGGGTGTCCTAAAGCATTGAAATGACTAACCTATCCTTAACCTAATTTAATTTAAAACCAACCCAATAACCACCTATATATATAACCACCACCTCCTCCCACCACCACCTCACACCATTGCCGATTACCACCACCACCACCTCCGATTATCACCACCACCACCTCCGATTACCACCACCACCACCACTATATATATATAGCTTAATTTAAAACATTAACAAAGATATTCTCACAAACCCATTAGTTGTCATTCGTTTTTGGTTGAATAAATGAGAAGTAATCATTAAAATGAGTTGGAAATGAAAGTTGCAGAGAGGTTTAATGGAGGGTCTTTTTTTCAGAGAAAAGTTCGGTTATCACGAATTAATTTTTTCTTAACCGAACTCAGAGTTCGGTTGATTTGCAAAAAAATACGTTTAACCAAAATCCTTGTATTAGAACAACACAAGTTCATAAGTTCGGTTCCTTCGCAAAATAAGGATACCATAGAACTTTAGTTTACGAAAATAATGAGAAGTCCACAAGTTCGGTTCGTTCGCAAAAATATTAAGTTTTCTTTGTAACCGAACTCTACCTTTGAAACTTCGTAACCGAACTCTACCTAATTCGCCAAGAAATAAATTTCGTAGTAACCGAACGTTTTCCTAATTGCATATATGCATATATAAGCCCAGTTCGGTTGATGCAAAATATGTTGAAGTTTGCGAACCAACCGAACTTCTAAAACTAGGTTACTTTTAACTTGCAGTTCGGTTGGGAACTTGGTTGCGTTGAAGTTTGCGAACTAACCGAACACACAAGATGTACCCAAATAAATTTTTAAGTTCAAAGTTCGGTTACCTACCATTTTATCCTAGGTAACCGAACATTACACTGTACGACCAAAACCTCCATTAATGAGTGAGTTCGGTAACAGCGTGTTTGGAAAACGTAACCGAACAACACTTTCAGGTGTGTTCGGTTACATGTCCTTGACATATGGTAACCGAACTGGCCCAAATCTACATGAAAAATTTCATTTTTTTTTGAAAGTTTGGAGCAATTCAACCAACATTATCTAAGTTTGAAGCATAGCTGGGTACCCAAATACCCTTCCTCCGGTTGTGGTTGGTAAAATCCATCGTTTTTCATGTTTTCCTTCTTCATCTTCTCTAACTTTACTCTCTCAATAATTCTACTTCTTTAAAAAAAAACCATCTGATTTTTTAATCTCACTAATTATCTTTAACTTAATCATCTCACTAATCATTACACTAACTATTATTAACACTAACTAATCATCACCCAAAATTAATCAGGAGGGTAATTTAGGTAGTAATATAAATATCTAGATAAGGGGTGACCTAGATTTACTTCTAATGTCTTTACCCAAAATAAAACCATGGTCCCAAAAAAATCGTTCTATAAGAAGCATGTCATTGCATGAGTCATGAGCCCATACGAAGATGTGAACTTAGACATAGAGGGAAAAGAAACAGGTGTTATCCGACCATGGCTTCAGAATTTGCATGGGAGACGATTGTATTCGACTTTTGTTCCCCAACATACCCAGGTTGCTGGAATATCTCAGGAGCATCTTTCACCTCTCAAAGGCTCTAGCGGAGAGATTGAAGGCTCTCTCAAAGGCTCTAGCGGAGAGATTGAAGATTATGTTACCGGTAGCATTTACAAAGCTATCTCAAAGGCTCTAGCGGAGAGATTGAAGATTATGTTACCAAAGCTCATCTCTAATCACCAAAGTGGTTTCATTAAGAGCAGGCAAATCACTGACAGCATCCTCATTGCTAATGAATGTCTAGATTCTAGAATCAAAGAAAAGAAGCCTGGAATAATTTGCAAAGTTGATCTTGAAAAGGCGTTTGATCATGTGAAATGGTCTTTTGTTTATGATGTGTTGCTTCGAATGGGTTTTGGAGATTGGTGGAGAACCTGGATTAAGGGTTGCATAGAAAATGTTCCTTTTTCTATCCTTGTTAATGGCTCTTCCCATGATAAATTTTCAAGTCAAAGGGGTCTCAGGCAGGGAGACCCCCTCTCTTCCTTTCTGTTCTTACTTGTTTCTGAGGTGCTCAATATCATGTTTGAGAAGGCTTCTGCCTTGGGTCTTTTGGGGGGTTTTTTCGTTGCTAATAATGGCACTAAAGTTACTCATCTGCAATTTGCAGAAGATACTTTAGTTTTTATGGATGCTTCTGTTGATCAAATTCAACCCTTAAAACATATTTTTCTTGTTTTTCAATACGCTTCTGGTCTTCCTACAAATTTTTTTAAGTGCAGGGTCTTCGGTGTTGGCGAAGTTTCAAATATTAATGAGTTAGCTGAAGTTTTTGGGTGCACTTCTGAATCTTTGCCTGCCATCTATCTTGGAATGCCCCTTGGTGATAATTCAAGGTCAGCAGTAAAGTGGGAAAGGATCATTGAATTATGTAAGAATAGGTTGGCTAATTGGAAGAAAAGATTTCTCTCAAAAGCGGGTAAGCTCACTTTAGTTAAAAGTGTTTTACTTATTCTACCTGTTTACTATTTTTCCCTCTTTATGGCTCCCAAGTCTGTTATTAAGAAAATTGAAAAAGTGATTAGGAGTTTTCTGTGGGACGGTTGTAACGGGGAAAGAAACACAAGTGGGTCAAGTGGTCTACAGTTTGTAAGCCTTTGAATAGGGGAGGCTTGGGTACACGAAGAACTTGTTTGTTTGCAGCTGACTCGGCGTCTGAATCTGAGTCAACCCCTGACTCGGACCGAGTCAGCAGTCAGACCGTTTGTTTTCCATTTTGAGTCAGATCTGACTCGACCTCTGACTCAGACATAACCCCTGACTCGGACTCATTTGAGTCAGGTAACAAAATACCCCTCACTCATGGGACCAAACCACTGACTCACTTATTTCCGAGTCAGATGAGTCAGATCTGACTCAAAACAAACATATCGACTCAGATCCAGATGAGTCAGGTGATTTCACTCAGATCCAGATGATTCAAATCCAGATGACTCAGATGAGTCAGGAGTAAACAAACATGGTGGAAGTCTTTCTCATTTTAATAGAGCGATGCTCATGAAATGGTGGTGGAGGCTAGGAAGGGAGAAAAATTCGTTGTGGTTTAAAATCATTAGTGAAAAATATGGAATTACTAATTTGGGTTGGAAAACTAAACCACCAAGGGGGTTCATGGTTCTAGTGTGTGGCGACATATATACTCTGTCTCCAATAATTTCTTTAATAATGTGCAATTTAAGGTTGGAAATGGTGAAACAGTGCGCTTTTGGGAAGATCAGTGGCTCCATGAAGGTATTCTCTCTTCTTTATATCCTAATCTCTACCAATTGTCTACCCTTAAAGGAGCTTCTATTAAGCAATGTTGTTCTACTTCTCTTTCTTCTTTTTCTTGGGATTTGGGGGTTTCTCACAGAAGACTCTACGATATTGAAATTGAAGAACTTTCTTCTCTATTACTAGTTCTTCAGAATTCTTCTATAGATGAATTGGAAGAGGATGTGATGATTTGGAAGAATCATAAGTCAGGATTATTCACTGTGGCATCTGCTTACGAGCTTGAAGTTGGTGATACAGATGTGGTCTCCTTCCCAAAAGAGAAAATTTGGTCTACTAAATGGCCTCATAAGGTGGGGTTCTTTTTATGGCAGGCCGCTCTAGGTCGTCTCCCTACTTTAGATAACTTGCTGAAGAGGGGTAGTGCTCTGACTACTAGTTCCGGCAACCCACAACCAAATATTTGCAAGCTTTGTGATCTTTTTGCGGAAGATGCGAATCATTTGCTCTTGACTTGTCCTTTTGCAGTTAAGGTTTGGCATTACTTTCTTTCCAGCGCTAATTTTACGGGGTCTCTGCAGCCGACTGTGTTAGAGGTTTTGAAAAATTGGAAGAGCTGTCATCTCTCTTCTCAAGCTAAGGAACTTTGGGATAGATTACCTGCTAGCATAGAGTTTATGGAAGGAGCATAATGCTCGTACTTTTGAAGGGATTCAAAAACCAAGCGAAGCTATCATTACCGAGATAAAAATGCGGACTATTCACTGGGCTTCCCTTCATCCGTCTATGCAGGGTGTTGCAATTAATGATTGGATTGTTAACCAGAGTCATAAGTTTTTTGATCCTCATTAATTTCCATGTTTTTTTCTCTTTTCTTTCGTGTTTTTGGGCGGAACACTAGTTTAGTTCCATTGTTTTGATCTCTTTCAGTAAATGGAGATCTAGGTTGTATTTCTTGGTCTCTATCAATACAATTTTGTCATTCTCGAGCAAAAAAAAAAGCATCTTTCAACTCTGTTACCATCATATTCCACCTCTCTGGCATTTCCTTGCAAAAAGTTTCTAGCTGATTTTAAATCACCATTTCTAGCATACAGAGCTTCATCAAGTTTTCCAGCATTCGTTTACCCAATAAATTCCAGGAGCAATTGTTGAATCCCCGAGATGACATTTCCATTTTCCTTCATCTAACAAATTTTGGGTTCAAGATGTCCCGACCATCAACTGTGATTTTCAGAACTCTAAAGGAAGAAGAGAGTAATAAACAACTGGCTTACTCGGAGGTGCATCTCAACCTCAAACACCATTCAGCATGGTGTCAAACACGCTCAACACAAGCAGGGGCCCAAATTCCAATTCAATTCCACAATAGACAGAAACTGCATTGATGGTCATACTGATACTTCATTTAACAAGTTTTTCAAACCATTCACATAAGGTGTTCTTGACAGAAATACGGCCAATTGCTAATTGGCTATGTTCTTCTCCACGAGGATATTAGTAATGCCATTAATTTACAGCAAAATAAAGCTTTGGATGCCTTCAAAATACACCTTACGACTATCCAAGCAAAAGCAGCACAAAACTACAAAAGCCTGAATGAACAAAAAAAAAAAACAAGAAGAAGAAGAAGAAGAGAAACAACCTGCCTATGCATCATCTTCCTCCAAAGTGTCTATCCGCAGGGGTCCTTTCATATCACCATGATTAGTGCCAAGTAGCTCACGCTTTGCTTTTTCAAGAAATTCTTCAGCCGCAGATCGGACAGACTGCTTCTCAGATGATTGATATTTCCTTTTCCTTGGGATGGTGTTACCCCTAGCAACCCCCTTCCCTTTGCTGATCTCCCTCATACTTTGTCTCTGCTCTGGAAGTTGAAGGGTTCTCATATAAGATAACGAAGAAAAAAAAACGGTACTCAAGTTGTTATGAATGAACTACAAAGAGATGGACCATATACCTGTAGAAAGATCAGGAAGAGAATGCTCGATGAAACGTGTTGCCGCCTTATAATTCAAGGTAGTAGAAGGGCGCAATGGTGCTGTATCAGAAAAGATGAGGTCATTATAAGTTTGGCATTTCAGGAAAAAGAAAACATTTCACCACTTGATCCCCCCTAATAACTCTAGATAGACAACAGAATATAAATCACACAACAGAAAATCGAAATGATTAAGAGAGGAGAAAAGTAACACCTTTACTCAACGCCATAGAACGTTGTAGTTTCTCTTCGTACAAACTTAATCTTTCCTACAATTCCAAGGGAAAAAAGATGTTAAAATATAAGATTCATGAGTAGTTTGATGTGTAAAGGCTAAGCTATCAAAATCACGAATACAATTAAAACGGCAATAACAAAAAATTAAAATAATTTTTTGTATCTATCAATTTTCCAGCCAGAGTCATTCATATGTTGTTGTTCAGATTCCTCTAACACAGTCCTACCCAGAGTGACCTAATCTAAACAAGCAGGAACACCCAGGACAGAGTGATTCCATATAGCACAGCATGTTGGTTTATTGTTCTGTCCCACATAGTGGCAGACAGACCATGTTGGCATTCACATAATACTCAATTGAACTGTCTACGAGTTCATTATTCAAATCATCCCCAGCGATGCTTTAGGATTGTAGTTATAAGTTCTGGTTGTTACTGAAAACATAAATGGTATTTGTTTAGTTCAAAGCTATGACAACATTTTCCATCAGGAGAAATAAACTTGGAGGAACATACGTCACCTATACATCCTAATCTAGGACTAACATTTTCTAACCTCTTGTTATAAATAAGAATAAAATCACTCACCGCCCACCCGTATGATTTCTTCCGCTCATTACGACTGGCACATATTTTTACCAGACGATACAAGATATTTTGATACCAATATGGATTCCAGGATTGCTTTTTAGGTTCCATACCGCTAGAGACACACATATAACAATACCCTCTTAAACACTCTATCTCAAATCTTCTAACCAAAGCAGGCACCACAACATTAAAATTTACCAGTGCAGGTTATTGTGTTCATGTACCTATATTATACTAGAACTGCTTAAATCTTCTCATGTATTTCCTCAAAAGCTTGAGCCATAAATATAGAACAGAAACTTTGCAATGTAATCGTTAGACTCTCGTGCTGGAGCACACAAGAGTGACTGCAATATCTTCTACTTTCTGTCACATTACCTGAAACAGGTTGCTCTCACATCTCACACCAAATCAAATTTAAAAGCTAAGTAGGCAGATTACAATCTTATGACAAACTGCCCACTATATGAACAATTAAGAGAAAACCATATCTGACATGAATCTTATAGCCTCTAGAGAACCCAATTAGCTATTAATTCACTACCAAAACACAAAAGCACTCAATCAAAACTATCTTTCTGTAATGCAAACTTGCAATCTCTCACAAGTCTTACAACAATACACTTCCAAGGAGACAATGCCGGAGCAGGTGGGGGAGATCTGAACAATTACCTCTAACAGAAGACAGAACCAACTAATTAGACCCCCAAAAGCTTCAAATAAAAGAGCACACTCAAGTTTCTCTCTCTACCGCCTTCTCAAGTTAACCAAATAGCAGGCACACAACAAACTGAATTGCCGTCATGTCTCAAATCAGGCTGTTCTTGATACAGAACTAAGCTACATCCCAAACTCTTAGAGGCTAATTTGGGAAACCAAAATTAGGGTATCTTCCGAACTCCCAAGTCATATATGGGCATAAATTTGCAAGTAATTTAACATGTTCATCACACGATTGAATCGAACAACTAGTCTTCCATCTAAGGGTTTATTATGTGCAATTTCAGCAGGAAACAAAGAGACTGAGGTATGGAATCAACTTACAAGGTCGGATTTGATAGGATGGTCATCAGGGTGAACACCATGACATCTCAATTGCACTGTAAGCAGAACTGAAGCAGCCTTTGCAAGAATAAAAAGCGCTTGTGCTTGAGAAAGAGGTGGTAATTCAGCGATAACATCTGGTTCATACAGAGATAAGAATTCCAGGAATTGGATTTGTACTTCGTTCATGTTTAATTGGCTTCTATTGACTGCATCGAGTACATTTTCAGGAATAATGCCACCATCTCCTCCTCCACCTGCTCCTCTTCCCATTCTGTAGATTTCTTCAAACGGAAAGATGAGAATATCTAGAAGTGATGAGCCGAGCAGAAATCTCTGCGACGAGAAACTAGGGTTTGGGGTTTAATTTGTTTTTCTACCTCTTGGTTGAGAGATTTGACTTCTCGGAGTTCTGACTTCGGGAATCAGTGGTTAGGGTTTTACTTTAAAGTCCAAAACTAAAACCCAAAGTTTTATTACCGTCTTAACCTAGGGCCTGTTTGGTTTTTTACTAAAACGGATGCTGAAATAACTTTTGACTTAATTACGTCGAAAAGCCAAAAATACCAAATTAGAGCAGGTACTATGGTAATGTTCAAACTCAAAATTTTGTTGAACCACGTGGATGGTCAAACGTGTTTCTCCACTATGGTAAAGCATGACAAAATAAACAGATTTGGTTTTCTAGGGCCTCACTAGTATTTCTTTTTAGTATAAAATATTTTGTAGGATAAAGATGAAAAATAAAATATAATATTTAAGTGAGATAAAATAGGATGAAGTGAGATAAAATAGGATAAAGTGAGATAAAATAAGGTTAAAAAGTATTAAAATAATCAGGGATTGTACTTGGCGTCAATCCAAGTGTCGCTGACGTTTTTCGCATGAACGCGCGTCATTTCTTCTGGGAGCAAAATGAACAAACTCCAAGTTTGTTCATTCCATAGGAATTGCCCTTAGAAATGACTCTTAAAAGAGAGAACAAAAAAAAAGTAGCGGCCAATTATTTGGTGATAGACTTTCATGTTAAAGTTAAACCAATGATTAGTTAATCAAGAAAATTTTAATAAAAATAGTAGGAAATACCAATAGGTCCTAGAAATAATATATTAGAGAGAGTCTAGTCCAGTTGACCAAGTCAACTGTCTGTTTGGTCATATTTGGAAATATAAATTATACTTTGGTCCTAAAAATTATGGTTTGGTCTTAGGGTGATGTCATGGATGATGTAATTGTCATTGTGTGGTGGCAGAATTACCCTTTTGGGACCATATATATAGACAAAAACCCTAGAAAATGTCTTATTTTCATATTTATTTTCTCTCTCCACCTGTTTTCAGATCTAGTTTCTTTTCTCAATTTTTTTTTTCTTCTTGAAAACTATTGTTTTTGTTGTTGTTGATGATGATTAAGAACAAGAAGAAAACGATGACGACGATTTTTCATGGATCTGTTGCTATTTATGATGTCATTGTTGAAGAAGAAGAAGAAGAAGAAGAAGAAGAAAACGATTGCGACGATTTCATGGATCTGCTACTGTTTTTGATGTTTGTTGTTGATGATGATGAAGAAGAAAATGATGACGACGATTTCATGGATCTGCTGTTGTTTTTGATGTTGATTGTTGATGATGAAGATGAACTCGTGTTTGAAGACGATGATGTTTTGCTTCTGCTGCAGCTTGAAGACGACGAAGATGATGTTGTTGCTGGTGTTTGAAGACGACGATGTTGTTACTGGTGTTTGAAGACGTCGAAGAAGATGATGATGTTGTTCATTTTTTAGGTTTTTATATGGAGTTCATTTCTGGAATGAAATCTGTTTTTTTTTTAGGTTTTTATATGGAGTTCATTTCTGGAATGAACTCTGTTTTTTTTAGGTTTTTATATGGAGTTAATTTTCATGAATGAAATCTGGTTTTTTTAGGTGATTTCTGAAAAAATAAGTAGAAATTAACAGGAGTTCATTTTGAATAATGAACTGCTACAAAAAAATAAGTAGAAATTAACACGAAAGGGTACTTTTGTCCATTTAATATTTTTAAATAATTATGGACCAAACAGTAAAGGTCTTTTCCCAAAGGACCAAACTGACATGGGCACCTAAAAAAGGACCAAACGATTATTTTTCATAAAAATATCAATAGAAGCAAAGTGAGATTTACGTGTAACAGCTTCATCGAATTAGCCGTTTGGTTTTTTAAGTCAAAAATCAAATAAATTGAACCATTGAAATTTCCATCCTTTGCTAGAATAATGAACTGACTGCAGCTTCAGAGTTAAACTCAATGCGTGTTGCTTTATAGTAATTGATTTCCTTATGACAAATATCCCCAAATGACCGTATATCTGTTATTTTGATTTTGCTTCATAACATACTATAGATATTAGTGAAATCGCTTGTATATGCTAATTGAAAATGATATTATTTGGTTTAATCTCATTTTTATAATTACACTCGACACTATAATTATTGAGTTTGTATATATTCAGTTTTCTCTGACATCTTAAAACATGTGTGGATAATAAGAAAAAAAATTAATACTCAATTTTTGGTTTATGATTTAAACACAATTTCGGGATAGAGAAATTGAATCCACTATTTATTCAAGGTTAGAAGAGTTTGAATTTGTGATAGAATTATTAGTTTGATAGATAATAAAATAAAAAAATGGTTATTTGGAAGTAGATTTGAAAACCCTTTATCCATATAGTTTTAATAATGACTAAACTATCCTTATTAGTTAGAACTAGTTCAATTGAGAAGTTAAGGAGAGAGGATCTCCTTATACTCTTATTTTCATATTATCTCACATTTTGGATACTAATTTTTTTTACAAAAACCAAATGATAGCGCATTTGAAGCTAATTTATAGGGGATGTGTTCCGCTTACAAAAGTCTATATACCTACAAAAAATGAACACATTCCACACATGATTTTCTCTTAATTCTTCATATATAGTAGCAGGTAGTTGGTGATATGATTTCAATATGCCAACTTAGTGTTTAAACTTAGGGTTTACCATCTTAACCTAGGGCCTATTTGGTTTTTCACTAGAAATATGTTAGAGCAACCACAGTCACCACCAAATTTAGAGACTATAGCCAAATTTGGTCCAGAAGTGAAACATAGTGGGACGGATTAAAGTTATATTTGATCCGGATTTTTAGGGTTTGAGACTAAATCTAGTCGTCAACCTAGACTAAATGCACTATAGTGGGGCATAGGTATAATGTGCGCGAGGGTCAGCGTGTGAGTATCATGTTCGTTTAAAGATGGAGCGTTAGTGGAAAGTGCGTCTAAGTGGGGCATGTTTATAAACTCTGCCAACTTAAACTACTTTATACATACGCCCCACAACAGGCATTGTTATTGTGTGCGCTCACCATTGGACGCTCATTATATTTCCGTCGGACTAAACATTGGTCTTCTGCCGCTGCGCTTCACCTCAAGAAAAGCCAAAAAAAAATTGGCATTTAGTATGGTTTTTAGTATTTAGTCTGTCTCATGACTGTTGATGCTCTTAGGATACTAGACATGTATGAATTAACTTTTGACTTAATAATTAAATCGAAAAGTCAAAAGTTAATATGGAAATACAAATTTCAAATGACTTTTCAAAAGGAAAACTCACACCAACAGTTAGTTAATCGGGGAAATTTTAGTGGAGATATTATCCAAAAGGAGGACTTACTTACACTTTTATTTTTCCATTTTTTTCCCCGAAATGAGACAAGCCTCAAACATTAATATTAAAACACTTACAAGATACTTGCAAAGACTGTGGGATGGGCAAATGAGCAGATTTGCTCATTCCAATCCTCAATGGGACTACCAAACAAAATGGGATGTGCGAAATCTCAAATTTGGGGCCCTTTCCCAGTACGTCTCAAGTTGAGATGATATTATCAAATGGAGACGACCACATCAAACTGGAACGGTCGTCCTATGTGAGGCCGAGCAACGGCCCAAGTTGAGTTGAAGCTCGTTTTAAACTAAGACGCTCTTTTTCTTAGCTAATATTGGATAGGTTCATCAAACATCTATAATCTTATCTTCTATAAATTTAATTATTTTGAACTCCAATATCATACCTTCCTCCACCTTTACACTCATAATTTCCGACGAACGGCTCAACCGTATATTAATCTTGCAGAATTTACCGCAGATGAAGATTTATTTTTATGTGAAAATTTAAAGTATGTTATCTGTCTAGAGGAGCAGAACGAAGACAGAATGGTTTAGTGAATACTAGTTATTCGGGTAAAATTTATGAATAGCTATGTACTGACACCGTAATCCGAATAACCGTAATGCAGCATGGTTGTTTTGTCCATATAAAACTATAAAACAACAAGTGGCAGCATCTATAACTTTAGTTCCGGTTGTCGCTCGATATCAACTTAGAGGTGAAACCAATGCTGAAGTTATATTGCGAGCTCAAAAGGAATAGCGACGATAGAGGAGAAATACTTTCGCTTACGAAACTCATTACAAAATAGAGTTTTTGATACCTCGTATGGGACATTGAAAAGTACTCGAGCAGAATGTTGATGGGAATTTTTAAATTTACTTTCGTTTATAACTAGATGAGTACTAAATAAATTTAACAGTTTACATAAATAGATTGATTCGAATGTTAATTAAACATTTTACGTATCCAAAGCCATCTCTTGTCATACGTTCCCCTGCATCATACTCTCAAGCCCTTCATATAATCTTGCACCTTAAAATAATGCACCTTGAGATCCAGCAAATCATGGATTTATTCTTTTCAGCTAAAGTGCCTTCGAAGTCTAATGATCTTCTATAATCTTTGATATCCATGACGATATTGTTGATGGGTTTAACGATATAGAGATGGTCGTACTGGATGGTATCCTTCTCTTTACATAATATTGGCTTGTGAGTCTGTCACTCTTTCCTGGATGTTGGAGTTCCATCATTGGTTAAAAAACTAGGACTGAACTATGAAACATAGATACTTCAAAACTGGTTACGTATCCGTATCGGATACTTGGTGATACCTGAGGATACGTCTCAGATACTCCATTTAAAGTATCACCTTTTTTTAATTACAAAAAAACGAAGGCCTTTCAAACTTTACTTTTCTTCCATTTAATTTTTACGGTTTGTGTTTGTGGCTAATTGAAATGGAAGATGGGTCAGATGATACCTCATCAGATGGTTGTATACCAAATAAATTGTTGGGGGTTCTTTTAATGGTTTAAATACCGGCAAGATTATTGGAAATACCTATGTTAGAGAATGTTAATAAATTTTAAAACCCGTTTCGTCGTCCAGAAGCTACAACCTTGTTGAATGAGTCTATTCAACAGTGTTAAATATAATGACAGTGTGACAAAAGAATCAATGGTAGGGGATCCCCTAGTTTCCGTTCTAAATTAATTGGGTCCTTTAAGGATTGTGCCTAAATTTGTGAATTTTTTTTTAATGTAATTAAATATGACCACAAAATTATAATAAATACTACTGTAAGTAAAAAGAATTATAACTCGTCTTAGATAATCAATTTGTTGAAATTTCTTGTTGTCGCGTCTCGGCTTCACCTTATTGTTTAGTGTTATCTCCTTCGTCAATTTCTGGTGGTGAAATCAATATGTATATATCATCCCATCAATTTATTAATTTGTATGCATTTTCTTTCCTTTGAAGGTGCATATATTCTTGTATTATTTCATGTTGTTAAGAGGTGTAACCGTTTTTGTGGCATACCCATTCAAATTCTTCTATTTTTTTCTCCTCGGATATGTTTGTAGTCTCGGTTGAAATTAGATATTGTATTCATGGATTCTATTGTATCTATTAAATAATGCGTATTTGTAATCCACAATCTTTATAGTTTATCCTTTAAAATTAACTAACCTTCACCTCAACAATCCTAGTTATGGTTACAATAAGAATATTCTCATTTTCATCAAAATTAATTTTGTGGTCATATTTAATTGCGAGAGAGAAGAAGGTCCTCTGAAATTGTTGTTAATTGTGAAGGGATAAATTTGACAGACAAGAACTGATGGAGCTATTACAACTTGTCTGAATTTTTTATGATCTTGAAAAATATCTGTAAGGTTTCCGATTTCCTTAATCGGCTTTATCAATGTATCTTTTGAGGTTAGCCTCTTTGATGAAAAAAATAAAATAAATAAATTTAAAGATCCATTATGGCTAAAATATATTACTGAATTTATAATAGGTTAAGTTATATCTTATGTTGCTGTTATGTTGAACCTAAAGGTCTTTGCCATGCCATTGACATGCACTGTTTTTCCACTGCCTTTATGCCTGCAAACACTTCATACTTCCTCATTTCACAATCATTAATTGAAAAGAATAGAATGGATCAGACCCTAAAAGCACTCTTCCTACTCGCCTCGCTAAGAAGATCCTATACATTTTGATTTGGAAACTACTGTATTTATGACCTACAATTAAGTCCATGAAGCTAAAGATATCATATTTTAATAAAATTTTCCATCCATTCCAGATCCACTACAAATCCAACATACATACAAATAAAAAAAATTAAATTATGGTTTGTTTCAGTGAGTTGCCTGATTCCGAGATAGCAGATAAGTTATGTATTGAATCACTCTATACACATACTACAATAGTATATGTTGTTATTTACTCTTTTTGTACTTTCTTCGGCTCATTCCAACACAGAAAGCCTAGCCTTAGATACGAATCCTCGAGAAGACAAAGAAAAGAAGGCCTTTTGATTGTTTGTTTTTGAGGAGTTCAGCAGCTGATGTCACTAATTCCTGGGACTAAAAACTAAGGTTTGGGGTTTAATTTTTTTTTTAACTCGTTGAGAGATTTGAGTTCTCAGAGTTATGAGTTCTGGAATCAGCGGTTAGGGTTTTTCCTTAAATTCGAAAACTAAAACCCAAATTTTCATTACCGTCTTAACCTAGGGCTTGTTTGTTTTTTCACAAACACGATGCTAGGATGCTGAAATAACTTTTAACTTAATCAAGTCTAAAAGCCTAAAATATGGTAATCCAAATTGAAAACCACTCTTATAAGAGAAAAGATAAATAGTGGATGGCCATTACCCATATAGTCATTCGATATTATTTCGTGTAGTAAGGATGAGATTGCTTGGTCCCAGATAGTTGTTGATAGGTTTCCTTCTTCACTTTTGTCTGCTGCATAGTTTGCAATTTCATACGTTACCTGGTTCCCTTCTCTATAGTTGTGGTGTACGTCACCATGAGGAACCTATGTCATTCCCTTCCATTTAATAGCAATTTAGTTTTGTTTATGTTTTCTCATGCTTAAAAAAATATCAATTATTTAGTAATAAACTTTCATGTAACCCATAATTAGTTGATAAAGAAAAATTTTAATAACAATATTACCAATAAATACTATGCCCATAAGTTTAGGTTTAAGAGAAACAAAATGAGATTTACATGTAACAACTTCGTCTAATAAGTTGTTTGGTATTTCAAGTCAAATATCAAGTAAATGCATTCAATCGATTCGCTAGAATAATTTACTGACTACCGCTTCAGAGTTGAACCAATGTGTCTTGCTTTATGGTAATTGATTTCCTGGTGTTAAATAATCTCAACTGTTAATATATTTATTATTTTGATTTTCCTTCATAATAATAATTATTAGTGAAAGCACTTTTATATGCTAATTGAAAATGATATTTTTTTGTTTATCCTCATTTTTATGACTACATATACATTGTAGTTATTGAGTTAGTTTATTTCCAGTTTTCTCCGACATCTTAAAACATGGGTGGATAATAAGAAAAAGATTAATACTCAAATTTTAGATTATGATTTACGCACAACATCCCTCATATTCATTGCTCTCAGTCTCAATTTCGCGATAGAGTATATGAATCCACTATATATTTATGGCTAGAAAAGTTTGATTTTGTGGTAGAATTATTAGTTTGATAGGTAACACATTTGTGTGATCTAGTAACTGAATTGGTGCAATGAAGAAGATTGAACAAAGAAATGGCATGAGAGAAGTATCAATGTAATTTGTATGAGTTTGAGCATGCATGAATTTCAAATAAGGTAATTTGTTTAAGATATAATTCAATGATCATATTCCCGAACATTTTTCTACTAGGATTGTCCCTTCTCGTAATAGCATAATTAATCTGTTAAGCTCCGGACTTTCAGACTATCCATTTTCATTATTTCGTCATCATCTAAATGTTAATTTGATCTCTTCAACTTTGGAAATTACTGATTGGCTGGTGATTTTTAGCTTTTCTAAGTATGATTTGAAACTCGAAGCTTTAACTTTCGCACGAATAACTGCTTTCAGTAATTATGATACCACTGCACCAAGCAGGACTCCTCCTACCAACTCCAAAAACAGTTTATTATAAGTACTAAAGATGAAATTTCCTCAGAAAGAAAGAATGAAGTAATTCCCAACGAACCATGATGAGAAAGAGGAAATTATCATGTACAATTATTGATGTTGATTAAAGTTTCAAGTTTTACGAAAGCTTCAACCAAACTGAGGATTTTCACCTTTTTATATTAGTTCTAACCAGCAAAACTGCGATAATTAGGTGCATGGTAGGTCGGGAAAGGTACCTACAACTATTGTTAGTGCATAGTTCCAATTGTGTATGGTGCAAATTCAGGTCGATCCTCAAGGACAAGGTGGGTGTGAAGTTGAAACTAAGGTCTTACTACAACTGATTCAAATAAGGAGTAATAAAAGGGGTTGTTTGAGACGAATGACAAGGTGATTAATAGAGGCTTGAATCAGTAAAACAGTATGAGAGTAGAAATGCAATAACAAGATACGTAAGCACTTTGAATGAGGGTACTAGGGTTATCAATTCCACTACAAACCTATATTAAACATTCAGTTGATGATACTATTCTTGTCCTTATAACGGATAGAGGTGGAGATTCAAGTCTGCTGCTTATCTAAGGTGTTTCATCAATGGATAACTCAATCGCACTAACTGTCTAATGAAGCACAACTAGTCAAGGGATTAATAACAATCTATCAGGCTTGAGTTGCAGTACAATCAACACGATGTTGTTCTAACTACCTAGGTTGCATGACAAACAAGGTGAGAGAAAAATGTTGAAGTACAATGATTAAATTTAAGGTTTGCAAGAATAAAAAGTGATTTGATTGAGAAAGAGGAGGTAACTCAGTAATAACATCTGGTTCATAGAGAGATAAGAACTCCAGCAAGTGGATATGTGCTTCGTTCATGTTTAATTGGCTTCTATTGACCGCATCGAATACATTTTCAGGGATAATTCCACCATCTTCTCCTCCTCCTCTTCCCATTCTATATATTTCTTCAAATGGAAAGATGAGAATATCGAGAAGTGATGAGCTGAGCAGAAATTTATGGGACTAAAAACTAGGTTTGGGGATTAATTTGTTTTTCTACTTCTTGGTTAGGATATTTGAGGTCTCAGAGTCTGACTTATGGAATCAGTGGTTAGGGTTTTACTTTAAATTCGAAAACTAAAACCCGAATTTTTATTACCGTCTTACCTAGGGCCTGTTTGGTTTTTCACTGAAAAAGGTGTTAGGATACTTGATAAGTATGAAAATCAAAACTAGCAAATTAATAATGACTTTTTAAAGAATCATATCAAGTTTTTGGTTACGAGGGATCACAAGAGGCCAAAGTCAGGTCACGAAATAGTAAACTTCAAAACCTCTTATCCTTTTAATTTTGTTCGGCTAGAATGTACTGGATTAGTGATTAGACTAATCTAATAATTTATATTTGAAAATCCAGATAAAAATTTATGGTTTTTTTAAATTAACCTACGGTTGGGAAACCTAACCATAAGCATTGTATACGTTTGGAAATCCAAATTTTCCCAACCATCGAGAAACTCATAAGATTCATATACGGTGTGAAATTCTAATCGTAGGCAAATTCTGAGTAATTTACTGTAGGGAGTTCATATTTTCCCATCTGTAGAATTGGTTTACGGTTGGAGTTCATATGCATTTTCCATACCGTATAGTTGATTTCCGCTGGGAAATATTGATTTCCCAACCATATATAATGTTGAAACTAATTTTAAATCCATAATTTGACCAAATCTAACATATCCATGCAATGAAGTGGGCTATAGAAAATCATCATGTTAGAGCAGTTCCTATGGAATGAACAAACTCAAAGTTTGTTCATTTTGCTCCCACTATGGAATGAACAAACATGAAAAATGGATGTTCAAATCAACAAATCTGTTGATTTGAACATCGAGATGGAACAACCAGCGCGTCTGTAGTAACGACGGGCGAGATTTCGACCAATGCTGGCGTCTGAAGAAATAACGCCGGCATATGTACTTCAAACGCGCGTTTTAACTTATAACGCCCACGTTCGTATCAAAAACGCCAGCGTCTGACCCAATGGCGCTAACGGCTCAATCTGAACGGCTGAAAAATCTTGTGATCCAACGGCTACATTTTTTGAAATCTATAAATACTCCTCATTTCAACTCTAAATTCACACATTCTACACATTCTTCCCTCTCAAATCATCTACAAAAATGCCTCCTAGAGTTCGTTTTGTAAGATTCACTCAACAAGAGGATTTAGCTATTTGCAGAGCCTACGTTTTTCAAACACAAGATGTTACCGCTGATGTTGCTACCGGTAGGAATGTATCACAATCGACGTTCTGGAAGAAAGTGTTTGAAATGTTCGCTGCTGAAACGATGAACATTAATAGGCGTGATTGTCACGGATTGGCTTATCGTTTTAGTGTAATTAGTTGTAATGTATCGGAGTTCATCTCTCAACTAATGGAGAATCACAAAAATAAGCTCAACGGTGAAGCCGAACATGAAGTGGAATCCAGAACTCTGGCGATGTGGCCAGCATCTCACTGCGCATCATGTTGTTTCAACATTCTTAGGGTGCTCATCAAATATGATCCCTACATCGCCCTAGGAATTCCACCACCCACACCACCCGCCGAGAATTGACACCCATGTAGTAGTTGTTTTAATTTAATGTATTTTTTTTATTCTCATGTATGATGTGGTTGTTCAATGCAGTATGTTTTTATTTATGAAATTGACGGTGCAATGTTTAATCGAGGAAAAATTTAAATTACTTTATAGTGATGGTTTTAGATAATCGTAAATAAAACAAAATAAACAACAAATTAAATAACATAATACCATAGTGAATCGATTTGTCCTACAACTTCAATCAGCCCACTCCACCAAAAAACACCTGAGAAATTCCCAGAAATGCCTTCCGTATGTGTCTTCAGAAGAAGAAGTCCACAAATGCATAAAAGTCCTGCAACCGGGCCGGCTTTGAGCATGAACTAATTCTATGTGGATAATGTTTGTATTCGTGATCTCCATATCCACAATGCTTGCAGTGTAATAACTCATTCTTCAATTTGGCTTTAAGTTTGAATTTTTTGCAGAGTGTTGCAATCTTTTCTTCTTGTTGTTTTTTAATCTTCATAGCATCATCTAGCATATGTGGTTCTTCTGGAAAATTGGGATCTTGACATTGCAAATACCTGAGCTTTTCCGGTTGTGATTCAATCACCATTCTGATGCGTGAATAACCTTCCCGCGGAAACTTTGAATACATCCAAGGACATTGCATAAGACTGTGGTTTTCCATGAAACATAATGGACAAACCTCTTTTGCTTCGACACATAATATTTGCTTCGCTTTGCCTTTATAAAACATGGTGGATGATGTGAAAGAAATCGGTTGGTTTGGTTTAGAATAAAACCTAGTGATGCATTTATAATAGAAAATAGGCATTGGTAATTCAAACGGGCGCTCAAAGGAAAGTCGCGGGCGGTTTTACTACAAACGCCAACGGCTAAATTTCCATTTCCAACGACAAACTTTTCTTTCTCGACCTATAAATTTCATTCCTCCCATCTCAAAAATCACATCTTCTTCTTCTTCTTCTTCTTCTTTTTTCCTAAATCTCCCCCCTGCAGAAATGTCTGTTAGAAATCGTGGTCCCAAGTTTACTCAAGAAGAGGATATAACTCTATGCAAAGCATATTTCTTTCTTAGGGTAATCACTGGTGTTGTTATTTCTCATGACGGTTCTTTTTGGGAGAACACTTTTTTCAATGTTCATCTCACTTACGGGAAATCCAGGAAACCGAGATGCTCGTCAATTGCGTGCTCGTTTTCAATCTATTAGGCTTGTTGTCCAGACATTTGTTGTTCTGGTAATGGAAATTGATCGAGAAAAGGTCAGCGATGTAACTGAAGATGAAGTGATCGAAACAGCTCTTGATAATTGGGAGGAAACTCACGGTAAACCTTTTCATTACGAAGCGTGTTTCAGAATTCTAAAAGATGGTCCATCTCAAGCACATCGTTACTGCACTCGAATGCCGCTCCCGGAATTTACAATAGAAGAAGATGTTGCTCTTGTTTGATTTTGGTTACATGTTATGGTGAGACCAATGAACAATGACAATTTCTGGGAAAGAGTATTGGGACATTTTGTAGCATCGCGGAACGAAGCCATAAGAAACAGTAAGAGCCTAGAATTAAGAATTGCATTCATCACTAATGAAGTCAAACATTATACAGAAGTATTGTGGATGGTTCATCGTAGAAATTCTGGATTCTTCAACGAAGAACTGGAAACCATCGCTCAGACCAAGTTTACCGAAGAACGTAGGAGAGAGTTTAGGAATTTTGAATGCTATGAACTTTACATAGAGAATGTCGCTGGATTTGATGTAGTTTGATGTTTTTGTTGTGGTTTATTAAAATGTAGTTTGATGTTATTTGCAAGTTTAAATTGTAATAAATTTCACTTAATCTGAAGTGGAAATCTATTTTAAAATATAAACATTTTCATTTATTGATATTACTGCCAGTTCTTTTACAATATATAAACTTAGACAATAATAAAAACTTCAATAAAAATCAAGTACAAGTTTTGGACTCTTGTTTATCTTCATTTCACGTATTTTCCATTCAACGTGCTCTTTGACAGTTTCACCTTTGTTTTTGAATTTTTTGTTGTTAACTTTCAAATCTGGAGTTCTTCTTTTCCTTTTAGCGGAACATTTTCTTTGAGAAACTTCTAAAACTTGCACTTCCCTTTTAGAATTTTCAATCTTTTTCAAAACTCCCACATATCTTAGAAACAACAGCTTCAAGTTTTGCATCGCAAAAAAGTGTGATCTCCTTTTCAGCCATTTTAGAAGAGAAAATTCAAGTGAATTTTGGTGTGAGTGAATTGTTTGAAGATGGTGGTAATTTATAGAGGTAAAAAGTGAAATTCGAATTTTAAAAAACTACCCGTTGGCGTTAGAAGCAAAAACGCCGACGTTATATCTTAAGACGCCGCGTTGGTTCTTCTGACGCAAGCGTTCGATCTACGGACGCTAGCGTTTTTACCTGGGACGCATGCCTATTGATCTAACGCTCAATGCTTTACCATAGTGGAAAACCTAGTTTGGCCATCCACCTGGCTCAACAAACGAATGGGTTTGTTCATTCCCATAGGAATTTCTCTTAGAGTTATAGTTCAGTCTAACTATAAAGCATGTATAACGGGTTTTATGAGTCAAAAGCTCCCCTGCACCATTTAAGATGGAATAGAATTAGACGTAATTTGCAGGTGATTCATTTTCAGCATGCTTGCAGAGAGATAAATTTCTACGCTGATTGCTTAACAAAAAAATGAGTTTTCTTGCTGAGATGTAAAAAAAAAAATTTATTGGTCAAGACCGGAAAATATGTTCCGATTAGAACTCTTGAATATTGCTTACTAGCGATTTGAGGAATAATTTTGTGATATTTTTATATTATCTCGTTCTTTTAGTCTAAAGGCCTTTGACATGTTGCCTTCTAGCATATTTCTTCTAACTGTGAGCTTTATACTTGTTGTCTTCTAAGCTCATTTTCTTTTCTTTGTTTTCCTTCGACTTTATTTTCTTAATAGAGTTGTTTTCCCTAAAAGAAAAAAAAACAATCAAAAAAATGAGTTTTTCGATTCTTACTTAATTGAAATCATATTTGTTGATTAGCTAGTGTTTGATTATTCAATTCTTCTTCTTCTTGGGATCATCAACATTAATTCTCATTGAAGAAGTCGAAGAAAAGGGAGGAGTGGAAGAAAGGAAGAAGAGGAAAAAAAAATTTTTTGTTGTTTTTGTATTTTTTTATGTTTAGTTTTTGGTTTTTAATTACAAGGGGAGGGGTAGTCAAATCATATTTCTATAGACTTTCATAGATGTTTTATTTGAGTGACTCCCGAAGATTCTCTGAAAATCTAGTGATTTCTAGTGATTCTTTGAAAGTATTTTAGAGAGCCTTTATGACTTGTAGAGAAAAAAACGAGATTTGTAAAAAGTCTCCGTGATTTATAGAGACAAAAAATGTATAATATCCAATTAAAACCTTAAAACATTTTTGTTTATTATGCACGTTACAATGTTAATAAAATTACCATGAATACCGAATAAAATATTTGTTCGTTATCAGAATAAATCTCACTGTTATCATATGCCTAAGTTTTCTGTCATCCCACTTTTTCTTTATTTGCTATGTTATCTCATCACTGGTTAGCATCTTTCCATTATTTCATCTGAGGAGGTGTCCTTTGAAGTGACAAAGAGAAAGCTCGGTCAGTATACACGAGGAAAAAAAAATAGAGAGGAGGTGTCCAATATATTCAGATGAGGTCGGCTATATTACTGTGCAAATGGCTTGTCCCTTGGTCATTAACTCAAAAAAAAAAAAAAAATTGGTCCTACTCTGAAAACAAATATTCCCTAAATTTCCATGTCTCCGAAAACATCGCGTCTTGAGGAGAAATTTCTACCATGCCTATTTCAATAAAAAAAAAGTCTCCCCAAAATCTCTGAAAATTACAAATCAATGACTTTTAATTCTCATTCGATTAACAAGGGTGTTGGAGTGACTCTTACTAAATCTTAAACTAATAACATGGAGTTCCAGAGAATTTAAATGACTTTTAAAAAAAGTCTTTAACCATTAACAAGAGACATCAGGAGACTCTCCAAAATTTTCTATGGACTAATAATATATTTGGAAACTCACCGGAAGTCATTTGAAATCTCAATTGACTACTTAGATTTAGGTTAGTCATTAAAGGATAATTAGGTTAGTTATCAAATGGTAATTTTGTATTATTGTAATAGATTAGGTCCCGACCCCTTATCTAAAGTACAAAACAAAGTTTGGACAAGTTAAATAGCAGCCAAGATTTTTTTGGGAGAAGATAAATCAATGATTGTGGTTGCTTACATCATTATTATATCATTAACTTCTTAGTAAAATATTTATTGATCTCTCATTATAAATGTCTTATAATTATCTCAATAAAATACTTTCACTGAATAAATAATGAATTTATTATAATCATATTAATAGACATTAAGGATGATCCGGGTGGTATTTGTGAGCGGTGGTGGTTAGAGCCGATGACAATAGTGATGGTAATGAAAAAGACAATGGTAATGGGTGGTTCTGGTGGTGGTAGTGCAGGTGGTCAGTGTGGTAGTTGGCAGTGCTTATTCAATGTCATTAGGACACAAATAAAATTATTATGGAAGTTGTGGTTGATTTTTATAATGATAAAATAAGTTGGTTATAATACAAAAGAAATAATTGTACTTGCTGCCAGCAATTTGTCCCGAGAAATAACCCCAGAAAAATCCAATGATGATAGGGTTATGGATCTATTATTGGGATAGTAAAGGCTTTCAGTTGGTCCCACAACTACATTTTTCACTCGGTGGTTTATTCGTTACAAATATTTTGGTCAACCTAGCAATTCAAAAGAAAACACAACAGGGAAAAACATGGAGAACAATTGTCACTTTACATAGAGCCAACAAAGAAACGACAAAAATTAAAATTGACGTTTTTTTTAACGTATGTTATGAATGTCATGTCGTTACGGTACGGGTGAAATTCTAGTCTACATATAGGATATTTGAATATGCAGAAACCCTCAAAAATCAAAAGATTGAAGCTCCTATAATAGGATTCTTTTTTTAAAAAAAATCCAATTGGTTAATCACAAAAATTACAAAAACATCAACTCCTTCCATTCCGGGGTAGGGAGATCAAACCCCGTAATTTCTAAGCAAACTTCTATCTGAAAGAGTTTGGATGTAGCCCAGAGACCACAGATCCACCATATAAAAAAAAACAAAGAAAAGAGTCAAGAAAACAATGGTACAAATATATATTATTATAAAGGGAGGACCCACTTACATTATTTCCTGTTGGACGTCGTTTTTTTTCTAAAGACCGAACGATAATGGATTTGAAAGTAATATGTTGGGGATACATTACTTTCACAAAACTATATATACATACAAAAAAAAATGGAGGGCATTTTAAAATACCAAACCTCATTATTTAGTTTTGATTTTGTTGATTTTCAGATTTTCAAAATAATAAATAATGATATTATATATCTCGGAATGTGTTCATTTTTTATAGGAACGTAAAGTTTTATAAATGGAATATTATCCCAAAATATTAGCTTCAGATCTGTGACGTTTAGACTTGCGGGTTCTTGCTAAAACCTGGTCATAAAGGCTCGAGACATGTCATTTGGGAGTTGATTTCAACCAATGTTATCTTGACTTCCTGAAAGGAGACAAAGACTAGATGACTGCTTCAGTAGTGCTGGGACGACCAAAGTAGGGGTTTTTTTTTTGTGACGCAATTTGAAACAGCTTTTGCAACAATATCTGTAACAGTGTTTTTATAACATTTATACGTGTTTATACTCTTCTAACACTTATATTGTAACATATTTTGTAACATTTCTATAACAATTTTAGATCCGATGGCTGAATTTTGTTAGCAATCAACGATCAAGATTAAAATTAAAAGTTTAGGTGACGGTTTTTTGACAATTTTCATGCCATATTAGCCGTCAATTGGGTCGACTTCCATTAGTTTTCATCGCTCCTAACCGTAGTCAGGGACGATAACTCTCCGATTGTTGACTCATTTTCGAGAAAAAAAGACCAATACCGATTCAATTGAATCGATTAAAAATGAAAAAAGAACGTTGCAAGCAATGCATTTTTAGACCCCATAATGACAGCATAGAAGGGACTCCCTTCGATCGTCCGGATGAAGATGATTATAGCTTCAAGGCCGATAAGAACTTGGGTGAGGAAGCCAGGGATTCAACACTCGCTTGAGCTGCCGATAACAGTTAATGGAGACTCCATTGAGATCTTTTTTCATTATTGTATTTGTTGTTTTCTTATACCACAGCTGGATTTTGGTACATTCTTTTCATCTAATTTAATCCTCTCCTATTAAAAACATAAATTTCTTTATTTTAACCTTGATTTTTATAACCCCACAATAATCTCTATATCTAGTTTATCGATTCCGTCTACTTTTAGATTTCACCAATATCTCATGACACGTCGTTAATAAGAAAAAAAAATCTATCATGCTGAAATTCTCTGCATAATGTGTTAAACTCAATATTAAGTAATATTGATTGCTCAACTTCTGGATAGATTATATAAAGCCACTATATATACAAGGCTAGATGTTTTTGCGGAAAATAGGTCATTTGTCCAAATATTTTTAAATCACGGTTCAAATGGACGAGTAAAAAATAGTTTGGGTGAAATGGTCAAAAAGAAAATAATAAGGATGAAACTGGCTTAAATTTAAAAAATAGCAAGGATGAAACTGGATACATCCTGTGTAAATTAAAAATAAGAAAAAATATTTGAAAATGGGCACGATGAAACTGGTTACATCCTGCCTATTTTTACATTTTTATCCATTTAAACAGTATCAAAATCTAACTATCCATTTCACCGAAGAATTATTGATTTTGATCTTTTTAACTAATTTTGTGTTGTTTTTGTGATAGAATTACTTAATTTTGTAGGTAAACCACTTGTGTGATCTAATTGAAATTCAGAAAATACAATAAAGAACACTGAAAGAAAAATTGCATGAAAGAAATCATGTCCATTATAATTAATGACCCCGAGCGTACATGATTCTAAGGGAAGGTTTGTTCATTTTCTCTGTTGTTTAAAGGCGTTTAAACGCAGTTATAAGACATGTGAAACCAGTGTCCTAGTGGACGCATACAGCTCCCCAAAAAAATAATGTGATTTTCCAATTATTGTTATAGGGCGTGTGGCGCATGAATGTGCGGTCCGTTAAATGAATAGGTCTTCTCTTTGTTATATATAAGATAACATTATATGTATGTAACATATTGATGCCTTTTCATCAATACCATGTTCTTCTCCTTCTCTATCTCTTGCTTTAACCTAATTGTTACTCCAAAACGTTATCATGCACGATGCTATACCGTGAAGCTATTTCGGATTGATTGATTTTTATTTTTATTTTCTACACGGATTAACTCAATCTAATATGGAAATCCTGGAATCAAATCAGATAAGTTGAATATGTTTTTCCATGTAAATATATATATCTTTTTTCCTTTTCCTGATTTGATTTTGATTTTGGCATATCCAATATTAAATTCGTGGTGCAAATTAATTTAATGTATGTTCAAGATATACCCTATATCTACGCATCTCATAATTAATTGGTTGAATCCATGGTAGAAATTATCTCGATCTGCACAATCTATGTCTATGCATCCTTGTTTTGAATTTTATATTAATATATATGCGTACACTTGTTCATGGGTTCAGAATATGTTTGGGCGATTGTCAGTTGATTTTAAGTTCTATAATATAATAATAGGCATAAGTTTGTGTATGCGATTATCAACTGATCTGAATTCTATCATGTCTTTGTTTATGTAATCATCAATTGGTTTGAATTTTATTATATAATTATAATATATTCACATGATAAGTATAAATAAAATGTTTGGGTGTGAAGATCGATGATTCTAATATGTGTTGTGCTTTCTGTTTCTTTTTGGGATATGCACAGCCAAGACCGTTCCGATTCTTGTATAATATAGCGGGAATCAAAGCCCGAGGTATGTAACTAAAACGTGGTTTTTTAACATGACTTGCTAGGCCTTCTATCTATTTTTAGAATATGTCTAGTTTTGTTTATTTTTGTCTTAAATAAGTCAACAACATATAACCGGTCAATTTAAATTATTTTTATTGATCCCAATCATTAAAATTTTTGGTCTTAATGTTATTTGTTCTCTTGAATATGATATTGGGTATAGTTGAATGGTGTATTTTGTTTAATTGATTGTACCAACTCAATTCTAATGTATTTATTTGGGGTTTAGAAGTACTTGAGCACCATTATTGTGTACTTGACATTTTCTTCCCAAATTTGAAATGTTCCGTGGGATGCAATTCACTGGCTCGACTATTAAGAGTCGGTATTTTCAAAAGATACGTTGCAAATCAAATCACATGTATTCCAGATTTTGTGGAAGAACTCACAAAAGATGATATGAGTCAGAAAAATTTCAATTTCTCTACTTCATCCATGATACTGACGAACCAGTATATGTTGAAATATGATAAAACTACTCAACCTAAAGTAATTTGTTGACATGTGAAGTGAGATTCTCTTTGCCTATTGAGATAAAGAAATTTCTCAAATTAAGCTAAATGTAGAAAAATTGAAAATGGAAAGAACCTCGAAGTAATAAGGGTTAGACGTAATGACTCATATAAAGCATGTGAAAATGGACATATATATCATGAGACAAAGATGTATTTTTTCCCATTAGTAATGACACCAAAGTACAGGTATTAGCTGAATATGGGATGAAGCTAAGATGTAATTCTAGCTTCCATCATAAATGAAAGAGTTGGAAATGCACCTGGTTATATGTGTTGGTATACACAATGTAATATGTGAAACATAGTAGCAACCAATTTTCACATCAACTTTAATGGCAACAAGAACTTTGCCTGGCCAATTCCTTATCTTATCGAGCGCATCACTGCTCACTTATTTTTTCAAGATAGAACAAAGTCGTCGCAAAATCTATAGACGTATCAAGATGATAATCACACCTTGTTAAATTTCCAAGTAACCCGTGCAAATGGATATCATATGGAACATCAAAATGATGAGAATGTAATTGATTGCATCTTTTATCGTGTCTAATATATTTGGAAGGAAATATATTTTAGAGAAACTAATGAGTCAATCTAGTGCAATGTAATTCAGTATAATATTTGGATTATTGAATCCATATTGACTCCGACGATGAAATGTTGGAAACTCACTCATACAGGCTTTGGGCATAACCATAAAGAAACATTAGGTCAGAAAGGAAGCGATCCAACTCGCTCTGTTCCAACCAGGCCCAACTCGGTCCGTTCCAACAAGGCTCAGCTCGGTCCGTCCAACCAGCACCAACTCAGTCCGTTCCTGTGCTGTCCTATCCAGCTGCAGCTCGGTTCTGGGATATGCACAGCCAAGACCGTTCCGGTTCTGTATAATATAACGGGAATCAAAGCCCTAGGTATGTAACTAAAACGTGGTTTTTTAACATGACTTGCTAGGCCTTCTATCTGTTTTTAGAATATGCCTAGTTTTGTTTATTTTTGTCTTAAAATAAGTCAACAACATATAACCGGTCAATTTAAATTATTTTTATTGATCTCAATCATTAAAAAATTTGGTCTTAATGCTATTTGTTCTCTTGAATATGATATTGACTATAGTTGTATGGTGTATTTTGTTTAATTGATTGTACCAAATCAATTCCAATGTATTTATTTGGGGTTTAGAAGTACTTGAGCACCATTATTGTGTACTTGACATTTTCTTCCCAAATTTGAAATTTTCCGTGGGATGCAATCCACTGGATCGACTATTAAGAGTCGGTATTTTCAAAAGATACGTTGCAAATCAAATCACATGTATTCCAAATTTTGTGGAAGAACTCATAAAAGATGATATGAGTCAGAAAAATTTCAATTTCTCTACTTCATCCATGATACTGACGAACCAGTATATGTTGAAATATGATAAAACTACTCAACCTAAAGTAATTTGTTGACATGTGTAGTGATATTCTCTTTGCCAATTCAGATAAAGAAATTTCTCAAATTAAGCTAAATGTAGAAAAATTGAAAATGGAAAGAACCTCGAAGTAATAAGGGTTAGACGTAATGACTCATATAAAACATGTGAAAAGGGACATATATATCATGAGACAAAGATGTATTTTTTCCCATTAGTAATGACACCAAAGTACATGTATCAACTAAATATGGGATGAGCTAAGATGTAATTCTGGCTTCCATCATAAATGAAAGAGTTGGAAATGCACCTGGTTATATGTGTTGGTATACACAATGTAATATGTGTAACATAGTAGCAACCAATTTTCACATCAACTTTAATGGCAACAAGAACTTTGCCTGGCCAATTCCCTATCTTATCGAGCGCAGCACTGCTCACTTATTTTTTCAAGATAGAACAAAGACGTCGCAAAATCTATAGACGTACCAAGATATAATCACACCTTGTTAAATTTCCAAGTAACCCGTGCAAATGGATATCATATGGAACATCAAAATGATGAGAATGTAACTGATTGCATCTTTTATAGTGTCTAATATATTTGGAAGGAAATATATTTTAGAGAAACTAATGAGTCAATCTAGTGCAATGTAATTCACTATAATATTGGATTATTAAATCCATATTGACTCCGACGATGAAATGTTGGAAACTGACTCATACAGGCTTTGGGCATAATGATGAGTGCTAAAAAGTGCATATTTCTATATATTTTTCTTGGCATTTAACTCATCTTTTGTGCATTAATTCTACATTTTATCCCATATTCTGTATTTTCATTGTTTTCAAGTATAAATATTTTTATAAATTAGATTTGCATTTTTAGGTTGTAAATAAAGTTTGGATGAATTACGGAGCAAAAAGAGCAGAAAAGTGGTGGAAGCCAAGAGGAATCACACAAGGAAGCCGCGAAGAATGTTTTGCGCAAGACCAAAAGGCTAGAACTGGGCTTGAAGAGGAAGAATTTTTCTTAAAGAAGATATGGGCTTGGCATACCCAAGGCCCAAAACCCTCACCCAAACCCATTTCCAATACCCATACCCGCCTTCATCTTCAGCCGTCAGATTGGATCATCTCAGCATCCTACGGTCGCCTCATCGTCGTGCATCAAAATCTGAAGATCCTGCTTCACACTACAGCACCTAACTCTAATCTGCGCCGTTAATTTTGATGTATTATACATCCAACGGTCGCTACAAGCTCCCTTCTATCTTGCCATCAGATTGATCTATCAATTCCACATCCAACAGCTGAGATTTGCAAATCATCAAGCTTGCTATCCCCGCCACACACCCAAGCACCTAATACCTATACCCATCAACCAAACACTCCCCTCCTTCTTCTCCATCGACTTCACCTCCCTCACCCCCGTCTGCAGAACCATTCCCCATCGCCTGCACCACCATCATCACCTCCACCACCTTTCTCAACCACTCCACAACCAAACCAACTACAACCCATCTCCTTTCCCATCATTTCCCTACCTCTCTACCTATCTATTTCATCAATCTCTCTTCTTTTCTTTCTCTGAAACCCTAGGAGAGAAATTAATGAATTATGTCGAGTTAGAAAAGCAATTGGAAGGCATGGAGAGGAGCAGGAGAGTCAGAAGAAGAATGGGTCGACGCATGGAGTAGTTATCATTCCATAAAATTAGGTAAATCAGTAACCCTAATTTCTCTGATTTGGGGAAAATTGTAAACCCTAATTTTGGGTATAAATAGAAGGCTTGTGTGTTGTGTTAAAGATAAGCCTGGACTAGCCAGTGTTTCACCCAAGAGGACTGGAATATCCAGTGCCTCAAGGGTTATTTTTAGTTTTTAGTTCAAATGTTTTTTTTGTTTCAGTTCATGTTTTAGTTCAATTCTAGGGTTTCAATGAAGCCCTAGCCTGCTGTTGTGTGTTGCTGATGATGCAACTCTTGAATGATAACATTGTCTATGAAAGATTCAAACTTAGCATGTCATCATGTTACTTTCACAATGTATGCCATGTATGCATTGTAGTTAGGATTATTCCGTGTTGATAGAGCTACCACTCATGCTAAACCAGGTCAATGCTGATCCTTAGACTAGTTGTACTTTAGTTAGACAATTAGTGCTATGGGAAGATATCTTAGTGGGTTTGAAAATTCTAATGGGGAAACACCTTAGACATAGGTAAGACCAACATCTTAACCCATGTCATCACAAGGACAAGAGTTGTCTACTCAGCAAATGCATGATGTAGGTTAGAGGTGGAATTAGAGACCCTAGTTCACTCATCTCACCATTTATTTTATTCACTGCCATCATCTTATGTCACTGCCTTTGGCTCTTTGCCACTGTCATTATTTGTCACTCTTTGTCACTCACTGCCACTGTTACTCTTTGCTTCATTAGTTCACTGCTTAGAGAATTAGCTTAGGAAACTTCAACTTACACACACAAGTCTCTGTGGATCGACTCTCACTTGCACACACTACATCACGACACCGTGCACTTGCGGTTATAACATGTAGGCTTCTTATTCTCTTATTTCATACATCTTTCCTAGCCTACCAAGTTTTTGGCGCCGTTTCCAAGTAACCCGTGCAAATGGATATCATATGGAACATCAAAATGATGAGAATGTAACTGATTGCATCTTTTATAGTGTCTAATATATTTGGAAGGAATTATATTTTAGAGAAACTAATGAGTCAATATAGTGCAATGTAATTCACTATAATATTTGGATTATTAAATCCATATTGACTCCGACGATGAAATGTTGGAAACTGACTCATACAGGCTTTGGGCATAACCATAAAGAAACTTTGGTTGTGACATGATGATTTTTTTGAAAGAACTCATACAAATATCACTTTATTTGAGTGAACGAAAATGGGAAAAAGATTGACAGAATGCAAAGTGATGACATATCTCTCAATAAGTGTTTTATAAATTACTAGATGCACACACCCAACACCCCCCCCCCCCCCCCCAAATTATGCTTTTAGGTAAGAAAGCATATCACTCATTTTTACAAAGTCTTCAGTAAAACAGGACTGCGACCATCCTAAGATGCAAATGGTAAAATTTCCATATTACAAAGAAAACAAGGTGAAATTTAGAAAAATATTCATGCAGAATGCAGACCATTAAAGTGACTGATGGATCTGGTGAATGTTTTGACATTTTGGATTAGTTATAGTTCCCAAGAAATTTGCGTTTGAAAACTCCTAGCACATATTACACAATGCAAAGTGCAAAGGCTAACCACCCTTGTTAATGCTCGAGAATTTTACATCAAAAGGACTTGATGAATATTGCATGTTTAATAGGATCAATATAGAGCATCTTATACCCAGTGGTCTCGGAGAAGATACCATCAAAGGTTACAGATGGTGTCTAAGGAATAGGTTATGCGCACCAGCCTACCTTTTATTGCTTTGGAGATATGTAATATTACGCGCATCTTTACTTAATTCGTTTTAAAACCCAATATTAGTCAACCTTTTCTGCATACCAGTTGGTAACTAAATTTAAGCCTGACATTTGTATTCTTATGCATTTTTGGTTGCACTATATATGTGCCATTACGAGTCCACATTGTATTATGATGGGTCACGAAAATGATTAAGTAATTTTGTTGGATATTTACTCTCAACAATTATCCACATTTTAAAACTTTTGGCAGGAGATCTCTTACCGCTAGATTTGCGAGTTATCACTTTAATGAGACAGTCTTCCCGTCGTTAGGGGGAGATAAGAAAAAGTATTTTCTAAGGGAACGACAGGAATTGTCGTGGTGTGTTCCCACTATGTCTCATATTGATTCTTGTACTCCACAAATGTAAATGTGAAATGATAAAGAATATTCAATTTTCAGAATGTACACTGATGTCGATAAAGTGACAAGATCACACATACCAACTGCAAATATTCCTGCAAGGTTAGAAATCCTCTGTATGGGGTACACCATAGACTAAGGTGTTGCAACTACACTTGGTGGAAGTGTAGTTGAGGCCGTGGCTCCATAAAGGAAGATGAAGAGACCACTTTGTTCGATCAATCCTCACCTAGAAAGGAAGTAGGTGAGTAAGGAACAACTTATTTATATCATCAGAAATCATCGCATATGATTGTATCTGAATATGTCCATGAATCAAATTGGAGGACGCTCCGAAATTTTTAAATGATTCTAGAGAACAATGAAATCCTGACGGATTATGAGAATGCACATGAGTTAATGGAAGGATCATGCGTGCACAGTGATGATATAATCCATAAATAGTTGCTCCAGAAGTAGAGCACAATGAGATCGAACCATGCTTTATTTTGATTAATTTCAAATAAATATCATATTTGTCCTACACAATCCAAGTAGAACTTAGTTCTTTGGCAAATATACGGGTATTTGGAGTGGTAGTGCTAACCAACCAAGTGTAAAGCCTATTGGACATATATAATTAATTTGTCATAAAGCATAATGAGAAGAAAGTAGTCTTAAAGTACAAAGACTCGCCTTGTGGCGAGAGGTTTCTCACAAAGCCCTGGAATTGTTCTCTTGTAATGAACGTTATAGAGTTATGCTACCTAGTTAGCTTGGTAATATCAAAAGGACTTGAAATGCAGAATATGTATGTGGTTGTTACGTATCTCTGAAAGAATCAAGAGATAGAAGATATTTACAAAAGTACTCGATAGACTTTTGTTGCCCAAATCAAATGACTCTAAACCACGGAGTGCGTTTACAGTTAGATAGAACGCTCACTTATAGATTCAAGCAATCATACGGATGTGGTATACCCGTCTAAGTGGCTATTTGATTTGGAGGGGATAGACAAGTAAGTTATTTTTCTTTGCGTATTCATAAGAAAATTCCTGATTTGGAATTGTAGATATTTATGTTGATGGTACAGACATGATGTGTACTCTTGATGTGATAAGAGACCTTAAAAGCTATTTAAAATCCGAATTTGAGATGAAAAATCTAGGGAAAGCTCGATCGAATACTGAGCTTGTGGTATATTATTCCACCAGTTTTCATATGTATAAAGTTGTCAGGCAATTTAACAAAGACATGCATCCTGATAGCACTCCCATGATTAGTCGAGGTTCAAATGTAAGTAAGTAACCATTTTGTCAAAAACAAATATGACGAAGATGTGTTGGGAGATGAAATTCCCATATCTAAGTACAATAGACGCATTTTTGTACTTAGTGTAATAATGTACTCGATTAAATTTTACATCCTCAGGGAACTTGTTAGCTAGATATAGCTCCGCGCCAACGCAACATCATTGGAATGGTATAGTGAATGTAATCAGGTACTTAAAAGTAACCATTGACATAAATTTGTTTTATCCCTACAAAGACATTAAAAGGAATGCTAATGAAAGTGCAATAAAAAAGTTGTTGATTATGAAGGAACAATAATCTCTTCTCCAACGAAAGTAATCAGAGGGAGATATGGTAGATTATTTTCTAGGTTATTACCGATATTCAGTTTTGAAAAGTACATGACTAAAGGAACAATCTGGAACAACTCTGAAAGTAATCAGGGGGAGATTCCGACATCAGGGGGAGGATCCAAGGATATGATGTCGACATAATTTACTTCAAAATTGAAGTTGTGTTGACTCTTTTTCCCTTCGATCGAGAATAGTTTTTCCTAAAGGGTTTTGTTACTCGACAAGGTTTTTAGCGAGACAATACTAAAAACATCAAGTATGTTGAACGTTGAAGACATAAAGATCGCGTTGATATTACTGAAAATATTTGAATCAAAGAAATGAAACGCGATAGTCCGTTAAGCAACGTAACTTCCAGAATCAACAACATGGTCTTATAAACATTCATGTCACCAAAGTAAAGTGTGATAAACTCCTTTTGACTGCATTAGACTAATGAAAATTGTCTGACATCATGGGGAGCATCTAATGGTGTGTTGAAATATTTTCCTTCACCGAGGTTACTTTTTCCCACAGGGTTTTGTTGCTCGGCAAGGTTTTTTATTAGACAACAACAAATACTGGGAATTAACTTCCCAACTAAGGTTATTTTCTTTTCCACAAGGATTTTCTGCCTAAGAAGTTGTGAAGCAACTAATCAACTTTAACGAATCAAAGTGATCATCTACAACAAATCACCTTTACTTGCATCTGTCACGTTGTACTCTTTCCCCTTCGTCAAGATTTTGTCCCACTGGGTTTCCTTGTCAAGGTTTTAATGAGGCAACATATTCGAGTCTAACTATGTTCTAAGTTTACTTAATATTGTACTCTTTTTATTTAGTTCAGGTTTTGTCCCTCTGGGTTTCCCTGGCGAAGATTTAATGAGGCAATTAACTTAGACTCATCGATCTGTGAACATCGTATTGCATGTGATGAACTACATGTAAAGTAAGAGACAACATGTGAAGAGTTGTACCAAGGTTTTATCCCACTGGGTTTTTCCTTGTCAAAGTTTTAGTAAGGCAATTGATTTCGGCGCAAGTCATCAAGGAGAGAACGACATTTGAAGAACTATATGTGAAGCACTATGTACAAAGCTTTGTTATTGAACCGCACAAGGGGGACTGTTATAGGGCCAGTGGCCCATGAATGTGCGGTCCATTAGATGAATAGGTCTTCCCTTTGTTGTATATAAGATAACGTTATATGTATGTAACATATTGATGCCTCTTCATAAATACCATGTTCTTCTCCTTCTCTATCTCTTTCTTTAACCTAATTGTTACTCCAAAAATTATAATATTTTTTATTCGGGTTTAGCGGGCACAAGTTCTCCTTTATTATGAAACAAAACCTTCGGCTTCAAGAAGTGACCTGCGCCCAGTCAGTGCATTCCTGGATGGTGGATATAGAGTTCGAGCCTTTAGTTTAACTGACATCCCCTCTTATTTTTGTGACAATATCTAGCGAAATTATTTTAAAAATTTGGTCGATCATTACGACAAAATATTTAGCCCTAAAACATGTTAGTCGGTTTGCAAGGTTATATGGTAATGGTTACACTTCCTTGTATGTACTGTGCTGCACAATGTTATATATCAGGAGATTGGACTTATTCTCATTTAGGGTACACATGTTTTTCAAGAAACCCAATATATTTTTTTTTGTCAATCATATTAAGGTTCTGTTATCTTGTGCATGGATGCACAAGATAATAGCCAATCATTGACATGGGAAAGTGTAAAAAATTATAAAATACAAGAGAGAGAATGATTTTTGGCATTGGAGAATGCAAAGAACCATGATCTTTTGAACTTCTCTCTACAAATGCATTCTCCAATGGATGCACAAGATAACAAAACCCTATTACAAAGTTACAAACACAGTAGTTAATGTTGATTCAATATGAGCTGCATTTAAAAAACAAAATAAATACAATAGCAAAAATACATTAACAAGAATTTTGAGTTTTTACAATAACTCTAGTCTAGAAGTTATATGATCCCTGTATACTTTCATTCTTTGTTACTAATCATCTTTCCTGTTGTTACAAAAGAGTATCTACAGAAGTACAGTAAAGCAAGTGGACAGGAGATTAATTTCCAAAAATCTGGGTTGTTACTAAGCAAAAATGTACATCCAAGACATAAGAAAATATTGGCTAGAATTCTAGGTATATCTAACCTACACCTGGGAGAGAAATATCTAGGAGCACCAATTAATATTCTGCAATCCAAAACCCAAAGCCACCTATCTTTTTTGTCTGCTGTGGAGAAAAGAGCAAGTAGTTGGATCACTCATTTTCTCTCACAAGCAGGCAAGACAACTCTGGTGAAACATGTGGGGCAAGCTATGCTAATGTACCAAATGGAAAACTTCATTATTCCTAAAAGTCTTTGTCAAAGAATTGATTCTCACCTAATGAGATTTTGGTGGGGAGAAGATCCTAAATCAAAGAAAAGAAAAATTCATCTCCTGGCGAAGGAGAACATCTACAAACCAAAAAAGGAGGGGGGATTAGGCTTTAGAAACAGTGAAATCAATAATCTTGCCATGATGGCAAGAAGTGTGTGGAGACTTGTAGAAAATCCAAATTTTATGTGGGCTACTGCTTTGAAAGTAAAGTACTTCGCTAATACTGATGTGTTACATGCTAAATGCCCAAACACTGCCTCTTGGGTATGGAAATGCATTTACAAAACAATGGAAAAGATTAAACCTTTCATATCATGGGTGGTAGGGGAAGGAACCTTTATAGATTCTTGGTGTGATAACTGAATCCCTTCTAAAGGACTTGCCACACCAAAGGATAACACCATTCCTGATCCTAATAATAAAGTGACTGATTTCATTGATCATCAAACCAGAAAATGGAACTCAGTAAAACTTGAAGCTCTCTCTGATCAATCTTCTGTAGAGAAGATTGATGACATTCCTTTGTCTAATATTCCTACTAGAGATGGAAGGATTTGGACTAATGCTAAAGACGGTAGATTTTATACCAAAGTTGCATATCATAGTCTCTCCTTAAGAGGAGATACTGAAAATTCTGACCTATGGCTCAAAGTATGGGCATATAAAATACCTGCAAGAGTTAAACTATTCATGTGGAAGGCGCTAAAAGGAGCTTTACCTGTGAGACTAAACTTGCATCATAGAATGCATATATCAGACACTATCTGCCCTAGATGCAAAATAAAAGAAGAAACAACTATGCATTCGTTAGTTTCATGCTCACATCTTAACATAGTATGGACCCAAGTGAATATTCAAAATTAGCAATTTCAAGATCTTACCTTTGTTGAATGGATAAGATATTGGCTGCAGTTGAACCCATATAAAGATGATTCAAATAGGGAAGAATCGGTTGCACTAATTGCTTGCATGATTTGGTCAATCTGGACCAACAGAAACTCAATTATTCATGACAACAAGATTGAAGATCCTTCTTCAATATTAGCTAGAGCAAAAGCGATGATACCGGTGCAGACAACCTAACCGTTTCTTCTACAGATTTCTGCTATCACCCCTTTTGCTGACAATTCTTCTTGGAATTCACCAATCTTCAATTGGATCAAAATTAACTGTGATGGGGCTTGGGATCTATCTTTAGTGAATGGGGGGATCAACTTTGTTTTCAGAAATTCGGAGAACCAATTTCTAATTGCAGAAGGAATATATATCTCTTGTTGTTCTGTAAAGGAGGCAACAATAAGATCAATAAGGGAAGATATGAGAACCGCTTGGGAGAAGAAGGAGCAATAAATACTGATTCAAAGTGATGCTGAAGATGTGATACAGAGAATCAATCGAAGAGATTTCTGTGGAAATCAGAGAACACAAGCGTGGTTATCGGACATAAAAAACCTAATCTCTAAATTTAAAGGAATTGCTTTTGTTTTTGTTAATCGCACCAGCAATGGGGTCGCCCATAATGTATCTAAATGGGCAAAAACAAACAAAACAAATATGACATGGTCTTCACCACCAGTTCGGCTTATGCCATCCCTAAGTGCAGACCATATCTGCACAAGACTGGGGGAGAGGATGTAATGATTTTTTTCTTATTTGCTTATGAAAAAAAAAATCTTTCCTGTTGTTTGTCAAATCTTTGACCACAGATCATTACAGTCCTTTTCCCCAATCAGATGATGGACCAATCATTCCCTCACTTTCCGACGTCGATTTCCTAATCACAATCCGGGCCATTCCTGAGATTTTTTTGCCCCGAAGCAGATTTTTTTTTGATGCCCCCATTTTTTTTTCCATAACTCTGATAATAAAAGATAAATATTCTTTACTTTAGAACCCTAAATCCCAATCTTTCAAAGATTTATCACTTAACAGTTTCATAAAAACACCAAAAACAACTAAGTAAACAACCCCAATAAGTCCTAAATAAATTCTGAATGTTAGAATTAAAAAAAAAAATCTGAATTAATCATGGTAACATAGATCGATCAAAAAAAAAACAACATCATCCGACCAAAATATAAACCCTAATTATTCTCTATTTAAATGTGTATTAGAATTAGAAAAACTGCAAAATGAAGAGGAGTTATTAAGTTACATTTTTCAATTATCAATGATTTAAGACAATACAAGAAATTTAAATAGCTATCTGGAACACTTTTTTTCTTTAATTTTAGGCTCCAAAATAAAAAAGCAAAAAAAAAAAAACTATGCCAAAAATTAAAAAATATTTAACAAGCTCAAAGAAGAATCATTAATATGAGTCCCCAAACATTAATATCAATTAAACTCCTGCCCCACAGACTTTTGTAGTTCTTCAGTTAGTCCCTAAGATTCTTTCATTTCTAAGAATACCCCTTAGTGTAAAATCAGGCTTTTGCTGCCCACAATTGGGCCTTTCCCTGATTACCCTATGGGACCGGCCCTGCCACAATACAAACATTACAAATTTGTCCATTTTTTAGTCTTCTTGGATATCTTAAGACATGTTGACAGTAAAGAAATATTTTCATTAATTTCTTTTGAATATGACTCAGTGATGAAACATCGAATAATCTATCAAGAAAAGCCACAAACTGTAATAACAAACTGTAGGGTGAGTTAGAAATACAACAAACTGTAAATACAATCCATTTACTGCTCTCTCTACCGTTCTTGAAATAGAGAGCAGAAGAAGCCCCAATTAATATACAAAGAAGTCTTAGAAGTAATCGATTATCGAGTTAGAGAGTTAATTAGTATGACACGCAAGATACTTGTGTGAGTCCTCTTAACCAACATTCAGAAAATGCATAATAAAAATGCATGACCGGATGAAAAAATGCATGACAGACGAAGATATTCATTTTTACTTTAGTTACTCTTGTGTTTTGAGAACGATTTTTCTTTTCTTTATTGACAATTTCTTATGGTTACCACGGGTTTCCAACTAAGACTCGACAATAACATCGGCAAAAATGATTGGTTATGTCAGGTGCCAGTGTCTGCGAATCTGATTCAATGTAAATTTTAGCCCATTGGTACTGTGTGGTTGTTCTTAGAGCCATGAATAGTGCTCATGTCTTTGCTAGTAGCGCTGTTGTGGTCCCAACGGTTGGGCCATTGCAACGATAACTGAAATTGTTGAGTCTCTGCAGATAAAACCTCCACCAGCGGGTTCCGGATGACCGCGGGCAGCTCCATCGATATTGATTTTGATCCAATGCGGTTTTGGAGGTATCCATCCAATGATTCGTGCTCAACAATTAGACAAAGTTTCTTTTCTTTAATAGGATCCAATACCCCTTATTAAGTGGAACCCAGTAATGACTATTAAAACTATCCAAAAATGTATGAATGTAAAGAAAATTCATTACTTAGCCTTGTCAGTGCAACAATAGCACTTCTTCAGCATATTGTGCTTAACTTCAATCTAAGGTCTAAGATAACAAAATGTATGTTAACTCATCTACAGCAAGAGACAACATTAATGGTGTTTGCAGTACATGATTCTAGTTCTTCAAAAGCAGTAAATGAGGATTTGTGGCATGGTATTTTCACACTGGTGGAATCCGATGCTTGGAGCTCAGTGTGCTACTCAAAAAATGCTCGTGAGTCATTTCTAGCAGGACGGAATATTTTCTTTTCATCCGCAAGATTCAACTTGCTAAGTGAATAAGCTACTCCCTCGTGCAGTAACGGATCAAATTTCCATACAACCTTTTTAGGAACAACTCCATGTAGCTGATCTCCCTGAGAAGAGAAAATGATTGATAAATTGTTGGAGGAAGAGACTCCATGTAGCTGATCTTCCTCGTGGTGCAGATGTTGGAAACAATATTTATTAATTATTATTTTAAGGTATTTAACTAAATAAAATTAATTTATTGTTTTCTTTGTGAATGAAACTTATTAGTCCCACATTGTGGACTTTCCATTTTTTAGTAGTTGTAAGAGACTATAAACCTTTTAGTCCCACATCGGGGAGTTCCTCTTCTTAAGTTGTATTTGTCAATTATATAAACAAATTCTCTACTTTTGTAAAATCAATAGGAAAGGGGTTTCTCCATATTTTAGAGAGGATCCCCAAGGGGAAATATTTTATATTGTTTTTTTAAGCGTTCGCGATTTTCCTTAAGAGTTTTTTCGGAGTTGCCAAGCTCAAGTTAAGCATCTACTACATATGCTAGTAGTAGGTGTAGTAGGGTGTTTTATCCTGAGATACCCGTCCTATGAGGACTATAGCATCACTCTTGAGTGTAGCCGGGCGCTAATGTCTTAAGGACAGCGTATTGAACACGTGACTCACTCTGTTGTTTCCAAAGTTTTGCCTTGTTGTTGTTGCGGAGATATTGGGAGCTCGTTTGTTTCGTCAAATCGATCACTTCCATCATAAAGGAGCTAAGTATCAATAACTTTTGTTTATTTGATTTTTTCTTGTTTTTGATTATTGCACCCAACAATCTTAAGACATTATAGTTTGTAATAATCATGGATGTTAATTATGGAGTGAAAAACAAAAAACAAATTTCTGGTCAGCTGTAGAGTTTTGAATTTATATCTTAACCTAGAAGGAATATCGATGAACCCTTTTGACCTAATGTAGTAGACATCTTGATAGTTACCCACATAAAATTTAATAATTTTTGGAGTTGTAAAAGTATTTTTTTGATATTTTACAAAACATAGAAACGTTCCTAAAACATTCTGACGAGCAGCAATACGTTGTTAACTATAGTAGTTTTTATGGGTGACCATGAGTTTTTTGAAATGGTGATTCAAACGAAGTTTGTGGATCTAGATGTTATCTTCAAAACTCATATTTTATTTTCCGATTCGGATTTAAGGTTTGTGGGATGTGGTGTATTAGGTGATTGGCCTAGTCAGAGAATGAACGAAGATTGTGACATGAAACTGGAAAGGGACATGGCTAACATGCGCATGTGGATGAACACAAGTCTTCCAAAGATGACAAACGCGAGAACATCGAACAACTCTAAGCGTAGTCTTCATAAGAAAGGTATGTTTCGTAAAACTGAATCCGACATTGCTTTAATTAAGGGTGATTGTTATGTTTGTAAAATTCCTGGCCACACGGCAGTAAATTGTAGACAACATAAAAACCTTAATAAGTAGAAAGTTAATGTTAATTTAGTTGAAACAAACTGGAAAGAGTTCAGTGGCATGATGTCGGAAGTTATTTTAATAACCAATGTGAGAGACCAGTAGGTGGACCCTGGAGCCACTAAGCATGTTTATTGAAACAGAGACATGTTCACCTCTTATCAGAGGATAGGGGATGTCGAGAAACTCTTTATGAGTAACTCATCTGTGACAGAGGTTGCATATAAGGAAAAGGTCGAGCAAAAGCTCATATCTGTAATATTCTCGCATTGTAGATGGTAAAAGATTTAAGATTTTAATTGAATCCGGAAAACTTGTTGTAGCTAGGCAGTGATTTTGTAAACAAGAGTCATAGGACTTTGGGTATATATAAGCTTAACGGAGAAACTGATGAAGTGAACATAGTTGATTCTTGTGCTTTCTTTGTATGATTGAATGTTTTGCGTGGTAGACTTGGAACCATAAACTTATAAGTTAATGCTTAAACTGTTCAGCGTAGGCTGCATACCCAAATTTAGTTTGGATTTTGAAAAACACAAAAGTAAAATCTCCGTAGAATCAAAATATGCTATAAAACCTTTTAGCAAAATTATTCAGACTAATTCTAAATTATTAGAATTAATTCAGTTAGACCTAGTTGACATGAAATCAACCCAAACTAAGGTGGTAAAGGTGGTTTATAACTTTCATAGATGATTGTATGAGATACTATCTTGTATACTTACTTAGGGGTAAGGATGATGCCTTAGAAGCCGTAAGAGTATAAACTTGAAATTGAAACCGAAGTAAATGTTACCACTAAAAGAGTTAGGTCTGAACGTTATGGAAAGTATGAAATTCCTATAGGAGAACTTTACTTGTTAAATGGCATTATTCATGAGATCGCACCTCCTTATTCACCATAGTATAATAGTATAGTTGAACGTAAGAACAGAACCATTAAGGAGATGATTTATGCCATGTTGATTAAGGATTAACCGCCAACTTGTGGGGGTAGGTCGTCCTCTAATTTTTTTTATATCCTGAATAGAGTAACCTTTAAAGGATCAGATAAAAATCCATATTTTTATGGAAAGATAGACAACCTTCTTAGGCTAAGTTGGTAGTGAAAGGCTATAAATTAAAAAAAGGTGTAGATTTCCTTGATTCTTATTCACTTGTGACGAGAATTACTTCTGTTGAGATGTTAATTGATATTGTTGCCATAAACAACTTGGAGATACATCAGATGGATGTTAAGAAAGCTTTTCTAAAACCGTGAATTAGATAAATAAATTTACTTAGATCAACCTGGGGACTTTGTAGTGAAAGGTTGTGAATACAAAGTTTGTAAATTGAAAAATCTTTGTATGGTTTTCAAATAAGCACGTAAACAATAACATGAAAATTCGATCATGTGATAATGAGTAGTGGATTTAAGTTAATGAATCTGACAAGTATATTTACAAGTAACTTGTTAAGGATGCCTGTGTGATGGTATGCTTGTGTGTTGATGATATGCTTGATACAAACATAGATGTGATTAATTCCACTAAAAACATGCGCTGAATGAGAACGTTATTGACTTGAAAGACTTAGGCCCTGTTGATGTAGTCTTAGGGATGATGATTAGAAGATAATATAACATTTACATATAGTCTTAGTCATTCTCATTATGTTGAATTTGTGCTTAAGCGATACAATCAGTCTGGTTGTAAGCCTTCTTGTACTCCATACGATTCTTCTTGTAGACTCGAGAAAAATAAGGGTAATGGAGTATCTTAACTTGAATACTCAAGAGTTATAAGATGTCTGATGAATTTAATGAACTGTAAGAGTCCAGACATTGCCTATATTGTGGGTAAGTTAAGTATATATACTTGTAGTCCAGAGCAAGAGCATTGGGATGCACTTAGTAGAGTATTATGGTACCTAAAATACTTTATTACCTTTTGTTTGATTTATGAAAGGTATTTTGTTGTCCTCGAGGGACTTTCTGATGCAAATTGGATAGTTGACTCAGAGAAGTCACTAGTCCAAAATGCGGAATTTAGGACAGACCAAAACTGTCGAAAATACAGTTATAAGACCAATACCAACCGTTCTAAAATTTGTCTTATTTTCGGTGTACTATTTATAATAGGACGGTTTGTTTTTGTATAAAATAAACAACAAATTTCTTCTGTCTAAAAATAACGACTGAACATGAATGTCGAAATTTCATAATTAGAGATTCAGACGAATCTGATACAGGTGAGTCAGTTCCAGGCAAATCTGATCTAGGCGAGTCAGTTTCAGCCAAATATGATTCAAGCGAGTTAGTTTCAGATGAATCTGATTCAAGTGACTCAGCCTAATCTGATTCAGTCTATAGGAATATATTTTTCTCGTTATTGCTTTTGGATCAATACTACATACAGGAACACATACGAGATTTTCAAGCAAATGCAACCAATTCTATAAAACTTGGAATTCAGTCAACAACTTGACAACCCAAACATCTCTAAATTCAACAATTACATGTTCAAAACAACAAAGAAGGGGAAAAGAAAGAAATAAAGTGTGATTTAACATCCAGCTGAATGAGTCACGTATTGCTTTGGCCATTCAATCGTCTCACCGAGAATAATATCTCCAAGTTTTCCATCTCCAACACAAAGTTCCATATGTTCATCGACAATTTCATCAATAACGACTTCATAGTTCTCGTCATTTGGTGATGTACTAAAATTAACACGTCCAAGTGCAACTACCTTCTTCCTTAAATTCCTCAAGACGCATCCAGTTGCTTGATTCTGTCAATCAGTATATGGAGAATTGTTATATGGAGCGAAATTTATACAAAGAAAAATATAGAAATCCAGAAAACGGTATGGAATTTTTGGCTGTATCAACAAACAAACATGCAACCAAAAGATCAATTATCAAGATCTCTGGATCATCATATAGACTAATACAATAAGTCGAGAACCTGCTATTCTACTTAGAAAAATGTCACCAGGAAAGAGCAATTAACAAGCACGTCATACCTGTAATGGAGCAGCAGTGGAGGGTTGAGAAGTATTGTTATCCTGCCTTCCTGCCATGAAAACATTAAATCTCTCCTCTAAAGCATTCATCTGAGTTTGAAGACCTTGATTCTTCAATTTCTCAATACGTAATCACTACGGGAAAAATATACATCTACAACTGGAGATTTACAACTCTTCGCTAAACATCGTAGAAAGTCATATGTTTTACAACTGGTTTCAAAGGAAGAGTTGTCGTATATCATCACTGCCAACCCATAGAAACAAGGGGTTGCACTAAGAAAACAAACGACAACTACTTAAGCAAAAACGTTGTGACGACATTTAGCTATAACAACTTTGTTCCATAAAGGTAGTGACTAAGCCTATCACAATTTTCACAAGAGTTGTTGAAGAACACCAAAATATGATGATGAAAAATAGTGTTAGAGGGGAGATTCGAACATGAACCTACTGCATGGAAGTCTGGCTCATCAACCATCCTTACAGTTCACAAGTTTTGTTTTTTTTTTCTTTTTTTTTAATAAAAACGTATAACAACACTTATAAGTGTTGTTGAAGTAAAAATATAGAATGTTGGAAAAAATGAGATTAGAAGGGAGATTCGAACATGAATCTACTGCATGGAAGTCTAGCTCATCAACCATCCTTACCGTTCACAAGTTTTGGTTGTTTTTTTTTCTTAATAAAAATACATAACAACACTTATAAGTGTTGTTGAAGTAAAAATATAGAACGTTTGCAGAAATGAGGATGGGGGGATTTGATCCTCAGCCTCCTGTATGAAAGTCTACACCACTAACCATTCCTATACTATCACAAGTTCTGTCAAGTTTGTGGTTCTTTAGTATACTAATTTTAAGATAACCCTTTATAAGAGTTGTGAAACAAAATATAATGTCCAAAAAAAATGCTCAGGTGACTAAGCCGCAAAATATTCTGAAGGAATCTTACTTGTAAATGGATGGATTCGTCGTTCTTACCAAGTTTCCGACTTAGAGTAGTCCACTCACGGCCAGGTTTCGATCTCGGAGCCTGGTTTGCATACAATATGGAGAAATAGGGTTTGTTTAAGGTTTCGTAGAATATTCCGAAGAAATCTTACCTGTAAATTGATGGATTCGTCGTTCTTACCAAGTTTCTGACTTAGAGTAGTCAACTCGCAGCCAGGTTTCAATCTCCGAGCCTGGTTTGCATGCAATATTCATAAATAGGGTTTTTTTAAGGTTTCGTAGAATATTCCGAAAGAATATTACCTGTAAATGAATTGGTCGTTCGTAACAAGTTTCTGACTTAGAGTAGTCCACTCCTGGCCAGGTTTCGATCTCGGAGCCTGGTATGCATACAATATGCAGAAATATGGTTTGTTTAAGGTTTCGTAGAATATTCCGAAGGAATATTATCTGTAAGTGGATGAATTCGTCGTTCTTACCAAGTTTCTGACTTATAGTAGTATACTCCCGGCCAGGTTTCGATCTCGGAGTCTGGTTTGCATACAATATGCAGAAATACGGTTTGTTTAAGGTTTCGTAGAATATGACGAATGAATCGTACCTGTAAATAGATGGATTCGTCGTTCTTACCAAGTTTCTGACTTATAATAGTCAACTCACGGCCAGGTTTCGATCTCGGATCCTGGTATGCATACAATATGCAGAAATAGGGTTTGTTTAAGGTTTCGTAGAATATTCCGATGGAATCTTACCTATAGATCGATGGATTCGTCGTTCTTACCAAGTTTCTGACTTAGTAGTCCACTCGCGGCCAAGTTTCGATCTTGGAGCCTGGTTTGCATCCAATATGCATAAATAGGGTTTGTTTAAGGTTTCGTAGAATATTCCGAAGGAATTTTACCTGTAAATGGATGGATTCGTTGTTCTTACCAAGTTTCTGACTTATAGTAGTCCACTCCCGGCCAGATTTCGATCTCGGAGCCTGGTTTGCATACAATATGGAGAAATAGGGTTTGTTTAAGGTTTCGTAGAATACTCCCAAGGAATCTTACATGTAAATGGATGGATTCGTCGTTCTTACCAAGTTTCTGACTTAGAGTAGCCCACTCGAGGCCAGGTTTCGATCTCGGAGCCTGGTTTGCATCTAATATGCAGAAATAGGGTTTGTATAAGGTTTCGTAGAATATTCCGAAGGAATCTTACCTGTAAATGGATGGATTCATCGTTCTTACCAAGTTTCTGACTTAGAGTAGTCAACTCACGGCCAGGTTTCGATCTCGGAGCCTTGTATGCATACAATATGTAGAAATAGGGTTTGTTTAAGGTTTCGTAGAATATTCCGAAGGAATCTTACCTGTAAATCGATGGATTCGTCGTTCTTACCAAGTTTCTGACTTAGAGTAGTCCACTCGCTGCCAGGTTTCGATCTCGGAGCCTTGTATGCATACAATATGTAGAAATAGGGTTTGTTTAAGGTTTCGTAGAATATTCCGAAGGAATCTTACCTGTAAATCGATGGATTCGTCGTTCTTACCAAGTTTCTGACTTAGAGTAGTCCACTCGCTGCCAGGTTTCGATCTCGGAGTCTGGTTTGCATCCAATGTGCAGAAATAGGGTTTGTTTAAGGTTTCGTAGAATATTCCGAAGGAATCTTACCTGTAAATGGATGGATTCATCGTTTTTACCAAGTTTTCTGTGTGTTTAAGGTTTCGTAGAATATTTCCATGGAATCTTACCAGTAAAATGGTTGGATTCATCGTTTTTGTGGACTTTCAGACTTGTTGTTCATAGTTTGTAAGTCGTTATACCGAACTTGAAGTTTGGATCGACACTGAGCTTCATATTCATCAATTTCGATGATGTATCATGCTAATTTTGAAGTCAGAACCCTCTCAGAGCTTCGTGGTTCATAGATTATAGGCCATTATACCAAGTTTGAAGTTCGAATCGACACTGAGCTTCATATTTATCGATTTTGATGATGTATCATGCTAAGTTTGAAGTCAGAACCCTATCAGAGCTTCTTGGTTCATAGTTTGTATGTCATTATACCACATTTGAAGTTTGAATCGACATTGAGCTTCATTTTTATCGATTTCGATGATATATCATGCTATTAATGTGAACTAAAGCTACTTCATGACATGTATGACTAGTCAAAATTACTTCATGACCTATGTAACTAGTCGAAATTCAAACCGGAAGTACAAAGAGAAAGCACAAAAGCACAAAGAAACACACCAATTATCGGATTGATTTCTTATTTTTCAACTTTAATCTTATACATTTTTTGGATTTTTTTATATCAAAATGTCGATAAGAATGTGCTACATTTATTCATATTTTTTTTGGATTTTTTTCGTGTCGAAGATTGATAATCAAACCGAATACATGAGCTCGTATTAGCACAAAATGAAACACATACTTCTCAATCCGCATGAGCATCCTAAATACAATCTCAACCGTCAAGATCTTTTCTTAATCCGTATGAGCATCTCAAATACAATCTCAACCGTCCACCATTTTCATTCGGATTCACTCTTTTCTTCTTTCTTTTTTTCCGAAGCATAACCCTCCTTCAACCACTCGAACCCAATTCCTATCTGTTTTTCTCTCAATCACCACCGCTGAAGAACACCTCTACTCCACAGATGACGGCGGCGCTCCATCACCACCGCTGCTCTTCTCTCGACCCCTCTTCTTCATCATCTTCTCTCAATCTCTCTCTTTAACTCCCCCTTTCTCTCATCCGCAACAGTCAATAGTAGCAGCTCATCAAATCCAGATCTGAACCAAAATCTAATCAACCCCATCACTGATTCAAGTTACACAAAACCAAATTTATTCTCGGTAACAATCAACGGCGGCCCTAACTCAAGTTTCCTTCAAATCTTCATCACATAACTCAATTCTTCCATCTCTAGAAGTTCTCGATTCATCAAAATCTTCTTCTCAAAGAAGTAGGAGGTGATGCCGTAACATTTTTCAGGGAAACTTCAAAGAAGTAGGAATATGTTTCTTCATTTCTTTGTTTATCTTTAGTTTAAGTCTATCTTGCTTATGGAGTCTGGTTGGATTGCAGGCCGTTTGGACGCCTTTGGTGGGATGATATTGTATCTACTGTTGTGGGAAGGTCTGAGATCCATAACCAGGTGAACCAACTTTTATGTTTCTGTAAATCTTCTTCTGGGTGCAGTGATTTAAGCTTATATATAATAAGTACTATAACTGGATTCAAAAATCAGAATTTCTTCGTCTCTAACAAAAATTAGGTGAAGGTTATGCTTCATCAAATCAGAATCAAGGGTTAATTAGGTTCAGTAAGAGGTGTTCTTGCATCTTTAAAGCTTCAATTTTTCGAATCTGTTAGAAAAAAATTGTTGGAGATGAACAAAAGAGAATGGTTCAGATTTAGGGTTTTCTATTGAATCCGAGAAGAAATTGAGCTTAGCAGAGGCATGGTGATTATCATAGGTTTGAGATGAGAGCGGTGATAAGCACGAAAGCACAAGGTTATGGATCAAGACGAAGATGCAAGAGATGTAAGTAAGATGGAGAGATGAAAATGGAGGATTTAAAAGATGGGTTTGTTGCTGATTGAGATGTTCATCTCTTCATCCCACTCCTAACATCATCTTCTTCAGTAGGAGAAAACATGTTGGACTCAACCAATTTCGAACTCACCACCGATCCTTTATTACTCTTCCTCCGCTCAGAGTTTCTGCAGCAACATCTGTACAAGAAGAAGCATCTCCTGTCTCTCCTGGTAATCTCAACACTGTGCTTTTATTTAATTGTTTTGATCTCTGAATTCAAATTGAATTTGAATTTTTGGAGATAAGTTAAAGTGTTGTTGTTTTGGTTGTACAGAAACATATGGGGGTGTGGAAAATTTGGTGATTATAGGTTCTGGTCCAGCTGGATATACTGCTGGGATTTATGCAGCTCGTGCCAATTTGAAACCTGTTGTGTTTGAAGGGTATCAAGTTGGGGGTGTTCCTAGTGGACAGTTGATGACTACCACTGAAGTCGAGAATTTTCCAGGGTTTCCTGATGGAATTACTGGTCCAGATTTGATAGATAAGTAAGTAGACTCAAGTATAGAATGTTGGAGTTGTTTGCTGATGGATAAGTAAGTAGACTCAATATAGAATGTCCATTTAAAATTTATAGCCATTTCGGAGTCCTTAAAATTGAGCCTCCCACGCATTTCAGAAAATTGAGTCTTTTCTTCTATTTTAATTTTTTGCAGATACCATTTGCAGATACCTTGAGGATGTTCTGTATTGGATTCACCAAGAGGAGAGAGAAACAAGTCAAGAGAACCTGTAATGCTCAATCTAGCCAGATCCGACAGGTGGAGTTATATATTTCAATTTCAATGTTTTCTTATATTTTTCATGTTATTCATTTGTGTAAATAGGTAACATCTGTACTTTGTTTTGTTAGATTCGTCGCAAGATGGTTGAAGTCATGGTAAACCAGGCCTCCTCGTGTGATCTTAAAGAGTTGGTGGCAAAATTCATTCCTGAAATGATTGGAAAGGAGATTGAGAAGGCTACATCAAGCATTTATCTATTGTAGAATGTGTTTATTAGGAAGGTCAAGATCTTGAAGGCTCTAAAGTTTGATCTTGGAAAGTTGATGGAGGTATATCTCACTCTTGTTTTATGCTTTCTTAGAAGATGCTTTAACTTAAATCTTTACGTGATTTATGGTATTTTTGGAGTGGTTGTTTAAGTTTCCGTACGACGAACTTTTTTTAGCACATATATATTATCTGGAAGTTTAGAAAATTTGAAGTTGTGAAAGAATAGACGGCCTCGTAACCTTGTAAAGAGCTTTCTGAATAATTATTTGAAAGTATCCAGTAAAATAGAAGTTTACGGAATGCACCTGAAGTTTTAAAACTTCAGTTCTCACTCTGAACTCTCTGTGAAAGGTTGCAAAGCAAAGCTGATGTGTATGCGGTGATTGTTTTAGGTTCATGGTGACTACTCTGAGGATGTTGGTGTGAAGGTGGATAGGCCTGCTGAGGAAACAATACCAGAGGCTGAAACTGAAGTTGTTGGAGATTAGGTTCATGGTAACTTGTGCAATAACATTTTGATTAATACAAGTAAGTTTAAGCAATAACAGTACATGAATGGTGATTGCTTTGTCAGTAAAACATTTCTAAGAGCCGGGTTCGATGAGAATGGTAAGAAACAATCCACCACTTGTGAAATCTACGTGAATGTATTACCTACATGCGAACATAAACTTGTAAGAGCTGAAGGAAGTGGTCACTAACCTGTGTTCTAGTTCTATGTGAATGCATTGTGAGAATATATTTGGCGATTAGCAACACTGAAAATAATCTAGTGTATTTGGTGAATAATTACATTGTAAATTGTTGAATTTTTGTTGTTTATTAAGCTAGTTCAAACTGGTGGAATATATTTGTTTATTTGGTTCAATCCTTTAATGGGTGTGGCTTGTCTTGTTTTAATTTTTAGCTGGAGCGATTGATCATGAAGTTCGTGGATCTCTTGCGTTGCCTAAAATCAACCCTGAAGACCAATATTGTCTCATTGTCCTTGAGCTTGTCACTGTGAAGGAGAAGCCTAATTTGATCCTGAGTTTGATAATGTTTGCCGCGCTCTTCAGGTCTGTTATGCTTCCTTACATTTATGTATCTAGTTTTTCTTCTTTATAGTGATGTTTATCTTTATTTTGTCTGGGTCATTGATTTAAAGTCTAATCCAATAACAGATTCTAGATTTATTAGGGTTAATCTACTAGTTGACTTGGAAAGATCAGAACTATAATTGTATTGGTATGTCCTCGAGATAGTGAAAATATGGTGTCATTTGATTTGGCGTTTCACTAAGATCATTATCATATGTTCCTTTTGCAGAAAACTTGAAAAACTTTCCCCAGAACCAGCGCTTTCCCCGGAGGACAAATGCTTCTACATCTGGGCATCAAAGAAAGCCCTGTCGAGGCTGTCGTAGCAAAGAAAGCCCTGCACCTGCAGCCAAAAAGAAAGAAGAGCCCAGTGATGATAGCACTGATGAGAGTGATTCCAAGGATCTTATTGTTTTAATGCAAAAATCTGATTAGGTATTTTGATTCAATTAAACATGAAGTGAGAGGGATAGTCTTGAAACTTCTGATGGACATGTATTTGAGGAGAGGTTTCTGAGGTTTGAAACCAAACATCTATATCACTGCCATTTTTTGAATGTGTGTTTAACACTGGCAGGTTAACTTGAATGAATGTAAATGTATTACACTGGTAGGTTAATGTGAAAGTGAATTATTTTCTGAAATTCCATTTCAGCTATGATCTTTTTTTTTTCAAAATAATTTTATGCACACAACTTCTAAAAAATGTTGTTACTTCAAATATTACAACCTCTAGGGATTTTGTGTTAGATATTATGACTACACAAGACAAAGGTTGTGACAGAATGTTCTACAACTCTAGCAAGTGTAGTGACACTAGTATACACAATATTAATAGATGTTGTCTTTCAGTTTTCAACTATACAAGCCAGATATTGTGAAAAGGTTTTCATTTACTTTACAACATAAGTTTGTGTTGTCCAAGATAGGTCGACAATTCATACAAGTGTTGTGCAAATATTATTCATAATACTGGTAATTGTTGTTGTATATGTTTCTACGTATGCTACTTATGTTGTCCACGATTGTTCTACAATACAAGCAAGAGTTGTGTTAGGTTATCAAAAAAAATCGAAAGAGAATCACAACATTGACAAACTATTGCCGAACCATGAATCACATCACCCTTTACAACACTTGTCATCCATTGTAGAAAAACTTCGACTTTCTACAATATCCCCATTCCACAATGCATGAAATGGAGTTGTCGTAGGGGTACTACAACTCTTATCTTGTGTCGTCAATGATGATTTTTCCCGTAGTGAATTGTTCCCTGCAAGCTGCAGAAGTAAGTATTTATGTCTTCGATACCTCGCCACCCATCCCACGCACATAGCCCTTTCCATCACGTCCAAAGACCTATTAGAACGGTAATAACAATTTCAGCAGAACGAGATGGTATAAAAGTCACCAAAATCCAAATACTTCTGAAGATCAATATCATGGTAAATTTCACTTCCACCAACCGATGAAACAGCATCAGAATCCAAATGCTTTTGTGTTGATGAGCTAGGATCGCGTTCGTATAATTCTCTAACCTCTTCCTACACAATGCATGACATAATTTCATTGCTAAGTTAAAATTATATGACCAATTAATTATACCTGAAGCTCAAGAAATCAACAAAACTTGCCACTTTCTTTGCTGGAACATGTTTAGGATGTAACGGATCATCTGGGATATCCATGTAGACATGTGTAGCCAAATACAGTACAGGTCTATCCATCTTACCATCTGGGTTCTCCTTTTTCTGTTACGATAAAATTACAAACAAGTATTTTCATACTCAAGCTAGTCGACTGCTAATAGTGGCCAGTAATTTCATTCTATACTAGCACAAGGATCATTGTAATAGAAAACAAGTAATACAATAAAGTTACCATCTTATGTTCCACTCTTGGAATGTCTTTTCTACCAGTACTATGTGGTGTTATTACATTGGACCTTGCAACCTTCCCTCTTTCCCTAGCGTCTTCAAATATTTTGGATAGATATATATCAAGAAAGTCAGGTCAATCTTCTTTTTTTACGCCTTCAGGCACATTATTTCTCAATTCAGCAACAGTTCCATTTTTTAGAAACTCATCGCAAACTGCATAAAGGGTGGCCTTTTTATATTTCCATGATTTTTTTGCTTTCATCAAAATCCTTTTTTTAGCAGCTACAGGTACGTTGTAAGTAGACTGCACAGGTAATTGTCAAATATTATAAGTCACATACAAAAATCAATCAAAAGAAGGTTATGACAACAAACCCTTGATTTTGTGGTTTTTACAATATACTGAAATATACTAAAAAAACCCAATATACTGAAATCCATAACACCAACAGATGAATTAGATGATTATATCAAATTGAATTGGTTATAAAGAAGAAGAAAACTATTATATAAGAAACCCTCAGTTTAATTATAATTTCATAGAAAAGTAAGATGAATCAAATGATTATATCAAAATCGGAAAGAAAAACAAAAGAAATCCTTACTGATTTCGAGTCTTGATCTGTCCGAGGTTTCCTCGCTTCAATATGTTTAATGATATTAGAAAATGGAACTGAAAAATCAGAAAGTTTCAGTAGAGAAAGGTTATGAGAAGATTTCATCTTTCATAAATCCACGATGGAGGAGAATACAGAGGTGGTTAGTTTCTCTATCCGCTTCAGTCTTGACTCGGGTATTTTCGTTTTAAGAGTTAAGATTTTAGGTTTTGGCCGTTTTATTTTTTTCCAAAATTTCTTAATGGTTTAATCCGTGAAAAAGAAAAGATTGCGTCTTCCGGGAGTCGAACCCTGGTTTATTGCTTGGCAGGCAATTACTTTTTTTATTTTTAACTTCTGGAGTGGAACGGGAACGTACGGGGGTAAATATCAACTAGATAAAATGACACATTTTTAGTGTTATACTCCCTCGGTTCTCTTTTAATAGGCCAGTTTCTATAAATAAAAATTTCAAAAAAATAGGTCAGTTTCCTAATTGGGAAAGTCAAATGTTATTTTAATTTTTGAGACCACTTTTCTCTTAACTTCTTTTGATGACAAGTGTCATGTGGACCACTTCACTTTAATTCTTTTGCTAACAAGTGTCATGGGGACCATTTCATGTCACTTCTTTTATTGACAAGTGTCATGAGGACCACTTTCAATGATTAATTCTCTTAATTTCCTTAAATTTCGCTAAAAACAAAACTGGCCTATTAAAAAAGAACGGAGGGAGTATATCAGATTCAAAATATTCGACACATGCGAACTGTAACATTTAACGACACCCGAGAGCTGTCCTTTTTCGCGAAAACCAAGTGTCCTACAAACCTGGTTTTGGACTAGCGAGACTAAGTTTACGAGTGACTAGCGAGACTAAGTTTACGAGTGGATATGTTTTCACTCCAGCAGGAGGGTTTGTTTTTTGGAAGATTCCCAAACATACATCTATTGCTCAATTCATTATGGAATCTGAGAGTATTGCGTTAGATAAAGCACGAGAGGGGGCCGAGTGCCTAAGATGCTTTTATAAAAGACATTACTCTCTGGCATAGGCCTGTGCCCGCTATATCTATACATTGTGTTAGCCAACCTATAATAGCTAAAGCTAAAAATAACTAATCTCAATCGGCGTTATTTCCATTGATTGGATAAAGTCCATGGAGAATATCACACAACTTTTGACGAAAGGTTTATACAAAGAGATAGTTAAAAATGCATCGAGGGGGATGGGGCTTTAGGCTCATAAATTAAACTTGCCATGAAGGATACTAAACCTTGCTGAGTGGAGATCCCAAGATCAAGGTTTTGAATGAGATAACTAATTTGTAGTGGGTAAAGGTAAACACTATCATAGAATTACATTCTCTGTCCCTTCCCTATGGTGTAGACGTGATACTGTGAAGGATGATTTTTAAGAAGTCTTAATGAGTTATATAGTTTCAATTTAAGATTGAAGTGAGGTGTAGCAGTAACACTCTTTATGGAAAATCACCTATCTAAATGAGGAAGTGGGCCGCTTCCTATGAGAATATGATCTTTGATTTTCTAGAGCATTATGAGAAACAGGATATGTCCAGGGCCAAATTGAACAAAACGACACGAACTTGGCAGTAACTTTGGAGATATCATCTGTGGTTATTATCACGAATTACATCAAACGCTAGCAGTTCAAGACATCGCGTTCATTGTCTTTAGCAAGTAATTCCAATAATATCTCACTAAGCAAAGATTCAAGACCTCATGGACACCTCTGCTTAAAATGGTATTTCCTGCGTTTTTTATATGATTTTCGTTTTTGATGGTTTTGGTATTACTGGACCTTAGGACCTAAGGGTCACTAAGGGTTCACTAGTTCATGCTTTTTCATTTTGGTGAAAAATACCTTTAGTCTCACACGTGAGAAACTAAAGATGAAAGCTCTCTATACTATTATGATTTGTGCAATTTATATTATGACACTGGGGTCAACACACTTTTGTGTGAGGGAGAGGACGTAAAAATGACTAGTATGATTTCAACACTTGCACGATTCGTCTATCTGTTCAGTCTGTTTGGGTCGTGAGATTTGGATGTTGATTTACCAAGATCTATCTGTATTTTCATGTTTTATTGAGGTTTTCATTCATGTGGGGATTCTTGGAAACAATATTTATTAATTATTATTTTAAGGTTTTAACTAAATAAAATTAATTTATTGTTTTCTTTGTGAATGAAACTTATTAGTCCCACATTGTGGAGTTTCCATTTTTTAATAGTTTTAAGAGACTATATAAACATTTTAGTCCCACATCGGGGAGTGCCTCTTCTTAAAGGCTAGTTTGGTATTGCTGTGAATTTTAGAAAAGCGCTATTCTGTTGTGTTGTGTTGTGCGTTGATGTGTTGTGCTGTGAAAATAAATCGGCATGACTTTTGGTAATAATTCTAAAAGCACTGTGCAATTAACAAACTGTAAATTCTGTTTGGAAAACTAATATTTAAAAGTGATGGTGATGTAGTTAATGACGAAAATAAACATACTTCAAAAATTAGTTTTAAACGCAATTTTATTATAGTAAATTATATTTCTAATTTTAATATATTTAATAAAATATAAGTAATGTGTATTTTATTATTTTATTTATTTAATTTTATTTATTTAATTTTATTTATTTAATTTTATTTTATTAATTTTACTATTTAATAAAAAATATTATTATGGTTTGCTTAGAAAATATTATTATTATTTTTTAATGTTTATTAAATTTTTTATTATTTTTATTTTAATAAATTATTGTATTTATTATTTTAAATAAAAAATAAAATAAATTGAGAAATAAAATAAAAGTTAGAAATATAATGTTAAATGTAATATTTGAAGGTAAAATTTGTCTTTATAATAAATTAACAAAGTTAAAATAGAGAATCAATTAAATCGAATTATGTGGGTCCACAGCTTCTGCTTTTCCAGCTTTTAAAAGCTAGTGCTGAGTAGCTTTTAAAAGCAGGCCTAAAATGAAAGTGCTTCTCTCCGAAAGCACTTTGAAAAAAATTTACCAAACACAATTTTTGGTAAAAGTTTGTTACAAATTTGTTACAAAGTGTTTTTAGTTGAAAAAAAGCAATCCCAAACGGGGCTTAAGTTGTATTTGTCAATTATATAAACAAATTCTCCACTTTTGTAAAATCAATGGGAAAGAGGTTTCTCTATATTTTAAAGAGACCCCAAAGGGAAAATATTTTATATTGTTTTCTTAAGCGTTCGCGATTTTCCTTAAGAATTTTTTCGGAATTGTCAAACTCAAATTGAGCATCTACGACATGTGCTAGTAGTAGGTATAATAGGATGTACAGAGCGCGATGTACAGAGCCCGACGACATATGCTAGTAATAGGTATAATAGGATGTACAGAGCGCGGTGTACAGAGCCCGACGTAAGCTATTGGCAAAATTTGTTGTAGAAGCTTGTACATCCACAAGGACATTTGCCAAGGTCTGCTGTGCAACCATAACTTTAGGCATTAACTGAAATGTTTAAATCTGTTCGAGTTCTTCACCAGCGTTTAGGAAACCTCTCATGGCTCCTTGTGGCACCAATAATAAATTGGAATGTTTCAAAATCAGCAAATGATTATATAATCTGAGCCTTTTCCCATTTATTAAAATAAATAAAATATATCAAAATAGACAGAAAACGATACCGAATACAAAACCTAGATTTTCACAAGACCTCTGATCCAAAGGCTACATCACTTAAACATCTTACTATAATAAAGAAAAGGGGGACTTTTCAACCGTGACCCCCCTTTTTTACTTAACTACCCTCTGTTTGAGGAGATAATTTCAACATCAACCCAAACAGACCGACGTTGCCTTCCGTCTTCCTCATCATAACTACCTCCGCCACCATCGTTGATGTCGCCGAAAATGGTGGTTACCCTCTACTGTTCTAGAGACTACAGTTACCAGAACTTGAATCACGGAACCAAATCACCTATCAATTTAACTACACTGGAAATATCTTCACTATGAGTCATATATGAGTAATCTTACTAGTAAGATGATTGAATCACAGATTCAAATTAGTCGACAAAATAAAAACCCAGATCCAATTACTCAAAGAAGAAGAATTATAGTAATCTTACTATAACAAGACGAAGACACGCGAGAAAAAAAATCTTTCTAAATCGTTAATGGTTGTGTTGTAACTGCAGACGGTGGGTGGAGTCGTGGAGGTGGTGGTAATTGAAAATTACGCTAGCTATATTTAATTTGCTATGGAGTCTGGACCTTTTCCTATAGGCCACCTGTCTCTTCCACGTTTATACTAACCACAATGCATTCCCGTAGCTACTAGAAAGAAAAAAAGAAAAGGTATAGATTAAGTGAGGCGATGACATTTCAGGGAAGCGAACACGAAAAACATATACATCACCTGATAATAACACATTCACTTTTACTATTCTTAATTATGAAAAGAAAATTTAGACATTTAGGTGATCTACATTTCGCAAGATATCAAAATCTCAATGGAGCCACGAATCCACATTATTTAGGTAAAATTGCGAGGAAGACGCATATTATGCATTTGTTTTTGCTGTAATTAAAAGAAAGAAAACAAAATAAAACTAAATTTTCTGATCGTTAGACATTATGTTTGTGGCAGGTGCGTAGCACATGCGATTTTATTAGTGTGTAATAGTTGTTTTTCCAACAAAAATGATTTGCGATTTCCAATTTTAGTGCTCCAATTGCTCCCAACATTAGGTGGAGTCCACGTAAGCCAACTTTAGGAAAATAAAATGCGAATGCATTAATGCTCTGTGTCGATTAAAACTTGATAGTTCTTCCTCTGTCTTTTTCTCATCAATCAATCTGCAAACCCTAAAAAAGCATTTGACCGTAATTTGATATCACCATTTTTGCTACCAAGATTTTGATTTCCATGATCTTCAATTCTACAACTTATCATATATCATCATCCTCAAATCTGCACGACTGCACAGTATTCTTTTCTTTTTCTTAAGGGAAGTAAAATATGCAAACTATGAAATTGGAGATAGACAATTACAAGCTGCCAAAAAAAAAAAACATCAACTTTTGAGAAGCAAGTAAAAAATTGGACTGAATTCCCATCCATGATCTTACACCTCATAGTTTCACTTTACCTATACCAGAGAAATCTACAAAGTAACCTATACAAACCCTTTCTAGGTCAAGAATTCGTAAGTCGTGACCACGCATTGGTGGTGAAAGATCTAATGAAGAATCAATAGTTACAAATTGAATAAAATAGTCAATTATCAATCAAAAGATGGAATTTTGCTTCGATAGGCAACGTGAGTTAATACATGGAGTATCTAATGGAAATTGTAGAGGATGGATTTCCACAAGTGAGTAGTTAAACCAATGATGTTTCATATTAAAAGTTTCAAATGGAAATTTCGTGGAAATAGTTATAATACATGATTAAGTAACGATCTCTCGATTCCATCATACTATTTAGTTTGCAAGTTCAAATCTTATAGACAAAAAGAACTCGATATTAGATTGTGTTCTCCAGAGATCAAAAACCTTTGCTTTTGAAACACAATCAAAATCAACAATCAGCTTGAAAATATGGTTTATTAGGATTAGTTAAGGAAAAGTCCACCTAGACGTCATCTAATGTTGGGAGCAATGGGAGCACTAAAACCGGGAGTCACAAATCATTTTCGTCTTTCAAAGCAGATACCACAATGCTTTTCGGATGACCAGTAATTGCTCATTTTTACCTAATATAGAATCACGGTAATGTACGAGAGCGAATAAGTTCGTCTGCTTTTCAGTTTTCTCCAATATCTTAAAACATGCGTATGTACTGAGAAAGCAGTGAATGCTCGATAGAGGTTTAGTAAGTGACGAACTACACTTATTGATTTGAAATGCAATCCATTCATTCCTCTCTTTGCCTTTCTCTGCATATGAGAAGCCAATTTATTTAAGAAGTCTTTAAAATGCTTGCGTTTTTAGGGGCCACTCAAAAGGATTTAGGGGCCATCAATTTATACCCATCCAAAGACTCTAGTTAAGGGGTACCCTATATGATATTGAAGTTACATAAATGCCCTTCTGGTAAAACCGTATAAAAACCAAAACAACAAAAATTCTACTCATTTCAACTCTTCTTCTTCCAGTTTCATATCTTCCGATTGTGGAAGCAAAAAAACTTTCCTCGTTCAACCGAAACATCGCCGCGAATCGTAAAATCAAAACATCGTCGATTCGTTTATAAAACAATGGATAAGGTAAATGAAACCCACAGACCTAGAACCAAAAATGTTGCTCGGGATATCGATCCAAAGATTGGGATTTTAGAAAGAAATAAAGAAATTCTTGCTGCAAATGAAGAAGAACGCGAAGAACAAGTACCCGGAAATATAATCGGTGGTGGCGATTCCGATAGTCAAACACTTCGTCAACTTCAAATGGCCCCAATTAGGTAAGAATCTATCATTTTTGGTGTTTATTTCGCTTTAATTCGACGAATCGAGAAAAAAAAATTCTAGGGTTTTCGGTTTTTTATCCAGATTCGGGCGATATTCATGCTTATTTACTTCCGAATGTAGTCGTGTTCTTCGTTTCTCAAGAACATCGACAGTATTCGGGAGATATATTTGTTGGTTATCTGCCGAATATTGTTGGCCATATCTTTATGGATACAAACTGGTAATAATCGGTAGTTGGATGAATTTTTTGGCTTCCGAATATATTTAAGTAGACACACAGTATTCGGAAGTACACTCACTACCGAATATATATATTGAAAAAATCTCAAAATTTCTGATATAGGAAAAATCCCATTTTGGTGCCAGTATTTATTCGGAAGACAATATAATGTTTTATACCTCCGATTGTGTAGGATAAAATTTTAGAGTTTATGAACTCCAGTTGATGAATATTCGGTTGTAAACATGTTTAGTTATACTCCGATTGTTTTTCATTCGGGAAAAATATTTGTCTTCTTACCTCCGAATTTGTTTATTCGGGTTATAGTTTTGTACTTTTTCTTCCGATTGTGTAGGATGAAAAATTTAGATCTTCTGAACTCCAATTGATGCATATTCGGTTGTAAATATGTTTAGTTAGCTTTCGATTGTTTTGTATTCGGGAACAATATGTGTCTTTTTACGTCCGAATGTGTACATCGGGTTATATTTCCATACTTTGTCTTCCGATTGTATAGTTTGTAAATATTGTTCCTTTCTTTGTTGTTTAGACAAAGTCGAGAAAGGAGGAAGAAAGTGACAGCTAGTGCTAGGAGGGAAAGGAGCGCCAAAGATAATTCAAGTGCTCAACAAAGCTTACAAGAACAAAGCAGTCAACAAGGAGTGCAACCAAGTGCTGAACAAAGTGTAGAACAACAAGGCAGTGAACAAGGGGTGCAACCAAGTGTTGAACAAGCCGCTCAACAAAGTGCAGAACCAAATGCTCCACAAGTTACACCCCACCATGAAATTGAACCAGTTGATCCAGTGCCAAGAGTAGAAGAAGAAGGACAACCAAGTGGTACCCAAAAAGCCAAAAAAGGAAAAGATGGTGTAAAGAATGATATTGCTAAGAAAGCATCACATCTTGTCCCTCAGCACTTGAAGAAGAAGGGTATTCTAGCAGGCACAATCCTTGGGCTACCGGCGGATGGAGGAAAATTGCTATTTGGATACAAAGACTCATGGGCCAGAGAAATATACGAAACCGAGGTAATAAAATTACTATTTTTTATTAATGTATTGTGTATGTGTTATATCGTAATATTTGTATTAAGGATTTTTTTATGTACTTTAATAGGATCATCAAGATGCGGTCCGTCTACTCAAACCTACCGCCGCACCAACAAAAATGCTTGCGTGGCCTTTATCCGGTGAATGTGAAAGGTTCAAGTCAATTGTTGCCAACTCGGGGTTAGCTAATGCCGCCGAGAATTCATTGTTGGAACATGATCGTGTGGCCATATCGGCGTTCGTGGAGAGAATGTATCCTGAGACCGATACTTTTCATATGCCGTTTGTGGAGATGACGATTACTCCGGATGATGTTGTGCAGATTCTTAACCTTCCCGACCAAGGCACAGCTGTGAAGTTTAACTACACAAAGCAGTTAAGTTGGGCACAACTTTATGCTCTAACTAAAAAGTGCTTAGGTTGGTATGAAGAGACAACAACAGCGGAGTTTAGGAGGCATGCAAGTTACAGAACAAGACAGATCAACATTACAGCTTTGATGAATATGTTCCGAGGCACCTTGGAGAAGGAAAAGAATGGAACGTTAACTGATGAGCAAGTGAACCACGCTGCCACCGCATATCTCCTTTGTGTATTGGGATGTGTCATATTTCCCAATACTTCTGGAAACCGGATCGACGCCAACCTTATACAACTTTTGGATCCTCTCCATGAAGTCGGTGACTATTCTTGGGGCACGGCATGCCTAGCATTCTTGATGGAAGAGTTGAGAAAGGCTTCGAGGCTAGGAACCTGCCAAGTTGCCGGGAACGTGGCTCTATTGCAGGTTTTTTCTTTAACTCTATAACTCACTCTATAGTTATTCGGTAGACAATACATATGATGCATATCCATAACTCCAAATGACGCATATTCGGTAGGAAATGATCCATCTCTTTTTCCGAATGTTGGTTATTCGGTGGTTAGGTACTTATTTTGTTTTTCGATTATATACAATCGGAAATATTCTTTTGATATTAGAACCGAATATACAGGCCAGAAAATCTATAGGTTACTGAACTCCAAATGACGCATATTCGGTAGGACATTATCCATCTCTTTTCCCGAATGTTGGTTATTCGGTGGTTAGGTACTTACTTTGTTTTCCGATTATATACAATCGGAAATATTCTTTTGATATTAGAACCGAATATACAGGCCAGAAAAGCTATAGGTTACTGAACTCCAAATGACGCATATTCGGTAGGACATTATCCATATATTTTCCCGAATGTTGGTTATACGGTGGTTAGGTACTTACTTTGTTTTCCGATTATATACAATCGGAAATATTATTTTGATATTAGAACCGAATATACAGGCCAGAAAAACTATAGGTTACTGAACTCCAAATGACGCATATTCGGTAGGAAATGATCCATCTCTATTTCCGAATGTTTGGTATTCGGTGGATAGGTACTCAGTTGTATTTCCGATTATATATAATCGTAAATAATGTTTGGAAATTACTACCGAATATACACAATCTATTTACTAAAACTTGGTTTCTTATGTATATAGGCATGGATCTTTGACCACTTCCCTATCCTGAAGTTGGCCGGAGAGAACCCGGGGTGGTGCAAAGGTACTCCTAGAGGAACAAAGTATATATTTGAAGACAACCGTTCTAGGAAAAAAGAGAAGCAGTTGATTCGCATGAGGGAGATTTTTGACCAATTGAAGGCCTCAGACGTATGCTTTGATCCATACAAGGAAGATCGAGCCAGTGGGCATATAAATGTTCGGTCGGACTTGTCCCTTTATTTTGGACCATTGTGGAACCCTACAGGATATGTGATGTATAACCCCTCTAGGGTGATGCGACAACACGGGTATATACAACAACAACCTGTGGAGAAAATGGGGGATTACTACAAATTGGAGTTGGAGTTGTGCTCTTCTAGTGGTGATAATCTCACGATTGTTCACACAGGTCCACCTACTGTTCTTGATAACTGGGATAAGAGGAATGACTTCATTATCGACACTGGTAGACGAACCACCCGAGGTGATGAAAATTCTCCAGACTATATGAGTTGGTATAACAAGGTATCACATCCTTTGGTTATCCGTGAAATCAAATCCAACACTACTGCGGCGGGTTCAAGTTATAATTGTATCATCAAAGACAAACCAGCTGGTTATGATAGACTGGTGCGTGTTCTTATATCTTTGTTCATTTTATATTATTCCTATAAATCTTAGGTAATTACCGTTTGATGTTATGTCATTACGTATAAAAAACAGGTGAATAGGTTCAAGCGTGTTTCCAAAATGTTAACTGCATGCCTGAAGAGCGGAGATCCCATGCCAGCTGAGAAGATCAAAGAGGCTAGAGATCTAGTTGATAATATGGATAACGAAGATTATGCTGCCCAGTTTGGGGAGAAAGTCACGAAGAGGCATCAGCCCAAGGTGGCAGTATCAAAGACAGGTAAAAGAACTCGAGCTTCATCGAGCGCTGAAGCTGCTCCAACTGAAGGTGCTCAAACCCGTGGTCGTGCAGGACTGGGAGGTAGTCACGGTCGTAAAGTAAAGAAGAGTAGATAAATAACAATGATTTGTGTTGTACATTCGGAAGTTTGGGTAACTAAGTTAGACAAGTTCAAATGACAATGATTTGTGTGGTACATTCGAAAATTTTGGTAACTAAGTTAACTTCCGATTATTTGAAGTTCAAAATTTGAAAACTATCAGTTTTTCCCAAATTCTGATTTTTGGGTCATCGTACATTCAGAACTTTACAAAAAAAATTATCCTCCGAATATTACAATTTCAAAACAAACCATCCCATGGCTCTAGGTGGTTCCAAGGGACAATATAGAAGGTTAGACACTCCATATTCTGAAGTTTTGGTAACTGAGTTAACTTCCGATTATTTCAAGTTCAAAATTTGAAAACTATCAGTTTTTCCCAAATTCTGATTTTTGGGCCATCGTACATTCGGAACTTTACAAAAAAAATTATCCTCCGAATATTACAAGTTCAAAACAAACCATGTCATGGCTCTAGGTGGTTCCAAGGGCCAATATAGAAGGTTAGACACCCCATATTTGGATGTTTTGGTAACTGAGTTAACTTCCGATTATTTCAAGTTCAAAATTTGAAAACTATCAGTTTTTCCCAAATTTCTGATTTTTGGGCCATCGTACATTCGGAACTTTACAAAAAAAATTATCCTCCAAATATTACAAGTTCAAAACAAACCATGCCATGGCTCTAGGTGGTTCCAAGGGCCAATATAGAAGGTTAGACACCCCATATTCGGAAGTTTTGGTAACTGAGTTAACTTACGATTATTACAAGTTCAAAATTTGAAAACTATCAGTTTTTCCCAAATTCTGATTTTTGGGCCATCGTACATTCAGAACTTTACAAAAAAATTTATCCTCCGAATATTACAAGTTCAAAACAAACCATGCCATGGATCTAGGTGGTTCCAAGGGCCAATATAGAAGGTTAGACACCCCATATTCGGAAGTTTTGGTAACTGAGTTAACTTCCGATTATTACAAGTTCAAAATTTGAAAACTATCAGTTTTTCCCAAATTCTGATTTTTGGGCCATCGTACATTCGGAACTTTACAAAAAAAATTACCCTCCGAATATTACAAGTTCAAAACAAACCATGCCATGGCTCTAGGTGGTTCCAAGGGCCAATATAGAAGGTTAGACACCCCATATTCGGAAGTTTTGGTAACTGAGTTAACTTCCGATTATTACAAGTTCAAAATTTGAAAACTATCAGTTTTTCCCAAATTCTGATTTTTGGGCCATCGTACATTCGGAACTTTACAAAAAAATTTATCCTCCGAATGTTTTATTCGGAGGGAATACGTGTATCGTTAGCAACCGATTCTAGTGCATCATTGGTACGAAACCTCAACGGCCAAATTTTCAGAAACCTCAACGGCCATATTTTCAAAAATTAGAGCCGCTGGAACTCTAATCTATATAAGGAGGGTAACCCCTCTCAGTTATTATTGAGTAAAAAATCTGAATGAAAAACCTTTTCAATGGAAAGTCCATCATCAATCGACAACATACTTCGAAGATGCAAGCGAACAACTACATCAATTGCAGCAATGGAAGAAGAAATACAAAAAAGGAACAAACAACCCAAAAAAATTAAACCATCGTTAGTGGCAACGAAGGAGGAGGAAGAGGAAATCAAGGCTAAGAAGCGAGGTGAAGAACAATTCCATCATAGATAAAGATTAAAACAAGTTGAGGAAGAGATCGAATGGATAAAAAATTATTACATTGTGAAAGATCTACCCAAAGAACAGCAGGACGATCGTATATTTTGGATTAACGTTTCATTGGGTCCTTTTGTTGGTAAGTACAAGAAGCCACGCCACAATTATGAACCATCCCATGTTTCTTCAAGGGTGCACCATGTTATAAAATTGTACACCGAGTACAATCGTATTCTTGCTAGGCACAGAGACGACAGGTTTGCGGCACAAGATGCTTATTCTAAGTGGAGAGGAGAATCGTTTCTACATTTCGAAGACGCGTTGATTGTTGCATCTCGGACTGGGAAAATAGAATAACATGTGATGTTTGAGTGCTGTAAATTCAAATTTTTAATATTAATCGGCGGTTTGATAAAATATGGAATTCCCGAATATGATTAATCGGATTGAAGTGTTATAATACTGTTGTTCCGATTACTGACTAATATTCGTAATCATATATCTTCACAAAAAAGTTTCCAAAAAACTTGTACAAATTACATGTTCGAAAAAAAAAAGATCAAACATCGTCATCATCAGAGGGGATCAATTCGAGTAAGTCAGCGGAAAAGTTGTGGTCCATAACGCAATCCCAATCAACCATGTTGGACTCATTTTGTTTCACCCAATCCTTGCAATGGTTCATCGGGAAGTAATCGTGCCACTTACTCAACGGAGGTAACGGACAATCTTTCTTTACTCTTAAACCGATAAAATGCATTTCATTCACAAATGCCATTACGATTCTTCTATCTTTAACTGACTCGTCGCAAGAAGTTCTTGTGGGTGCAAACGTCATGATAAGTCCATACATAGGAGGAACAAAGAAATGTACCATGCAATTCAAAACGTCCGCTAGGAGATATCCAAATTTAGGCATTGTCATCCAATACTTGGATCCGATTGTCTTCAATCCCTTTCGGCACTTCACACGCGCAACTAAGTCTTTGAACTCTTGTTCTTTGTCGTATCTATCTCCTCGCCTCATCATCTCCATATAAAAACCCTTTTCCTTCACTAGTTGTACCGCCATCTTATTTCTTAAATATTGGCATTGGGTGACATCTTCGATATCCGCCTCTTTAAAGTAACCCATTTGTTCCGTAGCAACGTGAAACCCACAATTTCCATCCCCATCAACCTCGTCGGTCGACAAAACAAATAGAATGATAAGTGGAGGGAGTTGTTCCAAATACTCTTTGTATATTGTATATGTGGATCGATTTGGTCTTCCATTAAGATCCCTAGGGCAACGAAGAGTACCTTTGTCCTCTTTTATAGTAAGAATTTCCATTGATTGGGTTTGTTGCGAGGCGTTCATTTGCTCAACAACTTCTTCGACAACATTGGCTTGACTTACTTGAGAAGGCTCTGTAGAGATCTTTGGCCTTACTTGTCGGGTGGTTGGTCCACTTTGATCATTTCTTGGACGACCTCTTTTCTTAGGCTCCGGCTCATCTTCAAATTCGGCTTCCGAACGCTCGTTCCTAGACAATATTCTTTTATTAGACAAATACTCCTTCAACTCTTTTCTTTGGATGGTCCTCGACACTTCGGTATTCGGCCTATCGGTGTTCTTTTGCTTAATAGGTTCATCAACCTCCCTTAAAGAAGGGTGAAGGGCTTCCTCCAAATTATGCATCAATATTTGCTTCTTGGTGCCGTTTGATGTAGCGTAACGCTCGTCTATTCGTGCACACAATTCCGACTCCAAGAAAGACGGACCATCAACTACCGGGGTGTTCGGAGTGAAATTTAATTGCTTCCAAAACGGGTGAATATCATCGATGTCAATCACTTCAACATACCTACCCAACTTATGACGACACGGGAGTCCAATACCTATCATATCCTTGCAAACACAAACCGTATTCTCGTCATCATAAGTTTTATATAACTTCAATTGTTTCATCATGCGATTTATTGCCCATCTTGAAACTTTATGAACAACTCCCCTTAGAAGCAATTTTTCCTTAATATGTTCCATCGGGAATTGGTGTACACTAAATTGCATACATTTCCTAATCTTTATGAGATCACGATTGGTGAATTCATGGATTGCTTCTTGGATCGACATAACTCCATTTTGACTACCAATTAGTATTTTCTTTAGTCGACCATGAGATCCCTCCGCAATGCTTGTCGCCTCGTTCTTGAAGTTACGATATTCATATGTCCATGCAATCACAAACCTCTCCTTAATCGTTTACCATTGTTTTTTTACAATACTCAACCGGTTTTGGGTAGTCCGTGCCGTATTCATCCTCAAATTTGTTCAAGTTACATTCGTAAATTTCCTCGGTCATCGACCAAACGATTTTGTCCCATGCTTTCATGAACATTTTCCAAATAATTCCATCCTCCTTCCACTTTTCTTCAAATAGCCTATCCTCTTCCTTACGTTCTTCCACGGTTAATTTACTAATGCGCTCATCCTCTTCCTTTGACCTCTTGGTACCCTTCCTTGGTATTTTAGCTTGGAAATGATGATGACAATTGGATTTGAGATTGCATTGAATGTGCCACGTACATTGCAAGTTTTGGGCTTCCGGAAACACTACCGCTATTGCATGCATTAAGGCTTGATCGTTATCCGTTACAATAACCCTTGGAAAATTATCACCGTTATAAATGGACCTCAACGTCTCCAACATCCAAATGAAACTCACATTGTTCTCATGATCCATTAAACCCCATGCAATCGTAAACGTGTTTTTGTCCGAAGTATGGCAAGCATGTTCAACAACGGCATGTTATACTTGTTTGTCTTATAAGTAGCATCTATCAACAAAATTTGATGAAAGCATTTACTTAAGATCGCACTCGCTTTTTGGATACGCATAGACCTCACCGTCTGCATTTGATGTGGTTTTAACTTGGAAACCATTACATGTCCAATTAAATCCAACGGATCATCATAGTTGTGACAACCGTTATCAACTTTATACATTTTATACTCTTACCTTTAATACCATCGGGCTTATAGAAGACAATCTTAAATGGGCGTCCTATCTTCTTGGTATTGATTCGGTATTTCCTATTCGTCTTCCGTACGTACTTACTATTCTTTCCCTCGTGACTCTTTCGCGTCCCACCTCGCTCGCAAATCATTTCAAATCGAGTGTCACTAACATGATTATTTTGAACTACCACGCACATGTTATCTTTTGCCTTGTTCATAAGCCATTCCTTTGTCTCTTTCTTACTTCCAAATGTCTAAACGTGCATAAAACAAAACAAATAAGCATAACCATTTAACATATAAATTTTGAAGAAAAAAAAAGTAGTAATGAGTATACCAAATCGTTTGCATAGCATAGGGAAGTGTCGGGCCTCAAATAGAAATCATCAACAAACTCTTCAATGGCCTGCATATGAAAGCAACAAATTATTATACAATAATCGGAGGTTATTAAATAAGTCAAACTGCCGAATATACTATATTTGGAATCCTATCGGTTACCCAAAACACCCGATTTATGCAAATGAATGTACACAGTTTACTGAGTGCAAAAAATGATATAATCGGAAGCTAAAATATATAGTAAAACAGCCGAATATAAATAACCGGGAGATAACTTTAATCGATAAACATCCGATTTTCAAGTTTTCGGAAATTTTATTTTGAGGCCACTGTTATATTCGGCAGTCAAATAATGTTAAACTATTACCGATTGTAAAGGATAAGAATACTGAGTTTTGAAATTTTTTGGGGAATTCGTTTTTGGGGCCATTCGGGGGTAAATAACTCTACATAACTACCGAATGAAGATTTTTTTGGAAAACCAGTTTGGGATTTTTTCTCATATTCGGCAGTAAACTACTATCTTGGAACTACCGAATATACATATTTGGTACTCAGTGTGTTATATTCGTAAGTTTATTTGAGAAATTATCTACCGAATCTAGATAGTTCATGGCATTCAATGCATGCAATAATAGGTTTTTCTTGTTTACAAAAGCACACAAACGCATGCAAATCGAGTATTTGAGTTTCTTAACACAATACCTGTGTTTTACATGCATCGTTAGCTTCAATATCAGGCGATTCTCCATTTTCTTTCATGAAAGGGTCGTCTAGGTTTTCCTCTCCACAAAAGTTTGAATCATTCAACATATACCCCAAATCGTCTTCTCTAAACGGTCGTGAACCCTCAACATTTTGTTATTTGCCATGATTCTCACCTTCTTCTTCATATCCATCCATTTTTGTAGTGATAAAATGAGTTTTCCCCTTTTTCCTTCACATTCTTCTCTATAACTCTAACAACTCAAAAATGAAAAGGAAATGAAAAAAATGAAACAGAAATCATTCTAATACTGCACCGACTACAATCGGAAGTCTGGGTAATATTTTGGCTTCCTATTACAATCGGAGGATAACAATGTTATCATATCCTCCGAATATATAAGGGTAATTTCGCCATTACGAATTACGCGAGATAAGGGCTGACTACATTTTCCCTTTGGGTGACCTTTTTTGTTTTATTGTTGTTCCCTAAATCCTTTTGAGTGGCCCCTAAAAACACGAGGTTTAAAATGATTGATTATTGAGTTCCCGACAGTTAATTAGGATGATAAGACATTTCTTGTGTCTCATAGAAGATATACACAAAATTGGTCAACTAACCAAATAGTGACAATTTTTTGGTGGAAAAGACATGTAAAATTTGATACTGCTCAAATGTACAAGAATGTAAAAATAGTCGGGATGTTTCATCGTATCCATTTTCAAATACTTTTTCTTATTTTCAATTTACATCATGATGTATCCAGTTTCATCCTCGCTCTTTTTAAGTTTAAGACAGGATGAATCCAGTTTCATCCTTGCTATTTTTTTGGTGTCCATTTCACTCATACTAATTTTTACTCGTCCATTAGAATCATGTTTTAAAAATATTTGATCAAATAACCCATTTTCCAGACAATATACTGGATGACAAATGGCATGATAAAGTTAAAGTATACATAAAACGGGACAGGTGTTAAAGATCGTAGACAGCAGACAGCTGTATGGGAAATTTTTGAACTTGGTCTTCAAGAAACGTGGCCTACGTTAAGCCAACAGAAGATCCCATTCTCTTGACGAGAGACCGTAGTCTCTACCGATGCAAAACTCCTCAGGACATAGCTACGTGGAAATGGTGTAATTATTCGAATAACATATTTTGTACATGAATAAGTGCACTGTGCACCTATGCTACTTTTGCTTCACATAGCTATAATGCTATATGTAGTGAAGATATGGGTAATATAAGGGCGATATCTTAATTGCCAAAGAATTCCATGGACGAGCAAAATAAAATCGTAAAGCAAGTTAAATGGTTCTGTAGAATTCCCCGTCATGGGGAAATTCAATCTTTCTCCCATGTTAATACCCGAAAATTCCCATCCCGAAAGAGAGCAAGCCTTGCATTCAAATCATTTCGTACGCTAAACTGTAACTGATCTAACAAATACAAAAGTTTACCCCAGACTGAGCCAAATTTAGTAGCAGTTTCACATGGAAAATTTACTCTCAAGTAGCTTCGTAATGCACTAATAATTCTGGATCCAGTGCATTGTAACAAGCTACATCCGGATTTGATTGCTTGCTACGACCATGAGCCTCAAGAAAAGACTCAACAACGAAAGAGCTAATACAAAATGATGCCTAAAATCAAGAAGCATAGGGAAATCAGTTTGATCACCCCATGACGAATAAATAGGGGTAGACCCCGTAACGAGTTCAACGAGAAAAACCCCATGCCGCAGTATATATCTGATTCTTGGCCAAATTTGTTGCAGAAGCTTACGTCAGGCTCTGCATATCCACCAAGACATTTGCCAAGGTCTGCAATTTTGAACCGGACGAAGCCGATCATCCAACGATCGTAACAATTATAAAATCTGTAACCGTAAGATCATCCGAAAAGTATGACCACAAAAGTGTGACGGACAAAATCCGATTGAATCACCCTATAGAAGGCCTCCTTTAAAAATCGGCCAAAAATAGATATAATATATCAAAATACATAGAAAAGTTACCCGCTACACGAAGTACAAAACCCAAACTTACACAAGACCCATCCAAATGTTACATCAACTTTTACTTTTACAGAATAACCTATTCAAAACCTAGTGGACATAAGCTACCAACATAATTCTACTCCGGTAGTGCTGCTTTTCACTTCGGTGTTCGGGCTTAGCCCGACACAATTTTTACTTTTACATAATAACACCTTTTGAAAATACGATGAAAATCACTTCGCAGACCTATTAACCAGAAGGTGTGTGGAAAAAAATTTATGTAAGCAGTGGAAGGAACCACACATAAATTCTGTTTTGGTGAGTCTTCTCCAAGAAGGTGAAAACTTGAACTATAGTATGTAACCGCAGTGAATGCCCAGGTTTGTTTATTAAAAAAAGAAAAGAAAATATGATAAAAAAAAGGCAACTATAAATCGACCTATACAAAAATCCCAAATTTCACACCGGTAGACTCATGCGATGGGGCTTACTTTACACTTTTATTATCCAAATGTTAGAATCATGGAGTTCTGTCGCACAATTCTTCCTCGGAATTTTGCGGTGTAAATTTTGGTGAATCTAGCACGGCTCTGAAAAAAAAATATATAACTGTCGGGTCTTTTTAAAATTAACAAATAAAAAAAATTCCCACTGCCCAGAATACATGGATATACAAGCTTCACCATTTTTCAGTTTTCTCCGATATCTCAAGACATGAAGACTCAAAAACCTTAATTTGAAATGCAATTCATTCATTCCTCTCGCCATCCTTTTTTGAATATGAGAAGTCGATTTATATAAGTCTCATTATTGAGTTTAGAGAGTTAATTACTAGTATGGTCGGCAAGACAACTTGTGTTTCATTAAAAGCGATTGATTATCGAGAACACACTGGATGGCAAATTGCATGGTAAAGTATATCATATGGCAGGTGTGAAAGATCGGAGGCAGCACCGCACGGGAAATTGAACCATATATGAAAGAAGTATTAATTGGATACTAGTAGTAGTACTAGTACCAACCTGCGGAACACGTGTTTTTTATGCCCAGATAAAAATCTTACCCCATTGCGTGAACGTTTGCAAAATGCAAATATGAAGCGTAGATCAGGCACGACATTTCCAGGACGGGTTTTCGTGCCGTAAGCGGAAGTGCGGAACCAAATTTTCGTGCCTAACACTCTCGACCAATTCCATGCGCCCCTGATGTTCCCTTGTTACTCTTATCATAAATGCAATTGATAGCCAGCGGTCCGTATTTGTGAAAACTCGTTAGTCCAACCAACTGAGCAGCCTTGCAAAGAATCGTGCTCGAACGAATGGTTGCTGAAATATCTAAACAGACTTGTCGTTTCAGGATCCCATAAAATTTTCTTCATCTCTTTGGAATCACAATTGAGCAAAACCTTCAAATCTAATCCTTCTGACAAACTTGTCCTTGCAACTCCGCCAAAAGATTTACCAACATTGGAACACTCTCATCATCCCAGGACAACACCTCCAATGCAGCAACAGAACCACTAACGTTACGAGTGCGGGCAGTACTTTCCAAAGTACTAATAATGTCTTTCTGATGATAAGTATGAGTAATTGGTACTGCAGCTTTCAGATCATGACCATAAATTCCCTTAATTGTTGCAGCACTCTCTGAATGACGATCTAACTTTTCACTGAACTCACTTTCTGAGGATCAGCCGAATTCACTATTATCTTTGGCTTAATTGTTACTGCCGCTTCCAGATCATGGTCAGGAGAACTAACTCGCTTAATTGGAGCAGCACTTTCTGAATGACGATCTAGTTTCTCACTGGCTTCTGCAGAACCCACTTTCTGAGGATCAGCCGAGGTAATTATTATCGCTGGCTTAATTGGAACTGCCGTTTTGAGATCATTAACTCCTCCGTCTCCATCTCTAGCTCTGGCACCATTATTACTGCTACTGCCGTTTTCTCTTTCTGTTGTCAACTGCTTTAATTGCTGATTCAAAATGTAGATCTTTCCGACATCTAACTACATACTTGCCTGTGCATCCACCTGAAAGAACCTGATAAAGTATCTTCACCCAGTACTTCTCTTTCCAGATATAATTCCATGATTGTACTTCCAAACATTTTTCTACTAGGATTGTCCCTTCTCTTAATAGCATAATCAATCTGTTAAGCTCCAGTCCTTTCTGACTATCCATTCTCATTCTGTCTTCATCATCTAAACGTTTGATCTCTTCAACTTTGGGAATTACTGATTGGAGGTGATTGTGAGCTTTTTTAAGTATGCTTTGAAACTCGTAGCTTTAGCTTTCGCACGAATAACTGCTTCTAGTAATGTTGATACCACTGCACCAAGCAGAGCTCCTCATATCAAATCAAAAGACAGTTTTTTGTAAGTACTAAAGATGAAATTTCCTCAGAAAGAAAGAATGAAGGGATTCTCAATGAACCATGTACACTTTAGTGCTGCTGAGAAAAGTTTCAAGTTTTATGAAAGCTTCAACTAAATCGAGGAATTTTACCTTTTCATATTAATTTAGACCAGTGAATCTACAATAGTTAAGTGCACTTCAGTTTTCCAACGGTCCAGAGTACTAAAAGATGAGATTTTCCCTTCACCTACTGTTTTTTTCTTCGAAGTTATTCACTAGGATTTTCCCTTCTACCAGAGCTCCTCCTGTTAACTCCAAAGACATTTTTAATAAGTACTAAAACATGAGATTTCCTCAGAAAGAATTCTCAATGAACCTCGATCAGAAAGTGGAAATTATCATGTATGCTCTGTGCTACAGATCAAAATGTTGACTTTTGTTTTAATACAGAAAATTTTATGAATGCTTCAACCAAATTAAGAAATCTGACCTTTTCATTTTAGTTCTAAGCAAGCACATCTGCAATAGTTAGCAAGGTGCACTTCAGTTTTTCAATGATCCAAGCAAGGTAGTAGGTGCAAGCGTTGCCTAGTCACTATTCAATCCATTGATTTGTCTTCCTATCGTGCAATCCAGTAAGGAACCACATTTCGAAACAAGAAACCCAAGACCTCAGCCCCTTGAGCCGTTCAATTTGCAAAGTCAACTACTTCCCATCTGACCTAGAAATTTGTCGCAGGCGGATACTTTTAGTGAGTAATTCAAAACCCAGTCACTATTCAGGCGAATACTTCCCATCTGACCTAGAAATCTGTTTTTAGGATCCTTTTAGATACCCCACATCTGAAAATAAAAATAAAAAATACAGTTACTCCACGCCTCCAGCAACCAAAGCAAGAATCATACTACTAGACCATATTTCTGTTGACATATCTGAGCTTTAAAATTCTATAAGCTGCTCATGTTATAAATATGACTCAACTAACTCTGGGAATCAACGTATGGTTTCCAAAACTGTCCAACGTAAATTTTCTAAAGCATATACCAATCAGATATCCAAATCTTTCTCAACGATCATACACTTCATAAAGCTAAAAATCCAAGTGTTTATTTATTTGCAAAATTATAAATTTTAAGACAACATTTTTTTCGTTTGCTGTAATTTTTCCCTGTTCATTCAAAAGGGACAAAAATAAAATGTAGAAGAAACTACAATAAGTGACACTTACATAGACAAACAACAAACTGGTGAAAACATCATCGCAACCGAGTACTGTCATTACCAAAATGACCTGCACAGCCAAAGAGAGATCAACTGGACCACAAAAAAGTTACTAAAATCTAAGCATTTGCAAATCCGGGACTCCATTCAACCACAGCCGCTTGGGATAGATTCTTTCATCCTGGAGAATGAAAACGTCAAGATTCCAGTTCAATTAATCAAGCAATAGCCTGATACAACATGCCTTCTTAATATGAACCACTCTAGACTGCATTCAGTAACAAGAAAAGGTGTATGGTGTACCTATGCCAATTAGAAGTGCCGAAACTGGAGTGTGTGACTTATGAGATCTTAAAAAGTTGAAGCTACTGTAGAATGCTAAACAAGCATAGATGACCACTAGCAGTAGAACATATATATACAAAATGCAAAATTCAGGTGACTTGAGGGATCTTAGCATGTTGTCACATAACTCTAATATGCTAGACGACCAATAAAACTATTTGGGTTAGATCTGAATCCCAATCTTTGACTTTGAAGAAGATGAAAAGGGATCAGGGGCATTCCGAGAATCGAACTCGGGACCTCTCGCACCCAAAGCGAGAATCATACCACTAGACCAAATGCCCAATTTATACAGTGAACAGAACTTATTCATTATTAACAAAGTTAGAGGTCAACTTGAGCACAGCCTGTCAACTCATCAGGCATGATCAGGTGATACATAGTAAGTCAGTAAACTAAGTATGCCCGATGAATGTCAGTTCCATCCCTGCACATTTGTGCAAATCTTTTTAAACACATTCAAATATATTTCAAAGAAACACCATCAACACGCAGTGTTACAATTTTACAAGGTGTTACTACTAGGGCTCAGAACAAATTTCAAACCACAGTTCAAACCAGCGCATGTAATGCTAGTCTAAAAAATAATGCAAAACAAAGAGATCACTGCATTGAAGTGAAAAACAGGAAAACTATAAAGAAATTTCTTGTTCTCGGCCATAACAGTTGCAAGTATGCAATATCAAAACATGCACGTTTCCTAACTTGTTCCCCCACACCCCAAATTTAATCTGAAAAATACCAAAGAAAACCAAAATTTTAACTTGTATGTATAATCAAATAATCAGGGTTTATCTCGAAATAGAAAAATGAAACAATTTCAATTAGTAACTCTAATTTCACGAATTTGATAGTATTCCAATTTCAATTCCAGAATAATATATTCAGTGAAGCTGTAGTATCATGAAATTACTGCAGAACATACCTTGATTGAATCCATCACCCAGTGATACCAATCCGATCCACTGACAGAGCAAAGCCAAATCAAATCAAGAGAAGGAGAGAAATCTCTGATTTAAATCGCATCTGAAAGAAGTTAGGGTCTCCTCCCAAAGAAGAAACGACGAACTGATTAAACCCCCCAACCCCTGAGCTATATCCCAAACTTTAAAAAGGCATATTCGGGCAGTCTTGAACTAGAAAGTAAGCTATCTTCCAAACACCTACAGGCGTATTTGGGCACAGGTTTGTGAGTAATTTAACTTACGCACTTACTACTCTTCCAATTTACTGTTTATTATGTGTAATATCACCAGGAAACAGGAAACATATATTCAACATAGCGAGCGAGGTATGAAATCAACTTACAATGTCTGCTTTAATAGGATGGTCATCAGGGAAAACACCATCACATCTCAATTGCACTGCAAGCAGAACTGAAGCAGCCCTTGCAAAAATCAAAAGTGATTGTACTTGAGAAAGAGGAGGTAATTCAGAGTGATAAGAATACTATACACTTCATAAAGCTAGAAATCTAAGTGGTTTTTTTTAACACAACAAAGTTATTTTTTCTTTTACCGTCATTTTTCCCTGTTCTTACAAAAGGGACCAAATTAAATATTCAGGTAGAAACTACCATAAGTGAGACTTACATATAAGCAACAAACTGGTGAAGAAATGAACTGCAGAGCCAAAGAAAGATCAACTGGAAAGAAAAAGCGACTCAAATGTAAGCATTTGCAAATCTGAGACTCCATATTCAACCATGAATTTTGAATGTCAGGTTTAAAATGCCAGACAATCACCAAAACTATTTTGGAGTTAGATCTGCAGCTCAGCTCAAATTTTGAAGATCAAAAAAGATGGGGGGGCATTCCGAGAATCGAACTCGGGACCTCTCGCACCCAAAGCAGAACTTATCTATTATCAACAAAGCCTTTCAACTCGTCAAGCAAGATCAAGTGATATATAGTAAGTCCATAAACTTAAGCATGCCCGATGAATTTCATTTCTATCCTGCACATATGTGTAATAAATTAACCAGGTTTAAAAACCTATCAAAGAAGCCTATACATGTAGTATTACAAGGCGTTACTACCATCTCCTGTGCTAAGAGCTCAAAATATATCTTGATTGACTCCATTACCCACTGATACCAATCCAATTCATTCCATTGTATACCAGAGCAAAGCTAAATCAAATCAAGATAAATAGAGATATCTATGATTCGGTTTGCATACTGAAGAAGTTAGGGTCAACGGAAGGAATTAGGATTTTTTCCAAAAGCTAAGATTTGATTATCCCCCTTTATGAAGTGAACATACGAGTATGCGAGAGAAGTAATTTTAGTCCCACATCTGTAGTGAAGTCGCATATCTCTGGAAACACACACATAATAATGCACCATTCTCCCGATTAAACACTCAATCTCAAATCTCCTAACCAAAGCAGGCATCAGAACTAATTTACAGTTACCACTGCAGGGTGATTGTGTTCATGCAACTATCATTTACCAGAACTTCTTTAAATTGTTCATGTGTTTCCTCAAAAGCTTGAGCCACAAATATTTACAGAAACTTTGCAAATGCAATAGTTAAAGAACCCAAGGTGGAGCTCTTAAAAGCTTCTGCAACATTATCTACTTTCGGTAACATTACTCCACAGAGGCTGCTCTCACATCTCACCAAACCCGAGTCCAAAGACTAAGTTGGTAAATTACAATCCTATGACAAACTATCCACTAATCTATCTGTTCAATTAAGAGAACCCTGCTGCGCCTGCCCCCTTGCATCCTATTAAGAAACTAATTACCCAAAGAACTAGACCAAAATCTACTTTTCTGTTATATAAACTTCCAAATCTCTCATAAATCTTGAAAAAAAAACACTTCCACAGAGATAATGCCAGAGCAGGCGGGCCCTCGGACTCTCCTCTCAACAAAGACACGGCGAACTGATTGAACCCTCCAGAAATTAAGCTATATCCCCTGAACTAGAACCCAAGCTATCTTCCAAACCCCTGAAGGCGTATTTGGGCACAGATTTGTAAGTAATTTAACTTACCCACTTACTAATTTCGCTAACAGCAATGATCCGATTACTAAAACCGAGCAAATACTCTTCCATTATACTGTTTATTATGTGTACTATCACAGGGGAACAGATAGATATTTATTGAACAGATCAAGCCAGGTAATGAAATCAATATGAGAACACACTCAAGTTTCTCTCCCTACTGCCATCTCACGGTAACCAAATAGCAGGTACACAACAAACTGAATTGCTACCTATGTTGGTCAAACCAAAATTAGGCTATCTTCCAAACTCCTAAGGCATATTTGGGCACAAATTTGTAAGTAATTTAACATGTTCACCACACAATTGAATCGAATACTAAATCGAACAACTAGTCTTCCATTTAAGTGTTTATTATGTGCAATTTCAGCAGGAAACAAAGAGACCGAGGTATGAAATCAACTTACAAGGTCGGATTTGATAGGATGGTCATCTATCTGGGTGAACACCATGACATCTCAATTGCACTGTAAGCAGAGCCGAAGCAGCCTTTGCAACAATAAAAAGTGCTTGTGCTTGAGAAAGAGGAGGCAACTCAGCAATAACATCTGGTTCATCGAGAGATAAGAACTCCAACAAGTTGATTTGTGCTTCGTTCATGTTTAACTGGCTTCTATTGACTGCATCGAGTACATTTTCAGGGATAATGCCACCATCTTCTCCTCCTCCTCTTCCCATTCTGTAGATTTGTTTAACCGGAAAGATGAGAATATCGAGAAGTGATGAGCTGAGCAGGAATTTCTGGGACTAAAAACTAGGGTCTGGGGTTTGATTTGTTTTTCTAACTCGTTCAGAGATTTGAGTTCTCAGAGTTCTGAGTTCTGGAATCAGTGGTTAGGGTTTTACATTAAATTCTAAAACCCAAATTTTTATTACCGTCTTAACCTTGAGGGCCTGTTTGGTTTTCTCACTGAAAAAGGCGTCAAGGATACTGATTACTGGATAAGTATGAAAATCGAAACTAGGCAACTAGCACATTAAGAAAAGAAAAAAATTGATGGAAAAGATTATATATTTACTGGCAATCATAATAACACAAAGTCATTTTTATCGAAAACATTAGAATCCATGTTAGTTTTATGCATTTTTTGACCTGGTATTTTTAGGGGCGACCCAGAAAGAATTAGGGGCGACACAAAAAGATAAAAAAAGGTCACCCAAACGTAAAATTTAGCCATCCCTTATCTCCCGTTTTTTTTAATGGCCAAACTACCCTTTACAACCGGTAGATAACTCCACAATCGGGAAGTTAATCCACAATCGGGAGTCAATTTAGTTTATATAATTTCCGAATATAAAGTATCCCCAAAATAAAATCCCCTATCTTTTGAATTTTGATTATCCTATAATCGGTAGTAAAATTTTTTATCTTGACTCCCGATTAAAGTACACCTTTGGCTAAAATGCTACCATAATCGGTACTGAATTTAGTTTATTTAACTTCCGAATATACAGTAGCCCCAAAATAAGATTTTGCAAAAATTCTCAATTTTTTGAATTTTGGTTGAGCCTATAATCGGTAGTAAATGAAGTTATCCTGACCTCCGATTATACAATAGATCTCTTTACCGAAATCCTACCATAATCGGCAGTCAAGATAGTTCATATAACTACCGAATATAGAGTTTCCCCAAAATGTGATTTTGCAGAAATCCTCAATTTTTTGAATTTTGGTTGAGCCTATAATCGGTAGTAAATGAAGTTATCCTGACTTCCGATTATACAGTGACTCTCTTTGCAAATATCCTACCATAATCGGCAGTCAAGGTAGTTCACATAACTACCGAATATAGAGTTGCCCCAAAATGTGATTTGCAAAAATCCTCAATTTTTTGAATTTTGGTTGAGCCTATAATCGGTAGTAGATGAGGTAAAATCCTGACTTCCGATTGTACATGGCTCTCTTTGCAAATATTCAACCATATTCGGTAGTCAAAATAGTTTATATAACTACCGAATACAAAGTAGCCCCAAAATGAGATTTTATAAAAATCCTTTTTTTTTTTGAATTTTAATTGAGCCTACAATCGGTAGTAAATGAATTTATCGTTAACTTCCGATTAATAGTAGCCCCAAATGCGCATTTAGCACAAATTTGTATCAATCGGTAGTATCTTTGTGTTACTTAACTACCGATTTAATATTAACAATTGAACACAAAATAACTTCCGATTATGTAAGGGCATTAACGTATTCATTTATCTTTTGGACATCCCTTAACCTTGGCTATGTGTTGGGAATAAAAAAGTCGCTCCTAATTCTTTCGGGGTCGCCCCTAAAAATGCCTGGCTTTTTGACATGAGCTATCAGACATGTGTTGTAACTTTTTAATCCTTTCCTTCTTAGCAATGAAGTCGGCTGCTGAGTTGCTCTTCCTCCTGATATATTTCACTTGAGCTTGGGGAAGATCGCCCGGAATTGTCCGCGAAAGCCTTGCAATCAGTTACTATACACACACTTGATAAAACATTTTCTTTTAGCCACGTTATAGCCCTCCATAAGGCTTTTGCTTCAGCATGAAAGGCCGATGTTTCCCACTCCGAACCCGCAGATAGATGCATGAATGATTCTTCATCGACTGAGTATAGAATGAAAGCATAGCCCATCGACAGATCCTCCTTCTTAAAAGAAGCGTCATTAAGAATGACTTTTTAAAGAATCCTCTAAGAGCAACGACTATGGTATGAGTGTTTTTAACACTCATGCACTGCCCAAATGAATGAGAGACTAGGTGAAAGAGGGGTTTCTGACCGTGGGGAACCAAAAATATACACACTGAACGGCAGATTTTCAGCCTCCTGGATATGTATTCTGTTTTTTTATTTATAAAATCTCTGCGGGACCCGGTAAAAGAGTTTAAACTAAATTAAAAAACTAAAAGATATGCTTAAGAGGCTAAAAATCTGTCGCTTGGAGATGAAAATTACCATAAACGGCTAATGATCAGCCGTTTCTCTGTTTTTTTCTCTAACAAACGGCACACTTTCAGCCGTTTCTCTTGGGAGGCTGAACATCAGCCATTCAGTGAAGACTTTCCAACATTCACTCGTCTCAATGAGTGTATGAGTGATTCTGGGGGAAAGTGTATGTATTATGCAAATGACAGTTTCTTGGTCATCAACTCAGACAAAAAAAAGATAAAAAAATTGGTCCTACTCTCAAAAACATATGTTCCCTAAATTTCCAAGTCTCCTAAAATATCACCTCTTGAAGAGAGATTTCTGCCATGACTAATTTCATAAAAAAGTCTCCCTAAATTTCTGAAAATTACATATTAATGACCTTAAATTCTCTTTCGAATAACAAGGGTGTTGGAGTGACTCTTACAAAATCCTAAGCTAATCACACTGAATTCCAGAGAATTTAAATGACTTAAAAGAAATCTCTAACCAATAACAAGAGACATTAGGAGACTCTCCAAAATTCTATATGGACTAACAATTGATTTGAAAACTCTCCGAAAAACATTTGAAATATCAATTGACTACTTAGACTTTGGTTAGTCATTAAGAGATAATTAGGTTAGTTATCAAAGGGTAATTTTGTATTATTATAATAGATTAGGTCTCGTTATCTAGAGTACAAAACTAAGTTTGGACAAGTTAGGCAAGATAAACAGTGTCCAAGATTTGTTTAAGGATGTCCCCCTTATCTAAAGTATAAAAATAGATTGAAAGCGATACCGTGATGATTGATTGATGTTTTTGAATCGAAAATATCAATCCACGATCCAGCTATGAAGATTTGAAGAAGTCTCCCGCAAAGCGAAGAGACAGTCGCCAAAATTGAAAAAGAAAAATCGTCCCAAATGACGAATAAATATGTCAAAAGACATCAAAACAGCATAAAACATACTTTATTTGATTAACCAATTACTAAAACTTTGAAAAGAAAAGAAATCTTGTCCAAATCTGGTCCTTAATTTTGGACCAAATCTGAACAAGAAATTGATGAAGACTTAGATTTTTTATTTTATTTTTCCTTTTGGAGAGAGAAAATGGAGAGAAGAAGAAGAGGTATAAGAAAAAATAAATGCAATGTACTGAAAGAAAAAAATAAATGCAATATCCTGAAAGATATCATGTCAATTATGATTATTGACTTCCAGCATACATGATTTTAGTTTTAAAAGGAAGGTTTGTTCATTTTCTTTGTTGTTTAAAAGCAATTATTAAGACATGTGAAATCGGTGTCTCAGTGGACGCATATATAGCTATCCAAAGAACTCTATAATTTTTCAAGGGTTTTATTATCTTGTGCATTCATGCACAAGATAAGAGCCAATCATTGACATGGGAAATTGTAAAAAAACGATAAAATATTAGAGAGAATGATTCTTTGCATTGGAGAATGCATTTGTATAGAGAGAAGTTCAAAAATCCATGAATATTTGCATTCCCAAATGTAAGGAATCATTCTCTTTCTTATACTTTTTAGTTTTTTACAATTTCCCATGCCAATGATTAGCTATTATCTTGTGCATGGATGCACAAGATAACAAAACCCATTTTTCAATTATAATATTACTTATCGGCTCGGGCTTAGCCGACACAAATTCTTCTTTATGAAACAAAATCTTCGTCTTCAAGAAATTCTCATTCAGTGTATTTCTGGACGGTGGATAGAGTTCACATAGCATATCGGATGCCTACAGGTTCTTGAAGTTTGAGCCTTTAATTTAGCTGTCATATCCTCTCGTATTTTTGTGACATTAATATCTAGAGAAAGTAATTCTGTAAGAATGATACCACTTTATTTTTAAAATTTGGTCGATCATTGTTGATACATGAAAATAACTACCCCTTAGCAGGGCTAGGGAGTCCTTAAGGGGAGCCAAACCCAACATGAGACATGGGGATTTGGAGACTAAAGCCCAAGTCCACTGGGATGTATCCATAAGGTGGAAAGGATAAGGAGGGTATTAATGGGAAAGGAGAAGGTTGTATTAGAGAAGGAGTGACATTAATAGTAATTAAGGAGGTTTAGGACATGTGGCATGATGTCATAAAAGGAAGGCCTTTCGGAAAAATGTATATAAGGAGGTACATAGTACAATGGAAAGCAAGTTTTCTTTCATACTATTAATAAAAAGTGTTTTCATTAGGTGTGACTAGGACGGGTATAACCAAAATCATATTAACCCATTGAAATTTGGTGACCACACCCATAGGCTCGTGTCTAGCCCACCATGACACACCAAGGAAGTACTAGCTCAGGTGCGCTAGAGAACCAAGAGACCAATCGACCCACTAATCTCGATGAAGTAATAATATAAGAGGGAAATGAAGATAGCGAAGAAGAAATGCTAGTACAGGGCGCGTTCACACAGCCGACGACGCATGAACCCCATAGTAGAGAGGCGAGAATAACACAGGGAAAAAACACGCGGCAATACATTGCCCCCCCCCCCCCCCCCCCCCCCCCCCCCCCCCCCCCACGCCTCTAACGCTATAAAACATACAGAAGGAGCTGGAGGGGAGCGTACAAAGAAAACATGAGCTGAGGAAATGGATAGAGCAAGCTACGACGGAGTACCAATGGATCACCGAAGGAGCAACAAAGAGCGGAGGATACAAGGATAACAAGCCGATGGAAACGTCATGAGACGCCGCGGCAAGGTACCTCAAAACAAACTACTGCGTGGTGAAGAAAGATAATTACGGTTTCATGAGAAGTCCTTACCCAGCAAGTATCAACGAGTACCAATACCCATAGTATTATATATCACCAAAATTCAAAGTATACGATGGATTGGGGAATACGCCGGAGCATCTTAGCCGATTCTTGTCGCCAATGAATGACAGGGCCTCTGATGGAAAGCTATGCCTGAGAGAATTTTCCAAGTCACTCACAGGAACGACGTTCACTTAGTACGATAAATTAAAGGTGGAAAGCGTAGACTCATGGCAGACCATGTCCATCCTCTTCCTCGAGAAATTTTACTCATCCAAGAGAAATATCACATCAATAGACTTAATTAAGCAGGAGCGTCCAACGGACTGGAAAACAAATAGGGAAATACATCTTTCGATTTTGGCACTTCGCGTTGGACTGCCACGAAGAAATAAATGAAGGGACGCTAGTCGAAATTTGTATATGAGGAATAATGCCTTCCTTTAAGAGGAGCCTGATCAACTTCAGATTCAAACCTTCGTCGAGATGGAAGAAGAGGCAGAAAGGATTGGCGATTGTATTTAAGAGACGCATACAGATGACTTCTGTAACTACATAATCAACGTCGTCTCCGAAACGCCGTGCTATGTGAAGCCCAACAACAGCAAAGGAAAGACAGACCCGTTTCAGAATACTGATGGGAGCTCGGGAGGTAACAGATGGGCCAAACGAAATTTCAACCCTCCGTCTCCTTTTCCATGCAGCCAGGAACAGATAATCGAACTCCTGGAACAATGGGTAGCGAACAATGAAATTTAACTTGTTAGAGTACTGCTCGGTCGAACTCGCATGCGTTGCTATCTCAAGCATGTTTTTAATGTTAGTGATCAAAATTAGAAGTCTTGATTTCTAGTCTACTATTAGCTAAGTCTCGGACTAGGATAGAAAGTGTAGTTGAGCTCAAGACTCCATGGAGATCATCATACAAAGACGAAGAACTACTCAAGGAACTTCTGGAACTTCATCGACTAAAAGGTATGTGGAGACTTGAGCTTATCTATTTCTCTAATTATGTGTTGGTAAGCTTTCGCTTTGGCCAAGTTCAACTTTACTAGTGACGAAAGTCATATTAGTTTCAATTACTTGAAAATGGCTTTGACGAAAAATGGTTTGTGAATAACAATTATATAACTTCCTCTAAGAATGTTTCAATGATTAAAATGAGAGTTTAGAATATATAACCTTGGAAGGATATAAACATTGTGTGGTAACACATATGTGTGTAAGTCCTTATTCCTTGAACCAAAGTATGCGTACTTTGCTGCTCAGGAAAACCGGAACTAAAGTTCGCGTACCAGTACACGCACCATCGGAAGTTCACGTCCCGAGAATTTCTGCTGGAGTTTGTGAACTGAAAACAAACTCATTCCGGGTATTTAAGTCCGTGTACCAGTATGCGTACTTAAGTTGGTTATTTTCTAAAAACGGTTATTCGTGAACTTAAACTTATATAAACTAGGGAATGCATAATTGCAAACCGTGGCTATAAAGTTCATGAATTGATTCGAGTGAATCAAATCGTTTTTGCTTCGATTTTGTCTTATATACTTCTATACAGTCTAAGCAATTGAACAACTCTCTAACTAGTTCTATTTGAGTCATTTGAACTAGTTGTGGTAAAGAAGAATATGGTTAATATGGAAGTGCTCATATGGATAACCATTTGGTTAACTACTATTGAACCAACTAAGTTTACATGTTTGGGTACAGTTACACAAATCTAAATAAATGTGCATTTCATTTGTGTGTAACAAGCTAATAATATTAGCTTGAATCTAATCAGGTTTTCATCTAACAGTGAATATTGAATGCTTTGTTACTAAGCTGACACTGATTGCAAACTCTGATTTGAAAGTTTATATAAAGGAGAACTCTAGCAACTGGGAAACCTAATCCGCATACCTCATGTGTGATACTGGTTGTATTAGCTAGAGTCGATTCTCCTTTAACCTTAGGTTTCTTCTCGAGACCCTGTAGGTTAACGACTTGAAGACTTCATTAGGATTGTGAAGTCAGGCCCAACTATTTTCTATGTAGTTGCGTGATCTGATCTTGCTGTTTCTATCGTATTTGAGTACAATCGTAAGATTGACTTGAGATTGATTCTCCGATAGGAAAGATATAAAAGAAGTTGCAAACACCTTCGTCTCATCGTTTATGATTCCGCAATATCTTCTTTCTCTAGTCGATTAAGATTATTATGAGGTGATTGATAATTCTAGGCTGTTTTTCGGGAATATAAGTCTGGGTTATCAATTGGTTCCTGTTCACCTTGATTTATCAAAAGACGGAACAAAAACTCGTCGGTATTTCCGTGGGAGACAGATTTATCTATTACCGTAGACTTTTCTGTGTGATACAGATTTTTTTATTAAAGTCTTCGACTTTGGGTCATATCAACTCTTAGTTATGGGTGAGATCAGCTAAGGGAATCAAGTGCGTAGTATCCTGCTGGGATCAGAGACCTAAGGAGCGCAACTGTACCTTGGATCATTGTAAGATTGATTGGGGTTCAACTACAGTCCAGACCGAAGTTAGTTTGTAGTAGGCTAATGTCTGTAGCGGCTTAATACAGTGTGTGTTTAATCTGGACTAGGTCCCGCGGTTTTTCTACATTTGCGGTTTCCTCGTTAACAAAACCTCTGATGTCTGTGTTATTTCTTTTCCGCATTATATTTTGTTATATAATTGAAATATCACAGGTTGTGCGTTGAATCAATCAATTGGGAAATCCAACCTTTGGTTGTTGATTGAAATTGATTAATCCTTGAACATTGATCTTTGGTACCGTTCAACTGATTTCTCTTATATTCAATTAGACTCGCAGATTTCTATTTGCTTGAGTAAGTATTGAACCGAGAAAGTGAGATATAACCCTTTGATATACTTTTATTAAGATTGAGTCTGACTATCTAGTTGATTCTCTTAAAAGTATATTGGAGTTTTTCCATATAGATTTCTAAGAGAAATATTGGGTGTGGTTGTTAGACCCCCTCTTTTTCAATTGGTATCAGAGAAGGCAAACACGTCTAAATACCTTACAAGTCTGTTTTTATAGCAATCTGAGTCTGTGGACAGAATCTCATCTCTGGCATATACGCATACCAAGAAGCCTTCCGAAGCTTTTAACTATGCCAAATGTCTTGGGATCACCTCAAAGGATCATTCCTTAGCTGATTCTTCCAAGTCCAGAGGTAAAAATGCAGTTGATATTTGTCCCTCTAATAAGACATATGACACCATCGCAAAAGCTGAAATGGATCTCACCATAATCTCAAAAAATTCTACCGAGGCTATTGATTTTCAAAATCGTGCTCAGCTCATTCATGAATTTGAAAAGTCGCTTGGTCGAGAATGGGAACTCTATAATATAATTGAGTCCTTCTCTAACAATATCAAAAAACTTATTCAAGAAACTACTCTACAGCGCGAAAAAATTAGCGTTCTTGAGGATATTGTCAAGGAAGATTCAATTAGAGAAAAACGTTTGATCGAGGCGCATTCATCAGAAATAAACATCTATCGTGTTGAAAAAGAGAAACTTGTTGCATCTCTGTAACTTTCCCGAGAATAGTGTAACGCCTTAAAAAAGGAAAACTATGTTTTGATGATTAAGTCATCTTCTACATCTTCTCCTGATACTCACAAGGTTTTACCTAGTGTAAAGAAAAATTCCTACAAGGAAGTACCTACGGAGAATCACTTACAAAATGTGCATGTGAAAGATGAAGGTTTGGATCAAGGCAATCAATTCCACGATGTTGTTCTTTCTGTGGAAAAAAGAATTATGTACTATGCTCTTCATTGTTTTATCAGAAGGAAACAGATTTCTAATCTTCATAATTTTCTTCTTTCTACTGTCAATGGAGTAAACCATCTGAAAACATCTATAATGAGTTTCTTACCTACAGAAAACCAGAAATCTTATAAAAATGATCTCTCCTCAAGAAATCATCACAGGTTGCATATTCCTCATTACGGTATAAACTCTTGTGCCACTAATGTAGACTTTCCTACAAGAACGAGTCTGGTAAGTCTAGATCAAGAAAATGGAAATCCTCCAAATTCCCTTTTCTGGAACCTATTTCTAGAGGTCCTAGACTCAGTCCTCAGAAAAATCCTTCGGATGGACTTTTGAAAGGGTTTATGACTAATTCTTCTGGAATACGTTATAATCAATGGAAGGAAGGTAACACACAAGTAAAACGCTCAAAAAACTTGTACAATCCTTCTCCCATATTTCATGGTAAGATCGATTCTCACCCCTTTACCTAACTCTAGGTAACGCCATCCTTGAATCTATCTTGAGAAGTACAAGGATGATGATTATGGGAGTCTCAAGAATTGTTGTATATTTTTGCGTTGTATCTCTTTTGTCAATCAATCTGAGATATGCAACTGACATAACTCAGGCTCTAATTTAAAGATTATTGAGCTATATTGACAAACATTGTGTTTATCTTATTGGATTCCTTTTCCCATCTTTTTTTTGTAAACGGTCCGTGAACGTCCGTGTCCTACTCCTTAGAGGTCATAGGGTTTCCTTAATGAGTAGTGTCCTCTCTTAATACATATACATCCAACCTTTAGGAAGAATAACTAGTTTCGGATTGATTCAAAAGAATCAGTTCATGAACATTTTATCCACAGTTTGCAAAGATTGCATTCCTTAGTTTATAAATGTATTTGTTCATGAGTATGAAATCATACTTAACCGATTTAAGAACTTGAACCACTTAAGTTTGCAAACGGGTACGCAAACTTAAGTTTCAGACTTTGGTCACAAGACGACAGTTTGCAAACGGGTACGCAAACTTTAGCTCCACACCGAACTCAGTTCAAACCATTTGCGAACGGGTACGCAAACTTGGTTCTCGAACTTCAACAGTTAAATCAGTTTATGAACGGGTATGCAAACTTAAGTACCCTGACTTAAACAATTGAATAAGTTTGCGAACGAGTATGCATACTTCTGGTCCTGAATTCCGATAAAACAGTTCGTACACTAAGTACACAAACCGTAATGTATCCAGACATGTGTTTTAGCTCTTAACTCCCATTTCAATCACTGAAACATTCTTAGAAGACGACAATAGTTGTCTCACACAAACTATATTAGCTTATAAGAAATTTTCAAGTGATCGAATGATCAATACGAAATATTGCGAGCCTACATCAAATGACTGACTCACACAAATCATGTAAGATGTTATCAGATGATTTTCGCATGATCATATTTTGACTTTCGTCAAGAATAATGATGAACATACTTAAAGCAAAAAGGCTACGGGATGCCAAAGGCTTCGGTTGGCCGACGAATTTACAAAAGGCTACGGGATGCCAAAGGCACCCGGTCGTAGGACGAATTTACAAAAGGCTACGGGATGCCAAAGGCACTATGTCGGCTGATGACTATACAAAAGGCTAATGCCAAAGGCACCCCGTCGGCTGACGAATATACAAAAGCCTACGGGATGACAAACGCACCCAGTCGGCTGATGAACTTACAAAAGGCTACGGGATGCCAAAGGCACCGGGTCGGCTGATGAATATACGAAAGTCTACGGGATGCCAAAAGCACACGATCGGCCGATGAATTTATAAAAGGCTACGGGATGCCAAAGACACCCACAAAACTACAGATATAAACAAATGGGGGGTAGGCGCGTTTATCATGCGCCCACCTAATCCTGCCAAGGCAAAAGATGACGCCGCGTTCTATCTAAAGGTAAAAAGAAATGGGAGAGTAGGCGCGTTTAGCATACGCCCCACCAATCCCGCCAAGGAAAAACGAGAGCCCACGCCATATCAAAATTAAAAAAGAAAGGGGGAGTAGGCGCGTTTAATTTACACTCCAAGACAAAACGAGACGTCGCGTCCAATCTAAAAATTAAAAGAAAAGGGATGGAGTAGGCGTGTTTAATATACGCTCCACCCAATTCCTCCAAGGCAAAACGAGTCGCTAAGTCACCACGTCCTATCAAAAATAGAAGAGAGGAGTAGGCGCGTTTAGCATACTCCCCAGCCAATCCCTCCAAGGAAAAGCGAGAGCCCGCGCCCTATCAAAAATTAAAAAAGAAGGGGGAGTAGGCGCGTTTAATATACGCCCAAAAACAAAACGAGACTCCACGTCCTATCTAAAAATAAAAATAAAAGGGAGGGAGTAGGCGCGTTTAATATACGCTCCACCCAATCCCGCCAAGGAAAAACGAGCGGCCATGTTTTATCAAATGTAAACCCAATCTAACCCTGGCATCGCTAAATAGTGGGTTGTATATAAAACCATAAGATACTCCAACACGCAATTCAGAGGATTATATGCATAACATAATAAGCATAGAATTAACGACGATAAATATAAAGTTAACCTAAGAGGACGTAGTACACAACAACCAAACTTAATATAACATAACAACATTCCACACAGCTATAATATCCGAAAACAACCAAATAAACAACAAATTTTCTAAGGGAAAGAAGACACACAAAATAAATAACAGTAAAAGGGGAAAAGGAAATGAAAATAGAGTGTATCAAGAAGATTGGGACGTAGACCACTCCTATCAAGCTCCACGCGAACCTCCTCCTTCGCAATCTCCGCCTGCTTGGCTTCACAACTCGCCACTCCCACACTAGCGATACGATGGTTTAGCGTCGCCTTCTTATCATAAGTTGCCTTAGAAGCTGATCCAACTCTTTCTCTAAATGAGCATTATGCCCCGGGAGGTGCACACGCGGGTCATTATGGTCCTTCACCTTCGTCAATAATTCTTCCAACCACCCTACTTGAAAGTCGAGGTTAACCGCTGAACGAATAATAGTTTCCCAACCATGCAATACGGCCGCATCAATAGAACCATTCTTCACCTGCGTGAGTTGATCATCTACCTCGAGAATATTTTTATTCATATAACACAAAGTACGCATGTCGAGGAGACCCTCTTTTACCATATGACTACCACCGCGCTCCACAATGTTCCTATAAGTGGCAGTAAAGGCGGATGACACCCAAAAACCACGAACCAGTTTATAAGTGGTAGGATCAATACCAGCCTTGGCAACATTAACCACCTTTGAAAAGCAAAACTTCGGATCCTCAGGGGTTGTTAGCGGGTCAGCATTGGTGGGACGCTTCTCTGAATGACCAGCTACTGCAGAATTACTACCATCTAACCGAGCGCGTTTCACAGACCCATCACAACTAGGATTCACGCGCCTCCCATCGTCAATACTAGAACCCTTATACTTTACAGTTTCTTTATGCTTATTACTCATATCCTGAAGAAGAAAAAAATGGTGTACGTATAAGAACGACGAAAAAAAAAACGATGGGTAAGTGCTAGTAAGCATGTGCGGGCGCGACTTAATTATATAGAAACAAAAAAAAAAGAGAGAAAAGAGAAAAGGAAAAACATGCGAGGAAGAGACCAACCTTGGAAACATGAGGATCAAGCTGATGGTCACAAGGTGTGGGACGAGACACAGATGAGCCAGAAGAAGATTCAGAGTCACTCGTAGAACCTGCAAAACAAAGAATGAGCAACATTGCAAAGAGAAACTCAGATTTATAAAAGAAGAAAAGGAAAGAATAACGACAAAAAATGTCATTAAATATAGGTACGCGTATTAAACAGCGAATACGTAATCACCTTCAGGATAATCTGGTTACGGTGCCATGTGGGTTGAGGACCCACTAAAAACCAACCGGTTTGACCCATAAGGACTTGGTGAATGTAACACGTCACTAGGGGATTCCAAGGCTTGGCCTCTAACACGAACGGTCTCTGCCCGCAAGGGATTTACGGATGATATATGAAGGAGCGGAGACACCCAGCCATCCCTTTTGGTAACTTAACTCCAAGGTTCTGCACAAGATCCACAAATGAGGGAGTCAGACTACCACCAGCGCCTCGATGGGACTGGAAAGCACTATTCTTCCGGGCCTGTACAGGACGCAGAGGCAAGACATCAATAGAAGAGCAATGGAGGGAAACAGACAACTTAGCCGCTTCTCTTGTAGCCTTCTTAGCAAGACTCTTCTCAGGACAATCATTCTCAGGTATGTTGAGATACTCCTCCATCAAGTAAGAGGGCGCCTTCTACCCTGCTGGATTGGATAAAGGAGCTTCCTGAGAACGCAATACCCGTTATTTCGAGAAGAAAAAAAAAAGGAAAGATGAGTAAACATAGAAAAAACAAGCAAAGGAAATACATGTGTCGCCGGAAAGCTAGCAGCCTGCCTGGGATATGGAGCATAGGAGGTTTTCAGATAGAAAAAGGCTTTGTCCCTTTTTTCTTCCTTACGGGTTTATGACCCTCGGGGGATCCCAGGAAATCACCAGCGGGTCCAAAAGGCGACCTGTAATTAGTACCCTATGTAAGATCATTTTCCTTGGCTTTCACCTCATCGGGCTTAACTCGACCAGACGCATGTAATATCCGAAGATCCTCAAAAGATAATTAAATCAGGAGGAGGAGCTGGGTCACGTAAGAAAAATTTCAGGCCTCGACAACGAATGAGAAGCTGATACTCATGAGCCAGCTCGGCAACTGCCAAAGGGCGCTAAGGAATAAGATGCTAGAAAGAAAAGCTAATCCCTCGATCGCTCAGGCGCGTCGGTTCCTTGAAAACTATGGTGGCTTCCCCCCACGAAAAAAAAGGGTATGAACGGAAGACGCTCAATGGAAAAAAAGCCGCGTCATATCACGCCTGCATCTAACTACTTCCCACTTAAGAGACAAGTTTATGGCTTCCTCGATACCTGCTGAATGAAGGGCGTTTACATGGTTCGGATTAGAGCGGATATAAGACGTCCAATGCGGCCATATGGCAGGTGCGGCAGATGAAGAAAAAATCTCAATAGTAGGGATATCACAATCGCCACAGTGAATAGCCCTATGCGGAACTTTCTTGAACGAGAAAGTGTCTAGAAAGACGCCCAGGGGAAGGAGGATAGGGCGGTACAGAAGGATTAAGAAGGCGCGGAACAAGAACATCATCCATATGAAGGATGCCCCGACCACCACGTAGGACTCTCAACTTTAATGCGCGCTTCAAATCAGGGTTGCTTATGATTTCTGGGATCGTATATGCCTTGCCATATATTGGTAGAGGTATATGAAATTCTTCCTGATCCGCGTATTCGGTTTCTTCACAGTCGGTGTCCATCACTTCCTAAGACTCCTCCTCTTCCTCCCCTCACATGAGCTATTACTAGTGGAGCTGCTGTACATGGCGCGTGTATGATATGTTTAGAATGAGGTGAAAGAAAATGAATGGATAAAACAAAGGGAAAAGGAATAATCCAGTAATATAGGCAATCTCGAGACTCGAACGTGACGGTTACAAAAAGCGAAGAGAAACCGAAAGAAAACTGTAAAGTTTCCAACATGTCGCGGAAGATCAGCCGTCACCTAGGGACTGACAAAAGGAATTCCCCTATTTCTAAGGAGGAGGTGCGCATGAAAACCAATTGACGGTTGGGCTATTTTTACAATTAACCAAATAATCAGGGGATTAATGTTGATACATGAAAATAACTACCCCTTAGCAGGTATCTGGAGCCCCTAAAGGGGAGCCAAACCCAAAATGAGACATGGGGACTAAAACCCAAGTCCACTGGGAAGTATCCATAAGGTGGAAAGGATAATGAGGGAATTAATAGAAAGGAGAAAGTTGTATTAGAGAATGAGTGGCATTAGTAGTTATTAAGGAGGTTTAGGACACGTAGCATGATATCATAAAAGGAAGGATTTTTGGAAAAATCTATATAAAAAGGGAATGGAAAACAAGTTCTCTCATACCATTCCTAAAAAGTGTTGTTATTAGGTGTGACTAGGACGAATGGAACCAATCATTATAATAATTTTTCACACAAAAACATGTTAGTAGGTTTACAAGGTTACATGGTCACGGTACTTCCATACTGCACATGTATTACAAAGTATTTCAAGAAACTCGGCACCTTCACGAGATAGGACTTACTACCATGTTTAACTCAATAAACCTAACACATTTTTCTTAATCATAATCAGATTATTACAAAGTTACAAACACAATAGTCAAAGCGGAGTCAATATATATTCCATATAACATCTATACATACGGGAAGTGATAGACTGACAGAGCTTTTCTCCCGCAATGTGTTTCGAGTGCCAATCCAACAGTTTTGGGTGGCGTTCTCAACATTGGGATAGAACAATGAAATATGGGTCCCTATCTTTTTTTTCTCTTACGCGGTAAAATGCAGAAAAATCTGTCGAGATATATATCATTTCCATATACATTACCAAGAATCTAGATTTTTTACCAGAAATCTAACTGAAAAGTTATGATTTAACATACAAACCTACTGCTTTATTACTAAATCCATTTTCTTGTTGTTGGTCATATTATGAAAATCCTTTTCCACAATCAGATGATGGACCAGTGATTCCCTCTCCTTGCGACAACGATTTCGTAACCTCAATACAGACTCTACCAGTTTGTCCATTTTTTAGTTTTCTTCGATATCTTAAGAAATGTAGACAGTTTAAAAATATTTTCATTTATTTCTTCTGAATATGAGAGAGTGAGGAATAATTTAGCTGCAGGGTGAGTTATAATAAAATACCCTTATTTGAAATACACAATATATAAGAAGTTTTAGAATTGATTGATTATTGTGTTAGAGTTAATTAGTATGATACACAAGATTCTTGTGCGAGTCCTCTTAACCAACATTCAAAGAATGCATAAGAAAATGCTGGACTGGATGATAAAAATGCATGAGAGGAGATGTCATGTCCATCTTCACTTAAGTTACTCTTTTGTTTTGAGTATGATTTTTTTTTCTTTATGGATAATTTTTTAAAGTGACGAGTTTCCTGTTTCCAACTAAGACTCGACAATAACATCCGCAAAAATGATTGGTAATGTTAGGTATTATTCACGGTTTATACATCAGATCAAGATTAACTCCCAGACAGTCGGAACTACTTACGAAAGAAGTAATTACAACAGAAATCAAACAAGCCCTCTTCTCCATAAATTCTGAAAGCACTCCAGGTCCAGATGGTTATACAAGTAAGTTTTTCAAAGTTTTCTGGGAAACAACTCACCCCCAACTGATAGTCATGGTTCGAAGTTTTTTTAATAACTTAAATATGCATCCTCTCATGAATCACACGAACATAACACTAATACCTAAAGTTGACCGTCCTTCAAAACCATCACAATACAAACCCATAGGGCTCTGTAACGTCACATATAAAATCATTTAAAAAAAATAAAAATAAAATAATTTAGTCAACCGAATTAGACCTCTTCTCCCCTTCTTAATAAGCCCTTACCAAAGTGCTTTTGTTCCACAAAGATCAATACACGATAGTATAGCAATTGCCGGGGAACTCTTCCATCATATCAGAACTTCAAGCCTCACCAAAGACCCAAAAATAGCTCTCAAACTAGACATCCAAAAAGACTATGATAGCTTAGATTGGGGATTCATCAAAACCTCATTTACAAAACTAGGATTTCCACCAGCCTTTATAGAATACATTATGCTATGCGTAACAACAGTTACATACTCAATCAACATAAATGGTACACCCCATGGATACATCAGCCCAAGTAGAGGTATCAGACAAGGAGACCCACTATCTTCTTACATTTTTATCATATGTGCTGAAATCCTATCTACAAATCTAGGAAATCTTCAAAACCAAAAATTAGTTCAAGGACTTAACATATCCAAAAAAGCACCACCGATCATTCATTTAATGTATGCGGATGATTTACTTATCACATACAAAGCTTCAGACCAGAGTAACCAACACCTTAAAACCCTTCTCCACTCCTACAACACTTCCGCAGGACAAGTAATCAATACTACCAAATCAGTAATCATCCATCACCCAAACCTAGACCCAACCAAGATAAACAATTTTCAGCAATTCTTCAATATGCCGGCTACATCAAAACCATCAACTTATCTAGGAGTCCAGTTCAAACATGGAAGGACATCCATTCAAACCTTCGCTCCCCTCCTACAGAGATTAGCCCGAAAAGCTAAAGGATGGATGACAAAATGCCTAACTCCAGCCGGAAGACTCACTCTAATAAAAACCTCCCTAATTCCAACCTCAAATCACATCATGCAAACACAAAACCTACCCACCAATATTCATAAACAAATAGATCGTATCACCAGGAATATTTTCTGGGGACACGACTCAACAACTAAAAAACTTCACCCTATACGATGGGATAAAGTAACAAAACCATTATCAGAAGGAGGATTAGGAATAAGGAAGAGCAGTGATCATAATAAAGCACTTCTCATGAAAAGAATCTTGAATCTACATGAGCAACCTAACTCTATCTGCGGAAGTCTATTCAGTGCAAAATATCTTGATCGACAACCAATTCTACAAGGCATTGATTCTATACCCTCCTCCTCCAGTCCTCAATGGAGACAACTAGCATCAATAGTCCCTACCATGCAACATCTAATATTTCATCGTATTGGAAATGGATTATCGACCCCAATAGAAGCCAATTGGATTCCACACAGACCCAAAACAATGTTACCCAATCCGAATGGTAGCAGATATCATCGACCCAATATCCCATTCCTGGAATCATGAAAAATTAAACACCCTTTCCAATCCTATAATCCAAAAAATCATAAACATCCACCTCCCCCAAAATAGTTCCCAGGATAAAATTATCTGGCCACACTCAAAATATGGAAACTACACTACCTCTTCAGGATGCAAATGTCTAACCCAAGGTCAACCAAATCACACCCCTCTACCACCTACCAAATTTCTATGGACTTTACTGTGTCCACCAAAAATTCGGCTTTTCTTATGGAAAGCCATCAATGAAGGATTACCAACCTTCTCTCTCTTACATCACGTTTATTTAACCAACTCAGACATATGCCCAAGATGCAACACAGATCCCGAATTGGCAAGTCACCTTCTAATTCATTGTCCAATGGCAACTAATTCATGGAACACCTTATTCAGTCAACCTACAAATTCACCAAACTCCAACTTTCATCTTAACACCCAAAACAACCATTTCCCGAATCCTCCAACAACCTGCATCAGCATCTGTAATCTCCTCTTTCTGTTTCCTTTTTTGGACCTTATGGCTGGTTAGGAATGATTTAATATACCAACAAAAGCAAACAAACTCAGAAGAAATCCTAGCATGGGCACAAAAACTGCAACAAGAATACTACGAGGTTCTACACTCTTCACCACCAATTATTCCAGGAGATACGCCGATATTTAACCATCCAATAAGAGATAAAAGGATATCAACAATATCGGTAAAATGGTCCATTCCAAACATCAACTGGATCAAGATTAACACCGATGGAGCAGCCAAAGGTCATCCAGGATTTGCAGAGGCAGAGTTCATCTGCAGAGATTCAGGCGCACGAACTTTATTGGCTCTAGCTCAACCACTAGGAATTACAACAGCTTTAACCGCGAAAACTTGGGCTATGCTTTTAGCTTCAAGAACAGCAACAGAAAGACAATGGCCAAGAGTTCTCTTTGAAACAAACTCATAAAACTTGTTGCGCTTCATCACTTCCTCTACACCTCCACCTTGGCACATAGCAGGAATGATTGAGGAAATAAAAATTAGATTTCAACAGATCCCGCAAGCTGCTATTCAGCACAACTACAGAGAAGGAAATCAAGCAGCCGACGAATTGGCCAATCATGCGGCGGATGAAAGTCAAACAAGAAGCTCGTCAACCAAAATCTGGACCAGGCAATCCCGTCTTTTATTAGCCAAATTTTATTTCGTGATTTCACGGGTACCACATACCCACAACAAATTGCAAACTAATTTGTTTTAATAAAATGCATGCTTAAAAAAAAAAAAAAATCTCAAATTTACCAAAGAATTCCATATAGCAAAATTTACCTTAAAGCACAGAATTCCCACTCACGAGGAAATCCATTCCTTCCATGAATACCCCGAAATTCCCATCCGAAAAGAGAACAAATCTTGCATTCAAACCATTCATCTTGCAGTCAAACCATTCATACTCTAAATTATTAACTACAAGGTCGTTGCATGCCCGTGCAAATGCACGGGCTAGTTCATCAATTGATTTATGTTTTCAAAGGGTCCTCCGGTGGTGACCTTTCTCGTGCCTTTACTTAAAGTTTTCTCGTCATGTAATTATGCTATGAAGCTTAAACAACTGAACCTCAAAGTTTATCACTAAAGTTACGTTTTGTGAACATCCAGAATGCTTCATTCGCTTTTCCTATATACTACTTCTTCTCTACATTGACAAAGTGTTGCCTTTGCATAACTTCCTTAGTATTTGTTGCAGAAGCCAATGATCCATTTGCAACAGCAACAGTAATCTTCACCCAGTCCTGAACTAAATCTCTCTTTTTACCACTGACCCACTGAACAGCACTTGGAAGCAGTATGAGGATCCAACTTCTGGATCTCATTGTCCAGTGCGACAAAAACAACGGAACTTGTGTTATCTTCCACTTCAGAGAGCAGCAGGAACCTGGCGGCTGAAAACAACTGGTCAACTCGCTAGTAAAATAACAATTGGATATGTATCCACAAACTGGAATGATATAGTATATTCTGGTGGCACTTAACATTGTAATGGGTACGTCCAATTTAGTCTCGCATTTTGTTCACCAAAGGTCGCCCCTCGGCATCCACTACACCAAGGGCAGGAAATTGAAAAACCAAAAGGAAGAATATATAATTCAATTTAGTACTACAGAATAGGCTCTGCATATTTGGTCTGAAGGCAGACAATTTCCCAAGATAATCTCAAAACCATTGCCTGCATACATGCATCGACACTTAAGCTTATAACTGTGGTAGGAGCAGCTTTCGCAGGGTACTTATATTTCTTATTTTTCCAAATGGACGCTGTCGGATTCCACAATATCGATTCTTCCTGTCGTGAACAATATACTCACACACAATAAGTGCTTGATTTAAAAACAGATAATTGGTACGTAAGCGTTATAAATGAAATGGTAGAAATATTTTTCTATACACAAATTACATGATGCATGTTATTAGATAATTTGTTCTAAAGTCAGTGGTGGTTTCTCCAAAAGAACACTTCATACCTCTCCTGAACATAGACGTCCTTTGTAAATCCGATCCTCGTCTTCCGAGTAAATTTCATCACTAAATGAACTTGGTGCTTCCTCCATGATTGAAAGCCTGAAGAAATAGAATCAACGTAACTTTTTATTGCATACCGACTTGTAAACCCAAATCAATAAAGCATGAAACTGTATCTAACCATTCTTACTGAAATTCGTCTTGGTTTGATAAGTTGACAAAACTTCTTTTTCCCTCCGTCTGAAACAAAACTTGTCATCCCTCCATCTGAACCAAAAAATGTCTTCTCAAACTGTCTAAACCTCCAGTAAGTCTTCCGCGAGACATCTTGTGAAAAATATTTGACCAAAATTTAAAGTTTCAAAATCTGATGATTGATGAGACTTAAAAATACTGTAGTATACGACTTGAGTGACCTGATTCTGTTGGGGTTTCGTCGATCCAATTGACACCTTGAATTGGTGCACATGGTGCATATCAAGCCCCGTTGAATGTTTCTCTGTATACAAAGAAAAGAAATAAGCTTCACTTTAAAGAAAAAAAAAAAAAGCATATTAAGCGCAAGTCTATTGGACACAATTACTGGAGGCAAACTCAAGTGAACTTAAAATGAATATCAATCGGAAGGAATATATATTTTTCAGCGTATCCAATCTTAACACCCATAAAGTATTAGTAAGATTTAAGAAAAGATACAAAGGGAAATCATTCTTCCAATACGATGCAAAGACTAATAAGTTCTTTGGTTAAAAAACCTGTGCTTTGTTCGAGCAATTTTTCAGGTACCATATCATATTGAATATGTTTTGATCAGATATGATAAGTCTTTTTTCTGTACAATCTTGCTATAAAGCTTCGGAACACAACCATCATGATCCGAAGAAGATATACGATATTTTGCTTAACTTAGAAACAATGTTCATCCTCTTCTTCATTGTCAGAACTCTGGAAAGGGGGTAAGTAATGTATTTACTTGAGCACTTTCAGAAACAATCAAAAACTCATAAAATTATTTAATTAGGGAACCAAACTGTAACAGAATATGGAAACTTAGTCGACCATAACAGGCTCCAAATATGTTTTCGGGTGATGCGAATCTAAAATAAATACACACCTTTACTGTGAGCATTACTTCTTGAGTTTTTCTTCCGATTAATTTGGTTTGTGGAGCCGATGTTGTCGACATAAGATTTCCAGAGAAGTTAACTTCAGCCGACGTTCCTGAAGACGCATGAAAATAAATACGCAGCAGCAAACCAAAACACGTATCTTCACTAAATACTGAGAAAAACTTGAAAAAAGAAGCTGTTCCAAGAGACGTGTTTCAAAAGACATAACAGGAACAACATACTCTCACTAAAGAATTTACAGTCATGGACGGGGATGTCGGTTCATAATTAACAGATACGATTCGAAATATCCGATGATTTCAAGATGTAACGTTTGAAACGGCAGGTATTAAAATCCTTCATGAAAAGAAACTGTGACAGTTTTGTACCGAACTGTTCGAAACTATCGTGTCTTTTCAAGTGCCAACTGTCTTCAAAGGTGGCTTCTGACGTGGCTTCTTAACTTTTGAGTATTGGTAAGGCTGAATATGGTGTGTGACACGTCAGCAAAGTTATGCTCCTTTATATAATAAGGAATTGATTAACTACAATGATCTAACAGATACATTAGATTGACCCCGAGACAGACCCAACTTTAGTAGGGTGATAAAACTCGTTAGAGGATACACAAAAACATGGAAATCTAGTAATACACCCTCAAGTAGAAAATGCTATCGAAATAACCAAATAACATTGTGGAATGTCGACTCATTCATCTTGGAGTAGATCTTGAAATTCAAGCGGGAGTTGTAATCGCCCAATACCCTCCACATCTTTCAGCACGTCATCAATTTTCGGCGCTGGTTCTGAAACACAATCCATAGCTATCTGTAGGATCTGTATCACCTGTTCTTTTATTTCTTCGTAATACATTATTAATTCTGGATCCAATGCATTACAGCAAGCTGCATCTGGATTTGACTGCTTGCTACGAACATGAGCCTCAAGAAAAGACTTAACAACGAAATCGCTAATACAAAAATAATGCCTGAAATCAACAAGCATAGGGCAATCAGTTTGATCACCCCATGCGGGATAAATAGGGGTAGACCCTGTTACGAGTTCGACCAGAAAAACCCCATAGCAGTATATGTCTGATTCTTGGCCAAATTTGTTGCAGAAGCTCACGTCAGGTTCTGTATATCCACCAAGACATTTTCCAAGGTCTGAAACGCAACCGTAATTTTTGGCATTTAGGAAAATATTTGAGGATTTAATTTTTCCATGGAAAAAATCTCCCTCATTTTGTTTGTGTATATAAGCAATGCCTCTTGCTACGCCAACCGCGACCCTTAGCCTAGCATCCCAGCCAAAAGGAATCTTTGTTTTTCCTACAAATATTCACCAAATCACGTTTAATTTCTTGTAAAACAGTGCGATCATGGAGCCTTACCTATGTACATGCATGGAAAGTCTCATCATGATGGCTAGCAATTTGAAGGAAAAAAAAATGATCAAAATGCAATATATTGCTGGTTCTAAACGTACCCTTCTAAATGGGATAAGGAATTGGGAATGTGGATGCCCGTAACCAGTAAGATCCGCCTCTAGTACTTTTTGCCAAAAAGAGAATATAGCAGAATCCTCTATTCTGATTCTGAAAACCAGGGTTGTTAAATTAATCGCATCGTGAATCGTTTTTCATTTTTAAGAATCAAATTGTACGTTGAATCGCGAATCGAAGATTTATGGTAAATCTCTAGATACATGTGTACATATCGGTGTTATAGATTAATAAGTTTAGATATATGTTATTACTTATTAGTATTATATATATGAATAATGAAGAATACATAACACAATTTAGTGTTCAGATAAGTTGTTGGGGACATAAATAGGTGGACATGGCTCTTGAGTCCGAAACTCCGAATCTTGTGCTCTAGTGCGAGTCAAAATGTTTCAAAAAATTTATTTTTAATAAAAATCACATGGAAAGAACGGATTTAGATTTGTCTGACTTATGAATCGGTGCAAATCGCACGAATCAAAATGTGAATCATAAGATTCACAGTCGAATCGATTCATAGTTAACATTTGAATCGTTTTGGAAAATTTTGAAATGAATCGTAAGATTCAAATTGTAAATCGTAAGATTTTAAATCCTATGCTGAAAACAGTTCACTAAGGATTTCTAATTTCTAATGTCTGGTACCACTCCAGAAGCAAATCTGCTGAACTTATATGTATAGCCTCTATTTTGAGAAGATCCTATCAACATCTAGTGATACAAATGACTAAAATAACGCTGGAAATAAAAAAGCTAACATATATAGAGAGAAAGGGAGAGCGCGTACCGTGCAACGTCTGAAAAATACTACCCAATTTATAGTAATCATACACCAAAATTATCTCTAAGCCCTGCTGATGCGTATCTTCAACAGGTATAGGACGTGAGGGATGATCGATAGCTTTAGGATAACTAAAAGAATAGTAGTACGCCTTAAGTGGAACCACATTTTCGTGCCTAACCCTCTCAATCAATTCCATGTGTTGGTGGTGTTCACTTTTTATTTGATTGTACATCCATTCATCATATGACTTGAGAGTCCGAAACCTCGTTACTAAAACCAATTGAGCAGTCTCGTACAGGGTCGCATTCGATATATTATCTGTTACGTATGCTCTCAAAGGGTTTGGCGAATTGTTGTCCACGATCATTTTAGAATGACGTTTCTGCAACACTTTCAATTCTAATCCTTCTCGTAAACTTGTCCTTCCAACCCCACCCATAGATCTATTAAAAAATGCAACACTCGCATCATCTCTAAATGATGGATTCTCCAACAGCGCGAAATCTCGTCCAACATTCTCCACCATTTTCACCACATCATCCATTTCTGGTGCCCAATGCGAAACACAATTCCTTGCTATCCGTAGCATCTCTATCAACTGTTCTTTATATTCTCCATACTGCTTCACTAATTCAGGGTCCAACAGTTGAAAGCAGTACTTTTCTGGATTTAGTTGCTTAAGACGAATGAAGTGCTCAACCTTACTAACTAACTTCTTCCTCCAACCAATACATGCCTTAAATTCTTCCACAATGCCTCTATATGGAGAATTCCCAGTTACGAGTTCAAGGAGAAAAATACCATAGCTGTATACATCTGATTTACGGAGTCTGCCCCTGCTGCCAGTCACGTAAGGTTCTGTAGATCCAACAATACATTTGCCAAGTTCTGAAATGCAACCATAATTTCCAGTGTTAAGGAAGATATTCTCAGAGTTTATACTTCCATGGAAAAAAGTTCCATTGTCTTGTCTGTGTATAAAAGCAATGCCTCTTGCTACTCCAATTGCGACCTTTAGCCGAGCATCCCAGTCAAAAGGCACCTTCAGTTTTCCTACAAATATTTACCAAATCACAGAGTAATCATGGAGTTAAAATTGGGAAATCTTTAACATTCGTAATATGAATCATGATGGTTTCTATTGTATATTGAATTTTTTTTACCAGATATTGTTAAAGAAGCTAGACTAGAAGAGTACTTAGCGTGTCTAAACAAACAGTTTTATAGAAACATTAAAAGAAAGCTAATTTAATTCTAACATTAGGATTTGGGATAAGTTGGGGTTGCAGATCCAAGTAACCAGATGCTAAGATACTGCTAAGGCTAAAGTAGAAAGACTGGTATAAGGATCCGGAGACCCTGAACAATTAAAGTTCAAAGGATCAAATCATCATACACGCGACTAACCAGAGAGAGAGAGAGTACCATGCAACATTTTATGAACACTACCCTTTCTGTAGTAATCATACACAAGAACAATCTCCATATTCAGGTAACGCGGTTGATCATCAGGTACCGGACGAAAATGATAGTAATATGCCCTAAGCGGAACCACATTTTCGTGCCTAACACTCTCGACCAATTCCATGTGTCGGTGATGTTCCTTTTTTACTCTATCATAATTGTATTGGATAGCAAGTGGCCCGTAATTGTGAAATCTCGTTACCACAACCAACTGGGCAGCCTTGCAAAGAATCACGCTCGAATGAGTTGCTTCTGATAACATAAAAGGCTCGTATTCAGTATCCCGTAAATTTGTGTTAATCTTTTCGAAATCACAATTAAGCAAAACCTTCAAATCTAATCCTTCTGATAAACTTGTCTTTGCAACTCCACCAAAAGATTTACCATACATTGGAACACTCTCGTCATCCCAAAAGGACAACACCTCCAATGCAGCGACAGTACCACTAACGTTAGGAATACGTGCAGTACTTTCAAAAGTATTAATAATGTCTTTCTGACGATAAGCCGGAGAAATTGGTACTGCAACTTTCAGATCATGACGATCTAACTTTTCACTGGCTTTCACAGAACTCACTTTCTGAGGATCAGCCGGATTCACTATTATCTTTGCCTTAATTGGTATTGCCTCTTGCAGATCATGGTCCCGAGGCTTAATTTGTGTGGCCCTTTCGGCTTGACGATCTAATTTCTCACTGGCTTTCGCAGAACCCACTTTCTGAGGATCAGCCGAGGTAATTACTATCGCTGGCTTAATTGGTACTGCCGCTTTCAGATCATTAACTCCTCCGTCTCCATCTCTAGCTCCAGCACCATTATTACTGCTACTGCCGTTTTCTCTTGCTGTTGTCAGCTGCTTTAATTGCTGATCGAAATTGTTAACCATACACAAGATCTTTCCGACATCTAACCACATAGCTGCCTGCGCATCCACCTGAAAGAACCTGATCAAGTCATTATCCAATTCCTGTATCTTCCCCCAGTACTTCTTTTTCGAGATATAATTCCATGATTGTACTTCCGAACATTTTTCTACTAAGATTGTCCCTTCTCTTAATAGCATTATCAATCTGTTAAGCTCCGGTCCTTTCTGACTATCCGTTCTCATTCTTTCGTCATCATCTAAACGTTTGATCTCTTCAACTTTGGGAATTACTGATTCGAGTGTGATTGTGAGCTTTTCTAAGTAGGGTTTGAAACTCGTGGCTTTAACTTTCGCGCGAAGAACTGCTTTCAGTAATTCTGATACCACTGCACCAAGCAGAGCTCCTCCTATCAACTCCAAAGACATTTTTTTATAAGTACTAAAAGATGAAATTTCCCCAGAAAGAAAGAATGAAGGAATTCTCAATGAACCATGATCAGAAAGAGGAAATTATCATGTACACTTTGTGCTGCAGATCAAAATGTTGACTTTTCTTTTTAATAAAGAAAGTTTCAAGTTTTATGAATGCTTCAACCAAATTGAGGAATCTGACCTTTTCATATTAGTTCTGCCCAGCGAATCTGCAATAGTTGGCAAGGGTGCACTTCATTTTTTCAACGGTCCACAGTATTCTGAAACAAGAAATCCACGACCTCAGCCTCTTGAGCCATTGACTTTGCAAAGTCAACTCCTTCTCCATCTGAGACAGAAATTTGTTTGAAGACAGGAAGTTCATCATGCATTTTTATTGATTTTTTAATGAGTAATCTAAACTTCCATCTGTTTTTAGGATCCTCTAAGATACCCCACAACGGAAAAAAAAAAAAAAAAAGTTACTCCAACCCTTAAGCAACCAAAGCAAGAATCATACCACTAGACCATATTCCTATTGATAAATCTGAGCTTTAAATTTGTACAAGCAGCTCGAATTATAAATTTGTCAACTTACTCTTGAAATCGACGTATAGTTTCCAAAAAAGTCCAACCTATATTTTTCAATACATGTACATTTCAGATATCTAATTGTTTCGAGATGCTCTTCTCCAAAGCTAGAAATCTAAGTTTCTTTTTCTATAAGCAGAATAATGAGTTTCAGTACAACAATTTGTTTTATTTTTTCCTTCCTTTTTCCCTGTTCATTGAGAAAGGATCAACATGAATATACAGAAAGAAACTACAAAAGGTTGAGTAAACTTACCAATATGATCTGCAAAGCCAAAGAAAGAGCAAACCTGAGACTCCATTCAATTATGTATTTTTGGGATATTTTCCTTCATCGTGGAGAATGAAACGTTAAGCTTCCAGATTCAATTAATATAAACCACCCTAGACTGCATTCAATTACACGAAAAGGTGTACTCATGCTAATTAGAAGCGATGAATCTGGAGCATATGATTTATGAGATCTTAGCAAGTCGACACTACTGTAGAATGCTAAACAAGCACTGACCACTAGACTACATGTAGCACATCCATAGAAAAAAATGGAAAATGCAGGTGACTTGTGGGATCTTAGCAAATTGTCGCATAGCTCTAAAATGCTAGACAATCACCAAAACTGTTTGGGGTTAGATCTGAATCTGAATCTTTTAAGGATGAAAAAACATGGGGGGCATTCCGAGAATCGAACTCGGGACCTCTCGCACCCAAAGCAAGAATCATACCACTAGACCAAATGCCCAATTTATACAGAAAACAGAACTTCTTTATTATTAACAAAGTTAGAGGTCAACCTCAGCACAGCCTGTCAACTCATCAGGCATTATCAAGTCGGTATGAGTAAACTAAGTATGCCCAATAAATTTCATATCCATCCCTGCTCAAATGTGCAACAAATTTAAAAGGTTTTAAAACACTTTAAAGAGGCCTTGTCAACACACAGTATTATAAGGAGTTGCTACTATCTTCAGCGTAAGAGCTCAAAACAGAATTCAATTAAAAGATCAAAGCCATAAAGTAAACTTGCACGTAATGCTAGTCTAAAAATATATGCAAAATAAACAGATCACTGCATTGAAGTCAAAGACAGAAAAACTATAAAGAAACTTCGTGTTTTCGGCCATAGCAGCTGCAAGTATGCAATATCCAAACATACATGTTTCCTAACTGTTTCCCCAAAAGTTCATATAAATCTGAAAACCCAAATTCTAACCTGTATTTCTAATCAATAAATAGGGTTTATCTTGAAACTGAAAAATGAAACATTTTTATTATTAGTAATCTACTCTAAATTCATGAATTTTTATTATTAGAATTTCAAACTCAAGTTCAATTGACAAAACAATATATTCGGTGAAGCTGTATATTACCAGTATCATGATTAAATCAAGAGAAGATAAATTAAATCAAGAGAAAGAGATAAATGTCTGATTTGAATTGCATATTAAAGAAGTTAGGGTTTATGGAAAGAATTAGGTTCATTTTCATAAAGGTAAGATATGATTATCCCTTGTATGAAGTGAAAATACGAGTATGTGAGATAACTAATATTTTAGTTCCACGTCAGTAGTGAAGTTAAGAGTGAGTATGAAAATCTACCGTATATGGATTGTCTCCCAATCATTACAACATAATCACACATTTACCACTGCAAAATTATTATGTTCATGTGATGTGACTAATTTTCACTAGAACTGCTTAAAACTTTTCATATGTTTCCTCAAAAGCATAAGCTAATATATACTAACAAACTCATAAAAGTTTCTGCAATATCTTCTACTCTATGTCACATTACCTGAAACAAGTTGCTGTCAAATCTCACCAACCAGAGTTCAAACACCAAGTTTGCAGATTACAATCTTATGACAAACTATCCACTACTCCATCTGAATAATTAAAAGAAAACCCAGATTCACCACCGAACTATAAAGCATGGGGCCAAAACCTATCTTTCTGTGATGTAGACTTGCAATCTCTCACAAGTCTTCATGTAATACATATCAACTGAGATAATACCAGGTCAGGTGATATAATACATATCCACTGAGATAATACCAGGTCAGGTGATATAATACATATCCACTGAGATAATACCAGGTTAGGTGGTAGAGACCCACAGGACTCCTCTCACGATGAACTGATTACACCCCCCTAAACCCTGAGCTATATCACAAACTTTTAAAAGGCATATTTGGGAAGTTTTGAACCAGAAACTAAGCAATCTTCCAAACCCCTAAAGGCATATTTGGGCACAGATTTGTATGTAATCTTACCTCTTACTAATTTCTCTAACAACAACGAATTGATTCCTAAATCGAGTAACTACTCTTCCATTATACTGTTTATTATGTGTGGTGTCACCAGGTCACAGAGAAATATTTATTCAACAGAGTGAGCGAGGTACAAAACTAACTTACAAGGTCAGTAGGGTGAACAACATGACATTCCAACTGCAGTGCAAGCAGAACTGAAGCAGCCTTTGCAAGAAGCAGAAGTGATTGTGCTTAACAAAGAGGAGGTAATTCAGCAATAACATCTGGTCCATACAAAGATAACAATTCAGCAAGTGATTGGCTTCAATTGACTACATCAACTACATTTTCAGGAATAATGCCATTATCTCCTCCTCATTCCCGTTCTGTAGAGTTCTTATTTTCCAAAGAGAAAGATGAGAATATCCAGAAGTGATATGTGCTGAGAAGAAATATCTGCACTAAAAACTAGGGTTTGTGGTTCAATTTGTTTTCCTACCCCTTGTTAAGGTCGAGAGACTAGAGTTAAGCATAGTATCTATCAAACATAGATGACAATGTGATTTCGGGATAAATTCCTTCACTGTGGAGAATGAAAACATTATGCATGGTATCTATCAAAAATAGAACTTATGTAGTACCAACAAAGTTAGAGGACAACCTGACCACCCCCTGTCAACTCATCAGGCATTATTAGGTGATACCCGGTGGAGTTCAGTTCTATCCCTGCATATATGTTTAATAAACTAAACAGGCTTAAAAACATTTTAAAGAAGAGCTATCAACATGCAGTATTACAAGTTGTTGCTACTATCTCCTGCGCTAAGCGCTCAAAACAGATTTCCTTTAAAAATTCAAGGCCAGGAAATGCAAAATAAAGAGATCACTATGCAAGTATAGGAAAACTATAAAAATTTTTTTTTTTTTTCGGCTATAACAGTTGAGTTGCTAGGAGTATGTGAGTATGTAATCTAAAGGTAAGATTTGATTATCCTCTTCTATGAAGTGAAAATAGGAGCATGTGAGAAAGGTAATATTTTAGTCCTAAATCGGTGGTGAAATTAAGAGTGAGTATGAAAATCCAACTTATATGGATTGTCTCTAAATCATTACAACATAATCACTCACCGTCCAACCACATGATTTTCTTCCAATCATTATGACTGGCCCACATGTTCCAAGACGATACAACATATTTCAATCCACATAACTAATAATTACCACTGCAGGTTATTGTGTTCATGTATCTATTCTTTACTAGAAGTGCTTATAACTTTTCATTTAATTTCCTCAAAAGCTTGAGTCATAATATATTGTACAGAACCAATAGCTAGATTCTCGTGGTGGAGCTCATAAAAGCTTCTGCAATACTTTCTACTTTCTGTAACGTTACCTGAAACAGGTTGCTCTCACATCTCACTTAAACCAGAGTTTAAAGTCTATGTTTGTAGATTACAATCTTTTGACAAACTATCCACTAGTCTATCTGAACAATTAAGAGAACCCTGTTATGCCTTGCATCTTATAGCCAAATTGGGAACCTAATTAGCAATCCACCACCGAATGACAAAAGAACTCGACCACAACCTACTTTTCTTTTATGTAGACTCCAAAATCTCCCACAACAAGTCTTAAAATAATATACTTCCACAGGGACATTGCCAGATCAGGTGCTACAGGTCTGCAGGGTCTCCTCTTGCAGAAGACACTACAAACTGATTAAACCCCCTAAACTCTAACCTATATCCAAAACTCTACAAAGGCATATCTGGACACAGTTTTGACCTAAAAACCAAGCTATTTTCCATACCCCCCCTAAGTAAATTAACTAACCCACTTACTAATTTCTCTAACAACAAGAATGAACTGATTACTAAATCGAGCAACTACTCTTCAATTGAATGCAGGAAATATTAAACATTTATTTAACAGAGCAAGCGAGGTATGAATGAACTTACAAGGTCTGGTTTGATAAGAATGGCCATCAGGGAGAAATCAATGGCATCTCAATTGCACTGTAAGCAGAAGTGAAGCAGCCTTTGCAAGAAGCTAAGAAATCCAGCAAGTGGATTTGTACTTCATTTTCAGGAATAACGTCATTATCTCCTCCTCTTTCCATTCTGTGGAGTTCTTCTTTTTGAAAGATCAGAGAAGTGATATTAAGCTGAGCAGAAATTCCTGCGACTAAAAACTAGGGTTTGGGGTTTAATTTGCTTTTCTAACTCTTGATTAGGTCCAGAAATTTGAGTTCTGAGAGAAAAATCTGACTTAGGAATCAGTGGATCTTTCTACCTTTCGTCGTCGAGGTTGAGAACCTGAGAAATTTGAGTTCAAGCTTCTGAATCAGTGGTTAAGGTTTTTGCTTTGAATACCAAAAAAACCCAAAATTTTAACACCGTCTAAATCTAGGGCATGTTTGTTTTGTTTCACTCAAAAAGGTGTTAGAAAGGTACGAAATAACGTTTGACTAAATTAACCTATCATTTTTAGGGACCATCCAAAAGGAATTAGGGGCCAACAATAAGACAAAACAGGTCACCCAAACCTAAATCGAAGCTAGCGCTTATCCTGCGTATTTCGTAATGGCAAAGGTGCCCTTCCACAATCGGTGGTTTAACTACAATTGGTAGTAAATTGTGTTAATTTAACCTCCGAATATAATCAATTTTCGAATTTTGGTACTATCACAATCGGTAGTAAATTTAACTTCCGGATGTATATTGGCCCCAAAATAAGATTTTGCCAAAATTCTAAAATTTTCGTACTACCATAATCGGTAGTAAAGTGTGTTAATTTAACCTCCGAATATAATCAATTTTCGAATTTTGGTACTATCACAATCGGTAGTAAATTTAACTTCCGGATGTATATTGGCCCCAAAATAAGATTTTGCCAAAATTCTAAAATTTTCGTACTACCATAATCGGTAGTAAAGTGTGTTACTTTAACCTCCGAATATACTCAATTTTCGAATTTTGATACTACCATAATCGGTAGTAAATTGTGTTAATAAGTGATGCTTATTATCTACCAATTGTGTTCATGGCCCCAAATTCAAAATTTCAAAACTTAATAAAATTTTGAAATTTTCTAGTTTCACAATCGGTAGTTAATGGTGTTCATTATCAACCGATTGTGCGTAACTTTTAAGACATATGAATTGAATTTTTTGAATCAAGAATAATCGGTAGATAACGATCAATTTATCTACCGATAGAACATCAACCATAATCGGTAGATAAAGTATATTATTATCTACCAATTGTGTTTCTGCTATTGTAAATCCAAGAACATCAACCATAATAAAATAGATTGTTATCTACCGATTATGTTTCTGCTACTATAAAACCAAGAAAATTTTCGGATCAAATTTTTGATTTCAAGTAATCAAATCCTAATTTTGAATCACAACTACTATCATCTATTCGTTTTATTTGTTTAACTCCTTTTTTTTTTTTGATGTTTTAAGTTTCAACTTTAAGGTTAATGAATTTTGGGTTTTGATTTTAAACAATCAATCATAACATTTGTTTGGTCGACGATCTTTGTTTTCAATCAAAATTAAAATGATGAAAAAAAAATTCAATGAGTAGAAAAGAGAAGAAGAGAAATGATATGATTATGAAAATAAAGGATATAGGTTTAGATTTTGTATAAAGGTGAAGGGCAATATAAACAATTTTCTATTTTTAAGACGCCCTTTAACCCCCTTCAATGGAGGGGAATAAAAAGGTGGCCCCTAATTCCTTTTGAGTGGCCTCTAAAAATGCTAGGTAAATTAAGCCGAAAAGAAAAGAAAAAAGTTAAAACTATGAAAATGCAAATAGAGATATTACCAAGATAACCAAACATGAAGCGTCAATCGATTAGTATGCTCATAAGTTCTGGCTTAATCTAGTAGCATGTTCGGATACCAGAAGCAAAAGTTTTTTTGTTTTTCCGGATACTAAAATTGAAGTTAGAAATGAAAATATTTTGGTTCATAAAATATTAATTTGTTTACTTCTAGAAACTGTATAGAAATTCTATACTCATGCTAACTTTGTACATTTTAACATCTAGAAATCAAGTATATCCAAATAAAAAAAGTATATCCAAATACGCTTGAAAAATGAAAATGAAATTCTGACTTATTCCAATTTGCGTTTCACAACTTCGTCTATTAAACAATGTTTAAAAAACCGGTCGAGCCCAGTAAACCCATGACCCAGTCACTATTATGGGCTGATCTATTACTGACCCAGCAAACTTACAGAAAACCATCTTCTTTAATGAGAACAGGGTGACCCGGCCGGGTTGACTTGTTATGCACCGAACCAATATGAGTTGACCCGTGATCCGGTCATTGTTAACAACTAGGTTCCTTTCGAAGAAATTATTTTATTTGTGAGAATGATGAGGTTTGAAAACAGAAACTCCTGCTCGTTTAAGTTACCCTAACCACTGAGCCAGCAGCTCTTTGGTGATAATAAACATAGGGTCCTACATATATACATGACCCAGTGAACCCGGGTTGAACCCTTGGTTGACCCTGAACCGGTAATTTTTGCGGTTCGACGTTCAGACCGGTTTTCAGAGCGATGCTATTAAGTGGGTCTAATTTTTCAAGTCCCATGTCGAGTTAATAGAACATCTTCACTGGAATAATAATTGCTTGCCACTTTCGAGTTAAACCAATATGTGTCGCTTAATCAAAATTGATTCTCCAGTGACATTGAATTTCATCCGATATATCAAGCGGAATAGGTTGAATCTCTTAGTTTAAGAAAAATATTTTATTTCATACAAAATTCATCTTTTTATTATTTTATTCTTTGTCATATTTCCAACGCCAGAGCATTAACTAAGTTGTGATGATACCGGTGCATCATAGATAACGGTATATGTGAAAAAATCTTCTGGGAATTAGAATTTTGTTTGTCTAATGAGATAACCAAAAACTAAAACTCCGCCTTTATATGTGAGACAAGTAGAATATTGTCGAATGATAGTAGCTTTATTATTGCAACGAGGATGCCAAATGAAAACGGCATGAAAGAAATGTGGTTGTGATCAATGACTTGGAACATGCATTAGTTTGAAAGAATGGATGTTGGTTTATGACAGTTATTAAGACATGTGAAACCAGCATCTAGTGGACATAAACATCTCTCCAAAGATTTCAAAGATATGATTTCCTACCGTCATACTAAACTTTGTGGGAATGGCGCAACAAGAAGAGCAAAAATAGAATTAAAAGGTTGTGGAGTTATTTTCCATTTTCAATCTGGTGGTGCATTTGGAAGGAGCGGAATAACAGGTTTTACAACAATCAAGAGAAAGGTACTGAGCAGATTATTATACAGGTCAAGTGTTTGTTGTTCAGCTGGGCAATAAACACAGACATTTTTGAAAATTATTATATTTCTTTATTGATATGTAATTGGGAAGCTTTGATGCAAGCTTCTTTGTAACTTTACTGCTTGTCACTGCCTTGTGACTGAGTAGTTTCTTTTTTCTTAATAAATTTTGCCTTCTGTCAAAAAAATTTCCTACCATCATACTGATATTACTTTTGAGTTCGGGGCCTCCGACTTAGCGCCGCATATACAAGTTCCCTTTATGATATAAATCTTGTGCTTTAGATATTGCCAATGTGCCATAGCAAACTGTGTTCTCATTAGTTAAAATTTTGAAATGTTCACCAGCGTTTGCGAAACTTCTCATGGCTTCTAGTGACACCACTAGTAAATCGGAAACTTTTGAAATTAACAAATGAATATATAATTTTAGACTATTTTTATCAATCAAAATAAATAAAAAAATATATCAAAATACATAGAAAAGGTTATCACCACTCAAAATGCAAAATCAAGAAGTTCCCAAAGATTTCTGATCTAAAGACTACATCACTTTAACATGTGTGTAATAGTTCTTTTTCAAAGCATATACCTCCTTCGTCTTCCAATCCTATAATGACCAATGACTGTTTGGCTTTACCTAATTTCATAATCATATTGTTGACCATGAATATATGAGTTTGCCAACTTTTCAGTTTTCTCCAATATGTTAAGACATGCAGATAGCGAGAAAACAATTGTGTAATTCTCAGTGGTGATTCTATAATGAATAAAGAGGTCGTAGCCGTTTGGTGGATGTAGACAAATACACACATTGTGTATGTTGTTGAACCACGTTAAATCTGCGAGTAATTTACTTCTTGTTGCTTTGTTTATGGCTTGCATCTGTGTGGTTCTCTTTCTATTCTTCTTATCCTAGATCGTAGTGAGGTTCATGGAGCAATCCGAGAGATCAAGTGTTTCTTGTTATCTAATATGTTTCCGTAAGATTAGAAAGTATATGGCTCTGAACCCCAACAATTGGTATCAGAGCGATCCAATTGTCCCAACAATAGGTATCAGAGCTTTAGGCTGGATAGAAGATTCTGGAGAGAGAAGTTCTTGGATTTTCTGGTTGGCGGAAAATTTTGAAGACAGAGGATTTGGTTTCATCAAGTATGTGAGGATTTGAAGTTACAACTTCCGAAGATGCAGAGTTTGATGTTATCAAGTATGTGTAAGATTTGATTTCATAAGTTTTGAGAACAAAGCAAGTAAAGTGTACTTATGAAGGAATGAGATTATATCAGGTAATCTGCATTCAGTATGGTCAAGATGTATGGTCTTGATGTTTATGGTGCTCTACATTGGAGATTTAGCATTGATTCTTATTGGATCATAAACCCTATGCATGGCTTCAAGTAAGTTTATTTATTCTCTATACTTCGTACCATATTCTTGTGAACTGTTTGAAAGACCTACGTAGATTTAGTTTTCAATTAATCGGTGTTTGCTTGGCAAGACACAAGAAGGCAAGAATATCGTAGTTGGGATAAAAATATTAGTTTGTATGTTTGTGGAAGTAAAGATGAAAATGTAAGCATGTCAAAGTCTCATTATGGTTCCATACCAAGGGAAACAATAGTTTGGTTATCAATCGTCATCAATTAGATCATGTTGTTGATTTTCTTTAACATTAAGTTGAAGAATGTGAAGATGAATTCACACTCGTTCTGCCTTAGTTGTTTGTTACAATAAGGATTTGGGAAATCTCTTAGTAGGTTTCGTTTTTGAAGTATTGATCGTTGGTCAGGATTTGATATGTTCCAGAAGTGAATAGTTTGATTCTCAGTCTTAGTATTTGAAGCATGTGGCTACAAATAAGTTGAAGGACAGTGATCGTTGGATGAAGATGTGATATTGGTTGTGGTGGAGCTATGGATTCTTATTATTATATAAGAAGCAGTTGGTCGACACAGTTAGTAGGGTTTGTTTGTTTGTGTTGAGTATGGCATTGTGTCGGGTAGAACAATGTTTTCTGGAGTTTCTCTCGTACTGTTTCCGATGGAGAAGCTAGATAGTTTGTGATCTTTTGATTCTTGTCGATGACGTTCAATCGAAGATTTGTGTTTGGTTTACACCATTTGAAGTCGATCGGGGCTAGTTGAAGTGCATGACCGTTGTGAGAAACAGGTTGGTATATTTGTGTTGCGGATACATTCCTACTTTGGTGAAGACCCGTTGTGAGGAATTAAAAAGGTATCACTTGGATACTTCAATAGTTTAAAGAATAAAGATACAATACTGCAATGTGTATGGTGGTATGGTTACGAGCTAGCACATATTACTTAGGAGAAAACACAGCGCATGAATTTGAGAGGGCTACAATTTCGGCGTGTTTTTCCGATAACCTTTTATTTTCATTGGCTATTTGATTTCCTGATGATCGGTGTGAGACTTTCTGTTGGAGATAGCTACATTATAGCAATGATAATATTTGGGGGTTTGCTCGTCTGCTACAGTTATAGAAATTAATTTCAATAGTGACAGAGCCCGTAGAGATGAAGGTAAAGATTTCTTTTGAGAAATTTGGTTCATCAACGATATAGTTTCCGTCAAGTTATTTTCTCTACATAGTTTGAGAAAATAAACACAACAGCGTCTTGAATTGCTTGGAGCTTGAGAAGTTACCAAGGGTTTCAGATTATGGATGGGGTGTGATTGGGTCTTTGTGTAAAGGACAGATTATCAGATTTCGAACGTTGGTGTACGTTTTGAAGCAAGATTGGGAAAGGATATGCACAAGATAGAATGTGTGACATTATGCATTGTTATGAAGGTAGCAGTGAATTCTTCGACGATGGTCACAGTTATATCCGAGTCCGATTGTGTTGTGGTTTGACTGTCGCGAGGTAGAAACTACATGCTTGCTATGAATTGATAAAAGACTATATTGACAATTATGTTAAAGTCCGTAAAAAGGAAATTGTTGTCAAAGCCTGTTGAGGTTGCTGAAGTGATGTAGAAGGTGATTGGTGTGTCAGCTGTCGAAGTCTATGTGAAGCTATACATGTGTTTGGTATGTATGCATTGGTCGAATATATGGTGACCTTTTTGAATAAATAAACTCAACTGGTGATATATGGTCTTAGAATCATAATCCAATCGGAGATAGGCTCGTAAAGCAAGATTCATAAAGATGAACTCGAGATTGGTACGCAGTGGCAATGATCCATCGATTGGTTGTATTTGGTGCGCAGTTAGAGTCATGCTCAATATGCTTTGGTACATACAAGATGGTTAGTTTCTTGGAAGCTAACATGAAGGTTGGTTTATGACAAACTAGCGCAAGATTTCTCGTTAACTCGCTTTGGAGGACATTCTCATGGAAAAGAGCAATTATGTGATCAGTTGTTTAAGTAAGCAATTGACTGGGATGGAGTTTAGAGACGAATATGAAGACTATGATTCTGCTAAGGTAATACTTAGGCAGACGCATGGAGGCTACCGTGGTAGTTTCATTTGCTTATCGAGTAGTTATGGATGTCAACCCTAACGGATGTGGTGCGTAACTTGGAGTTAGTGGCTTAGAAGAGCGTAACATTGATTCAGGTGGAGCAAGGAAAGACAAGACGGAGTTGTGTTCGTATTATGGAGAAAGTTCTGAGGTGGCGAAGGCTCAAGGGCGCATAATGACTGTAACTAAGTTCGATGGAAGCATATGGATAACAATGGTATATGGCCTGATTGAGTTGGCATGCAATACACCTAGAATGATGCCAATCAATGTGGAGTTGTGAACATAAAGGAGTAAGGTGTATTTTCTCAAGATGTTGCATAACGGATGATCATATGATGTTGATTTGTTGAGATGGTCAGATTTTTCACCGTGGTGGAGATTTGTACAATCGCCAGTAAGTTGGATTGTTAAGTCTAAGTTGGTGACGTTCAAGTTTGGTTTGCTCTCTGGTGTGCCAATGGAAAACACACAGAAACACTTGCAAGTATACAAGGCCAAGTTTATAGAATAGAAGGAAAGCAGGGGAAAGTCCACAGGGAGTGGGAGCACTATAAGAGAAACCTAAGCTAACAATGGAGACAGTGAGCAAGACAAAGTAATATGGCATACAAAGTGGCAGAAGTAAAGAACCAAAGCAGCAAGGTAAAGCAAAGCAGCAAAGAAAACAGCTAAGAACCAAGGCTTGGAAGCCAAGGGCAGAGGGAGATTTTGTGCACTGTTTTCAGTGCACAGAGACTACAAATTGCAAGACAATAGGCGAGCAACACAGCTAAGAAATATAAACTGAATTTGAAGCAAAGCAAGACTGAAAATGTAAGTGACTGAGAAGGATATTGTGGCTAAGCCAAGGCTTAGATTCCACCTTGTGTCCTAATCAAATAACATATTCCTAGGTTGAGTTGAGTCCTATGTATACAATAGAAAGGAAAGAAAAACAGCTTGCTAACAGAAATACCCCTAGTATTGACTGTCTTTTGACAACACAATCAATCACAAGCAATCATAGCACTGCTTTCTTCCCAATGCACAAGAAAAACAAGCATATGGCATCCTATCCTAGCAATTTACCATTTGACAGTGCACCAAGGCTTCATCAAAGCCTCAGCTTGGTGCTACTTAGCTCATGCTCAACATGTTACAAACACAAGCATTCATCATGCAAAATAATTCAAACATAACATAAACACAACAATCAACTGTTAACTGCATAAGAAGACTGAAATTGGAATTGCATAATATTTTGGTTTAATTCTCTACTGGCTAGTCCAGAGATCCTCCCCCCTTACATCACTAGAGACATCAATTTATACCCAATTACACATTTAGGGTTTTCCCTCAATTTTCCCCCAAAACAGTAGAACTAGGGTTTGGTGAAACTCACCTAATTCGTTGGAATTGATCGCATGCATGCTAACCCAATCTTCTTCTGACTCTACTGCTGCTTTCTCACGCTCCAATTACTCTACTAACTCAACCTAATTCATCAATTTTTCTTCTAGGTTTTCAGAGAAAGATGAGAAGAGAAATTAGTGAATTAGATAGGTAGAGGGGTAGGGGATTGATGGGAGAAGGATGGGTGTGGTTGGTTTGGGTAGTTGAGGCAGGTGAGGTGGTGGTTGCGAAGGCAGAGCAGGTGGAGAAGATGGCGGTGGTCTGCAATAGGCATGGAGGGGGAGAGGTCGATGGAAGAAGGGGAAGGGGATGTTTGGTATGGGTATAGGTATCGGGTGCTCGGGTGTTGGGAGGTTGTAGCGAGTGAAGATGTTATGCGATCTGGGCCGTAGGATGTGAAGATGGTAGGTAGATCTGACGGAGATGCGGAGGTAAGAGAGAAGCGACCGTCGGATGAAGTGATACAACAAAACTAACGACACTTGATGGAGTTAGGAACTGTAGTGAAAAGCGGATGTATCAAACTTTGATGCACAACAAGGGGGCGACCGTAGGATGACTCTGAGATCAATCTGACGGCTGAAGACGCAAGCGGGTATGGATTTGGGTTTTAGGCTTTTGGGTATAGAATATGGGTTTGGGAAATGAGTTTGGGCTTGGAAAATATTGAGCCCACTTCTTCTTTAAGAACAAATATCTTCTTCAATCCCATTTCTACCCTTTTTGGTCTTCCGCACGACATTCTTCGCGGCTTCCTTGCGTAATTCCTCCCGGCTTTTCACTACTTTTCTGCTCTTTTCGCTCCGCAATTCATCCAAACTTTATTTATTACCTAAAAATGCAAAATTAAGTAAGAAAAATATTTATTCTTGAAAACAATGAAAATACAGAATATGGGATAAAATGTGGAATTACTGCACAAAAGATGAGTTAAATGCCAACAAAAAGGGATAAATATATACATTATTTGGCACTCATCAAATACCCCCAAACCTGAATTTTACTTGTCCTCAAGTAAAACAAAACTAAGGAAATCCTAACTATACCACTGTCGCTGGTCTCTCGAATGCATTTAGCGTATGCACTAAGCTTTTTAAACCACTAAGTGTCCCTAGTGGACGAGTTGAAGTCTCGTGAAGGTTTGCTTAGAACGTACCTACAAAGTTCTAGGTCAAAATATAAGCTCAGATTCCATCAAATGTGACATGTGCAAAACAGTTTAAGCTCACAGCAAAATGGAGATGTCAATCTAGCTATCAAAGGCACAATCCTAGCACTGATAACAAAAAAAGACATGTGATAAGAGTGTAAAGTGTATCTACACATGTGTAAAGAAAGATCTGAAGTTATGACTACTAATCACCAAGAGATAGTTTCTCAGGCTAAGAACTGAGGTCGAAATCTAGCTAGCTGTCCGGACTTTACGAGAATTGTGAATGAGTTGGAGGTATTTCACAATTACTCGCGTTGTACATCAATGGCATACACCCTCCTTGCTTATTACAATGAAACAACAAAATGACTATTTACATGACTCTTATTTACATTGACTACTCTCTTTTATTTTTGGAACAAGAGATGATGGAATTGATATTTTTGTTTTTTTTATATTTTTTTTTTTTTTTTTTTTTTTTTTTTTTTTTTTTTTTGTACATCGTTTTTTTTTTTTTTTTTTTTAAGAAGGAAACACTTTTGATACATACAAAAGGAAACAAAAGATTACATGACACTTTGCAAGAGGTAGCCCTTTTTGATGCACCCAGTTAAATTCGATGGTTGTCTTTCTTAATGTAACCTCCACCTTCTATCCCAACCAACCAAAGAACAAGCTAGTCAAGTTTCGTTCAGTATTCTAAAGTGATTGGCAATCGTAACTTACTATCAAACACCTTGAAGATCGAGGCCATACATGTATTGGTAGATCGTGCGCGTGCAAATTTCTTATCACTATGTGAATTGTGCTAGAATCAGGGTGCCTAAATATCTAGACTAAGACTCCTAATAATTACATATTTGCACAAGAGTCAACATTTCAAGGTAAATGAGCTCCATTTTTTATGTTTTTTTCAATTTTTAATTTTTTATTTTGATTTTTCAATTTTTTTCAAAAGAAGAAGGAGTTTTGTTTTCAATTATAGCATATTATCATGGTATCTACTCTATACCCCCAAACCTAAACTAAACATTGTCCTCAATGTTTCAAAATATGGAAAGAATTAGAAAACAATATATGAAGAGGAACATGCTGAGTAGAGTAAAAGGAGAGAGAATACCCGATTGTACGGCGGAGGCTCGATTAAAACTCCGTTATTCAAGGCAAAAATCCATCATATTAGGAGTCACAATGGATGAGCACAAAATATATATAAAAGGAAATTTAACTAACACATTATCTACAAGAAAATTTGGTTTTTAATGGGATTGGACTTTTTGGGAAAAATTTGGTTTTGTTGGGAAAAAGACAAATTTTGGTTTTTAGGGAAAGATTTGGAAAACTTTTTGGTTATTTAGGGAAAGAGTGGACCAGTTTAGTCCACATAGACTGGGTCCTCCAGGTTGGTTGTTTCAATGTCGGGTGGAAATGGCTCAAGGAATGGCTTTAATCTCTGCCCGTTGACTTTGAAAACGTTCTTGTTGGAGACATCCTCCAGCTCTACAGCTCCATGAGGAAAAACTGTGCGTACTAGGTACGGACCCTTCCATCTGGAACGCAGTTTTCCTGGAAAAAGATGTAATCGGGAGTCATACAGCAAGACTTTCTGACCAGGAGTGAAGGATTTGCGCAGAATACGCTTATCATGAAACATCTTCATCTTCTGCTTATATAACTTGGCACTATCATAAGCCTCATTTCTCAATTCTTCCAACTCGTTGAGTTGAAGTTTCCTTTGAATTCCAGCTTCGTCCAGAGAAAAGTTCAGTTCTTGATTGCCCAGTAGCACGATGTTCTAATTCCACAGGTAGATGGCACGGCTTTCCATACACTAGACGATAGGGGGACATGCCAATTGGTGTCTTATAAGCTGTTCTATAGGCCCACAAAGCATCATTCAATTCAATGACCAATCTTTCCTAGACGGGTTAACCGTCTTCTAGAATGTGCTTAATCCCTATTAGAAACTTCCACTTGTCCACTAGTCTGAGGGTGGTACGGAGTAGCAACCTTGTGAGTTTCCATACTTGCGTACTAAAGACTCGAAGTGCCTATTGCAGAAATGTGACCACCGTCACTGATGATAGCTCGGGGTACCAAAACGTGAAAATATGTTTTCCTTTAAAATGAAAGTACCACCTTGTGGTCATTTGTTCTGGTTGCTATGGCTTCTACCCACTTAGACGTAATCAACTGCGACTAGGATGTACAACTTGCCAGACATGGGAAATGGACCCATGAAGTCTATCCCCCAAACATCAAAAATCTCCACAATCAAAATGGGGTTCAATGGCATCATGTTTCTCCTCGAAATGCTTCCTAGCTTTTGACAGCGTTCACAAGCAACACAATAATCATGGCAATCCTTGAACAATGATGGCCAATAGAATCCACACTGCAAGATCTTTGCAGCGGTTTTCTTGGCACTGAAATGGCCTCCACATGCTTGGTCATGACAGAAAGATATCACATCTTTCTGTTCAGTGTTGGGGACACATTCCTAATGATTTGGTCTGGGCAGTACTTAAACAAATATGGGTCATCCCAAAGGAAATGTTTAACTTCAGCCAGGAATTTAGAGCGGTCTTGTCTCGACCAACGTGAGGGCATCCTACCTGTAGCGAGGTAGTTAACAATATCAGCAAACCAAGGAAGGTCTGAGATAGACATCAGCTGTTCATCTGGGAATGATTCTCTAATCAGCTCAATTCATCAATAGACTCTAAAGTTAATCTAGACAAATGATCAGCAACCACATTCTCACAACCTTTCTTATCACGGATTTCGAGATCGAATTCCTGTAATAAGAGTATCCATCGAATAAGGCGAGCTTTAGCATCCTTCTTGGAAAGAAGATACTTCAAAGCCGCATGGTCTGTGTATATGATGATCTTAGACCCTATCAGATAAGATCTAAACTTGTCTAATGCGAAAACGACGGCAAGCAATTCCTTCTCGGTAGTTGAATAATTGAGTTGGGCATCATTAAGGGTTTTGCTAGCATAGTATATCACATATGGTAGTCTATCAACTCGCTGTCCTAAAACAGCACCAACAGCATAATCAGAGGCATCACACATAAGTTCGAACGGAAGCTTCCAATCGGGTGGTCGGACTATAGGAGCGGTGGTGAGAAGGGTTTTTAATTCCTCCCATGCCTTCACACAAGCAGCATCGAAATTGAAGGCAACATCTTTGGAGAGAAGACTGCACAGAGGTCTGGAGATTTTGCTGAAATCTTTGATGAATCGCCGGTAAAAACCAGCATGACCTAGAAATGATCTGATCTCCTTCACAGAGCAAGGTTGTGGTAGATGTTGAATGAGGTCAACTTTAGCTTTATCCACTTCAATTCCTTTTTCTGAGATGATGTGTCCTAGAACTATTCCTGAATTCACCATAAAATGGCATTTTTCCCAATTTAGAACAAGGTTCTTTTCTTTACATCTGGATATCACGAGGGCAAGATGCTTCAAACATTCGTCAAACGAGGAACCAAAAACAGAGAAATCATCCATAAAGATCTCGAGAAAACTATCTATCATGTCAGAAAAAATGCTCATCATGCAACGCTGAAAAGTAGCAGGTGCATTACACAACCCGAAGGGCATACGTCTATAAGCAAACGTCCCAAATGGACACGTGAATGTAGTTTTTTCCTGATCTTCTGGAGCAATGTGAATTTGGTTATAACCGGAAAAGCCATCTAGAAAACAGTAGTGACTGTGTCCAGACACACGTTCTAGCATTTGGTCAATGAAAGGGAGCGGGAAGTGATCCTTCCTTGTTACTGTGTTCAACTTCCTGTAGTCGATGCATACTCGCCATCCTGTGGTTGTACGAGTAGGGACTAATTCATTCTTGTCGTTCTGAACTACAGTAATGCCTGACTTCTTAGGCACAACTTGAATGGGACTAACCCATTTGCTATCGGGAATTGGGTATATGATACCCGCATCAAGTAGTTTCAGGATCTCTCCTTTGACTACATCTCTCATGTTAGGATTAAGTCTCCTTTGCATTTCCCTAGATGGTTTGGCATTCTCTTCAAGGTTAATGTGGTGCATGCAAATGGTGGGACTAATTCCTTTGAGATCTGAGATGGTCCATCCTAAGGCCTCTTTGTGTTCCTTAAGTACTTCTAAAAGCTTACTTTCCTGTTCCGTGTCTAAACATGATGAAATAATGACGGGTAAAGTATCAGAAGAACCTAGGAATGCGTACTTCAACGTACTAGGCAATGTTTTCAATTCAAGCTTGGGTGGCTCAACAATGGATGGATAAGCTTGGAATCAGAGAGTAAGGGGTGGTTCCACTTCATATTTCCTTTCAGTGACGTCCATTTGAGGTACAGATTCGAGCAGAGATAGGACGTCACTACAGTATGCATCATCATAGGAATCTGGTTAAAGTTCTCCATACATGCTTGAAAGGGGTCGACGGATAGAATGTTAGTCAACGAATCTTGCATTAATCCTTCAATCATATTAACTTCATGCACATCATCATCATCAAGATTCACAGGTTGTTGACTAATATCGAACACATTCAATTCTACCGTCATGTTACCAAAAGACAGTTTCAACACTCCATTACGACAATTAATGATCGCGTTGGACGTAGCCAAGAAAGGACGTCCTAAGATGACAGGAATGTGACAGTCTGGGTTTTGTACAGGTTGAGTGTCTAAGACAATGAAGTCTACGGGAAAATAGAATTTGTCAACCTTGATCAAAACGTCTTCGACCACTCCACGAGGGAATCTTGACAGATCGGTCTGCCAGTTGTAGAGTGAGAGATGGTTTCAACTCCCCAAGACCTAACTGCTCATAAACAGAATATGGCAGTAGGTTAACACTTGCACCTAGGTCTAATAACGCTTTATTGACCGTGTGTTCTCCTATAGTGCAAGAAATTGTTGGACATCCTGGATCCCTAAACTTGGGTGGAGTTTTGTTCAGAATGATGGAACTCACCTGCTCAGCTAAGAAAGCACGTTTTTGCACATTGAGCTTGCGCTTTTGAGTACACAAGTCTTTGAGGAATTTGGCATAAGCAGGGATTTGCTTGATTGCTTCAAGAAAAGGAATGTTGATGTTGACTCTCTTGAACAGATCTAACATCTCATTGTAATGGGTACTTTTCTGTTGATAGATCAATCTTTGAGGAAATGGGGCAACAGGAGAATGAGTTGGCAAAGGGACATTCACAGCAGTAGAATTGTCAGATTTTCCAACTTGCTCAGATTCTTTGGTTTTCTGGGGTTGTGGAGACAGCGTGGAATTTGTATCAGATTCATTAGGTTCGCCCACGTTGTTCTCGATGACTTTACCACTTCGGAGGGTGGTAATGGCATGGATTGATCGGTGAGGTTTCAGTGCAGGATGTTGTGCCTGTTTGAAATATCCTCTTTGGATTTTGTTGGGGTTGGCTCGGAAGTTTACCCTTTTCTCTCTCACATTTGATCCATCTTTTGATCTAGATTTTTCTGACTTTGCATCAAACTCTGGAACATTTCCTCTAGGGTGGATAATCTCTTGTCGGTATTGTGTTGAGGATATGATTGTTGTTGAGAGTTTGATTGTTGTTGAGGGTTTCTCGGGTGTTGATAACCTTGATTGTTCTGATATCCCTGATTGTTTTGATAGCTCTGATTGGGTTGAGATGGTCCTCCTGAGTGGGTCCTTTTGACCATGAAAAGTTAGGGTGGTTTCTCCATCCTGGATTGTAGGTCTGTGAATAAGGGTTATGCTCTGGTTTTTGAAACATGGCATGTGCCTGTTCAAGCCTAGATTCCTGGACTGCAAGCAAATCGGGACAATTTTGGAATTGATGGTTGGGGTCGTTACAAGCAGCACAAACAGACGAAGCGACATGTTCTCGGAGAGTAGTGGTGGAAGGTTTTGAATTTTTATGTTTCTAACTCTTCTAATCTCCTAACTATTGATGCCATGTTTGCTCTTCCCTCAAATCCGCTTCAATCCTAAAAGCCTTTGCTTCGGATGTAGTCTTTCTGGTTTCACGGATGGATTCCCACTGTTGCGTCTTTTCAGCTACTTCAATCAAGAAGTCCCAAGACGCATCAGCAGTTTTGTCTACGAATAGACCATTACACATCGACTCAACCGTTGTTCGGGTGGACACATCTAGACCTTCATACAAAATTTGCACAAGTCTCCATTTTTCAAAACCATGATGGGGACATTGGAGCAATAATTCATTGAATCTCTCCAGGTATCTAGCTAAGGTCTCACCTTCTAATTGCACAAAGCTATTCAGACTTTGACGAATTGTCGCAGTCTTGTGGTTCGGGAAAAACTTTTTGAAAAACTCCTTTATGAGGTCATCCCATGTCATGATGGATTGAGGCTGTAAAGCATAGAGCCAGGCCTTTGCCTTATCTTTCAGGGAGAAAGGAAAAGCCTTAACTTTAGGGTTTCGTCGGACATTTGAGTGAAACGCAGAGTTCCACAAATTTCCTCGAATTCTCTCACGTGGTGGTACGGGTTTTCATTCTCAACACCTCTAAAAATAGGAAGCATCTGTATTGTGCTTGATTTCAGCTCATAATGGCCATTAGCCTCGGGTAGCACAATACAAGAAGGTTGACTGGCTCTAGTTGGGTACATATAATCCTTGAGGGTACGGGGTTCTCCCATTGTTTCTGGTTGATCTGGACTGTCTCCCTCAGAACTTAGAATTTCGATAGGTTCGTCTGGGTTAATTCTAACAAGTCTGTTTGTTGGTCTCTGTAGGTCACAATCATGTCCTAGTAGGTACCTTAACTAACATGTTGGTCAGACAGAGCAATCGGAAACAATTTGGCCCACAAGGGTTATGAAGATTTGGTTTTGAATGGGTTTTGGTTTAAAAGGGATTTTGTTTTTGGTTTAAAATTGGGCTTTGGAAAATTTTGAACTAAACCTAGCATAAATTAGCACAACTCATAAAAGAAAATAAAAACAATAATAAATTAAGACAAGCCCATAAAAGAAAAAGAAAAATAAAAAAAAAACAAAAAAAACAAAAAAATAATAATTACAGTCCCAAATATAAAAAAAAAGAAAAAGAAAATAAATAAAAATTATTACAATCCCAAAGAAATAATTAAATTAATTATTACAAGCCCAAATTTGAATTTAAATGAGGCCCAAGTGGGTTAACTCATGGGTTAGGCTTACTTGGTTTTTGGAGGGAAGCCCAAAAATAGGCTTTTAGTCCCCTTTTAGTTGCACAGCCCAGTTGGGCTTTAGGATCGTCCTAAGCAGCTCACGTTCAAGCCCAGCGAAATTGAGGTTACTAAGCCCAGCTCAGAGGGTGCACAAGCCCAGCAACAAAGGTTGGAACAGAGCCCAGCAGCAGAGGGTGCACAAGCCCGGCAGCAACAGAAATAGGCGAGCCCAGTTGACAGCTTCAGTTGGCAGCAGCAGGCTTTGGCAGCAGCAGGCTTTGGCTTGGCAGCAACAGCACAGCACAGCTTGGCAGAGAAGGCACCAGCAGCACAGCCAAGGTGGTACCTGCAATGATCACAGAGTGCAAAGATAGTCAGGCCAACCCTGCAATGATCACAGTGCAATCATTGCAGTGCAATGATTGCAGGCAAGTATGCAATGATCTGCTGCAATGATTGCAAGCAGAGGGTTGCAATGATAGTGAAGCAGGCCTGCAATGGTTGCAAGGCAGAGATGCTAATGGAACTCAGCAGTGGCAACACCACTCCCCGGCAGCGGCGCCAAAAACTTAGTGTGCCAATGGAAAACACACAGAAACACTTGCAAGTATACAAGGCCAAGTTTATAGAATAGAAGGAAAGCAGGGGAAAGTCCACAGGGAGTGGGAGCACTATAAGAGAAACCTAAGCTAACAATGGAGACAGTGAGCAAGACAAAGTAATATGGCATACAAAGTGGCAGAAGTAAAGAACCAAAGCAGCAAGGTAAAGCAAAGCAGCAAAGAAAACATCTAAGAACCAAGGCTTGGAAGCCAAGGGCAGAGGGAGATTTTGTGCACTGTTTTCAGTGCACAGAGACTACAAATTGCAAGACAATAGGCGAGCAACACAGCTAAGAAATATAAACTGAATTTGAAGCAAAGCAAGACTGAAAATGTAAGTGACTGAGAAGGATATTGTGGCTAAGCCAAGGCTTAGATTCCACCTTGTGTCCTAATCAAATAACATATTCCTAGGTTGAGTTGAGTCCTATGCATACAATAGAAAGGAAAGAAAAACAGCTTGCTAACAGAAATACCCCTAGTATTGACTGTCTTTTGACAGCACAATCAATCACAAGCAATCATAGCACTGCTTTCTTCCCAATGCACAAGAAAAACAAGCATATGGCATCCTATCCTAGCAATTTACCATTTGACAGTGCACCAAGGCTTCATCAAAGCCTCAGCTTGGTGCTACTTAGCTCATGCTCAACATGTTACAAACACAAGCATTCATCATGCAAAATAATTCAAACATAACATACACACAACAATCAACTGTTAACTGCATAAGAAGACTGAAATTGGAATTGCATAATATTTTGGTTTAATTCTCTACTGGCTAGTCCAGAGATCCTCCCCCCTTACATCACTAGAGACATCAATTTATACCCAATTACACATTTAGGGTTTTCCCCCAATTTTCCCCCAAAACAGTAGAACTAGGGTTTGGTGAAACTCACCTAATTCGTTGGAATTGATCGCATGCATGCTAACCCAATCTTCTTCTGACTCTACTGCTGCTTTCTCACGCTCCAATTACTCTACTAACTCAACCTAATTCATCAATTTTTCTTCTAGGTTTTCAGAGAAAGATGAGAAGAGAAATTAGTGAATTAGATAGGTAGAGGGGTAGGGGATTGATGGGAGAAGGATGGGTGTGGTTGGTTTGGGTAGTTGAGGCAGGTGAGGTGGTGGTTGCGAAGGCAGAGCAGGTGGAGAAGATGGCGGTGGTCTGCAATAGGCATGGAGGGGGAGAGGTCGATGGAAGAAGGGGAAGGGGATGTTTGGTATGGGTATAGGTATCGGGTGCTCGGGTGTTGGGCGGTTGTAGCGAGTGAAGATGTTATGCGATCTGGGCCGTAGGATGTGAAGATGGTAGGTAGATCTGACGGAGATGCGGAGGTAAGCGAGGAGCGACCGTCGGATGAAGTGATACAACAAAACTAACGACACTTGATGGAGTTAGGAACTGTAGTGAAAAGCGGATGTATCAAACTTTGATGCACAACAAGGGGGCGACCGTAGGATGACTCTGAGATCAATCTGACGGCTGAAGACGCAAGCGGGTATGGATTTGGGTTTTAGGCTTTTGGGTATAGAATATGGGTTTGGGAAATGAGTTTGGGCTTGGAAAATCTTGAGCCCACTTCTTCTTTAAGAACAAATATCTTCTTCAAGCCCATTTCTACCCTTTTTGGTCTTCCGCACGACATTCTTCGCGGCTTCCTTGCGTAATTCCTCCCGGCTTTTCACTACTTTTCTGCTCTTTTCGCTCCGCAATTTATTACCTAAAAATGCAAAATTAAGTAAGAAAAATATTTATTCTTGAAAACAATGAAAATACAGAATATGGGATAAAATGTGGAATTACTGCACAAAAGATGAGTTAAATGCCAACAAAAAGGGGATAAATATATACATTATTTGGCACTCATCACTCTCTTCTGGAGGTTCTACGGAACAAGTTGGGTGAACTACATTTTCGGTTTGATTCCTATTGAGGATATGAGGGCAACCAGTGATGGTGCAATCGATGTTCAGAAGATGGAGGGATAACTAGTTGATCATCTCATGCATAAATGCATGATCCGAGGTGGAGAATTGTAAGGAAACATGGGTTCCCTAGTTTAGGTCAAAGAAGACGGCTAAATTCTAGGAGGTTCCGGAAAGGATCCGTTAGGGAAACGTAGATAGTTTAGGACAACTTCCATATATAAGATGGGTTTCCTAATTGACCATGGTTTCCTTGGGAACCAAGTTTGTGACTCCTATATAAAGAGGTCTAGGCTAAGTGTTTTAGTCATGGAATCCTCAATGTCAATATCGTAGAGATGTGAGGGATTCATCCCACTTATTGAGGTGGCTATGTGAGAGACCTAATGGTGGAAGGAGTACATCATTATGGTGCTTGTGAGATACTTATCGATGTTGGAAGATATGTCGTTATGGAGTATTCATATGGAGATGTTGGTAAGACATCTTGTTGAGGAGAAGATCATCTTGGTGGTGCTGGATTAGATTATTAGTGTTGAGCTAAAGGCGTCCATGGTAATCTATATCAGGGTGTGCAGAGAAGATGATCTTGTGGTGGTAGATAATGTGGTAAACATTATCTCGTATGGGGTGAAGACACTACTTTGGATATTATAGAGTGCTTGTGAGAGTTCTTGTGTTCGGTCACGTTGTGGTGAGTCGATGGGTTGATGTAATCAATCAGTTGTGTAATTTTCAGTGGTGATTCTATAATGAATAAAGAGGTCGTAGCCTTTTGGTGGATGTATACAAATACACACATTTTGTATGTTGTTGAACCACGTTAAATCTGTGAGTACTTTACTTCTTGTTGCTTTGTTTATGGCTTGCATCTATGTGGTTTTCTTTCTATTCTTCTTATCCTAGATCGTAGTGAGGTTCATCGAGCAATCCGAGAGATCAAGTGTTTCTTGTTAGATAATATATATCCGCAAGATTGGAAAGTAGATGGCTCTGAACCCCAACAATTGGTATCAGAGCGATCCAATTGTCCCAACATAAAGTATACTTGAAATGGGACAGGTGTCTGAGGTCGAAGACAGCCGCATGGGAAATTGAAATTTCGTCTTTAAGAGACATGGCGTTAAGCCAACAGAAGATGCAAAAACACCATATGGAAAAAAGAAGTATTGGATACTAGTACGAACCTGCAAAACACTTACCCAAATATTCCTCCCTTTGTTTCATAAACATGTATCATGTTTTCATATATGAGTGTGTCAAAATGATAGGCTTGTTTCCACAAAAGGAAAGTCAAATGTTTTAATATTACTAGTTTGTCCATATTGGGGACCACATTTTCTCTTTTAACAAATATGTTTTGTTATTTTGTGCATCCATGCACAAGATAAGAGTCAGTCATTGGCATTGGAAATGATAAAAAAACAATAAAAAATATGAGAGATTATGTTTTCTTGCTTTGGAAAAGGTAAATGTTCATGAGTTTTTTGAATTTTTCTCTATACAAGTGCAAACTTTACCTTCTCCAATGCAAGAAACGTTATCTCTCATATTTTTTTTATTGTTTTTTATCATTTCCAATGTCAATGATTGACTCTTATCTTGTGCATGGATGCACAAGATAACAAAACCCTTAACAAATTTGGGGTCCATTTGTTTCTCTCTGATGTTGTTCTTTTAAAATATTAAGGGGACCATTTTTTTTTCTTCTCAAGGATAGATGGAAAATCATGAAAAATGGCTCAAATGATTGGTTTTCTTAATTATTGAGCAAAACCGAACAAGTCTATCTTTTTGAAACGGGGGGAGTAGGATTTGTACTCAGATTAAAGAAACCTACCATTTAGATACAAAATCCAGGAACTAGATTTGAACTGGTGACACGAGGATTTCCAGTCGTCTGCTCTACCAACTGAGCTACCCAACCCTTCTTGAGGCACCATCGATCCTAATCTACACAGAAATGGTGTTCTATTTTTGCTTTATATTAGTGAAAATGCTATATGTGTTGGTAATTTTGTGCTTAGAAAAAAAAAAGGGATGAAACACGAAGAAGAAAATGTTGTAGCACCGATTTCAAGGTCGGTCCTTTTGAAAAATATTTCGATCATTCCCAAACAATTGACGAGAGAATAGGTCAAACAAATAGTATTTTCAGGATATAATGAAGCCCTAACAATGTAATCGAATTCAAGGTTACACCCTTGGTCCAACCAAGAACACACAATAAAAATTTCTGATAATGCTTAGAGAGACAAAACATAGATTTTGATTTTCTTTTAATGAGATAACATCTTTACTATTTTAAAGGAATTCGTGTCATTAGAGATACCTTTACCTCCAATAGGCAACAATCGTGTCTTAAGGGATGAGACGCGTCTGTTCAAATTCGAACTAGATATTCAAAATAGTTTTTCTTAATAACCTAAAAAAATTTACGAAACGTTGTCTTGCACTGCCCCCTAGACTCTCGCGACCTGACCTGTCTGGTCGACCACATTCGGGAGCCTGTAAACCCCCTGTCGTAGCGGCAAACACATTTGGAAATATCCAACGATATATAGTCGAATTCCATGAATAAGCAAAACAAAACCGTAAAGATCCTCATAGGGAAACAAGAATTCCAATCATTCTACCATTAAAAAGACTGAAAATTCGTACCCCAAAAGTGAGAAAATCTTGCATTCAAATTATTATTTCACAAAGATGTAATTATAATTGGTCCAACGCACAATAAATTGACCCCAGACTGATCCAAATTTTGTAGGTTAATAAAAACTCGGTTGAAGATACAGAAACATATGAAAATCTTGACAGTGTCTAGCATGCTACCTCAAGTATGTAATGGGATCAAACTATGACACTGGACTTATCACTCATTCAAATTAAACAGTCCTGGTGGATTGACAACTGCTAATGAATACTATTAATTCACTAGGTGCTCAAATCAATTCACTTATATTCTACTTTACTAATGAATACTATAACAGTAAATAAGGTTCGTTCCCACTAAGAGCAGGGTGTTTAGTTGTCAAAAAGGTCACAAATGGGGGGTTTTTATTTTAGATTGTAAACAAAGTAAATAAAGCAATTGAAATTGAGTTGCAAGCAATGGAGAGAAATATGATCAGGGAATCCTTCTTTGTTACTAAACCGTCATCAAGTTATTATATTCGTCCATTAATACAATTAATCACGGATTATTACCAACCATGGAATAACAACTAGCTCAATGCTATCCCCTAAATTCCTTAAATCACTGAGTACGGAAGCTCTCCAATAGCATATTCTATTCGTCTAAACCACCTTTTAGTAGCTCACTCAAGGTGGAATTTCTTTGAATGCTTTATCTATTGTGAATTATAGATTGATCTTAATAGTTATACTCTTAGCGCAAGGTCCACTTTCTAGTGTTGTTTATACACAAAATTGCTACACAGAATCCCTCTGCAAGGTCTTGTATTCTCTACTTTTGTATGAATTATTCGACTATGACTTATCTCCTAACTCAATATTAGCATTTGATTGAATCAAAAAATTAATTCGGTTAGCCACCTAAACAATCTATCAATCAATCATATATATTCTAATTGGTATAAAAAATCAATAATCATGTTGAAAAGGCGAGGGTACCCAAATATACCTCAAGCTAAAACTTTTCCTACCTATAAGTCCTTTCTTCGAAAGTGATTGTCTATGGAATGAGTCAAGATGCAACTAATCGGTTCACACTTTGTGTGATCGTCTATGGATACGAGATCGAGACAATACAACAACGAAGTATGTTTACTTGATAAAAAGGTTCGGACTTACCAAACACAACAAGATTGTTTATCAAGTAAATAGGAATTAACGTTTATGTAATTTACTTTAATTATAATAAAACAATTATAATGCGGAAATATAAAGTATATGACACAACAATATTTTGTTAACGAGGAAACCGCAAATGCAGAAAACTCCGGGACCTTGTCCAGAGTTGAATACTCTCAGGATTAAGCCGCTACACAAAATTAAGCAAACTTCGTATAGTTGAGACCAAGCAACTAAACCTATAGTTCACCTAGTTCCGTCTGTATTCCCACGCCTCCAACTTATGAATAAGTCACGTACTTGGAACAATTCCTTTGGTTCGTATTCCAAACAGTAAAGGAACAACAAATCTGTTTGGTAGCAACTCTCTTCAACCAAGTGATATGAGTTCGACAAAGGCTCTTCTGTTTATCTCAAATAAACTCCTTCGTCAGGTTCTTAGATATATCTTATTCTCAACTACCGAAGTAATTGTTAAGATTTTTCAATCAATACTTTTAATCACAAAGAATTATATTGATTCTGATCTACACAACTAATCAATCCAATCTACCACAAGGATAAACCGATTATAGTTGGGTCCTCTTATACCGAAACAAGTATTGTGCACACCAAAGATTATGAACCCCAAATCAGAAATCTTTAATATCTTCTTTATCTTCAAATCTTCTTAGATCTTTAATAAACACCTGCACACAACAATTTGAATCTCTTGTATCAATCACGCACATAACGGAGTCTGTTAACAATGGATTATCACAAGATCGTCTTTAGCACTAACAATAGTTTAAATATCTCTGTCTTCGATCTAGTTTGAGCGAATCTTATATCAGAAGAGATGATTCTCAAGCATAAATAAACTAGGTGCAATCAAAGTTCAACCACGGTTAGTCAATCAAATCAATCAAAAACACAAGATAAACCACAATTATGTAGTTTCCCACCAGCTGCACTAATAGAGCTTCTCAATCCCAAAGAAAACTTTAAACTGAGCGGCCGTAAGAGATTTCGCCTAATTAGGTTAATCTCATCTTCGAATAGGCGGCTTCACCAGTAATAACACAACCGAGGAAGTTTGCTGTCACGAAGGATTAGTTTGCTAGAAATGCAAACTTCAAGTATTTATAGACAGGAAGTTTGGACACCAAGGAATTTCCAAAACCGAAAATATTCTCAAGATATTCAATATATTCCAAATTCGGTTTCCATAATTCCTGGAAATGCTCTGTCCAAAATAATGACCGAAAATATCTTTGGGAAATTGTTAACTAGTAAATGCACATTACTAATTCTCGTTTTCCTAAAATAAAATTAAGACCTTAATTAAAATATTCTTAACTTATTTATGTTTCGATCCTGGGATTTTCTTCCATTAGCTATTAAGGAATAACTTTGAACAATTAAAGATAAACATTACTGCCTGTGTTCAAAGTGTGTAGACATCCTTACTTTGTAAGTATTCTTTCATACTTACACCCTGGAAACTGATTTGCCACACTTCCAAACAAGTTTAGAATTGGTTCATATGACTTTCAAGAACTATGTGATTGATCAAGAACACTCAATCACAAATCATGGGTTTAACGGTTCTACCAAAACAAGTTTCGGTTCTACCTCCATGTGAGTACTGTGCATAGTCACACTAGCTTTCCAAAATTCGGTTTACTAGGTACTAGGATCGGTTCCCCACATATATATTGTATCTAACTTATATGTGTTGCACCTGCCCATAGGATCGGTTCCCCTTTGCCTAAAAACGTGTTGCACATGTCCATAGGATTGGTTCCCCTTTCTGGTATAAACCTTGTTGCACCTCATACAAGGATCGATTCCCCTTGTGATGTGTTGCACCTCTTACTAGGATTGGTTCCCCTTTACCCAGATTCGGTCAACCACAAATCACAAACTCGATTATACCTCACAGGTGATTACTTAAGATCGGTTTCACTAATAAAAGTCATACCAATACATAAGTCAGGCCTTTGTGAATAGTTTTACCAAGAACACAAACAAGTCGTGAGCGGTTATACTAAAACACATATATTGGATGTTCACAAGATATGCAATGAATGACAATCCCAATAACGCCTGGCGATTTCCTTTTCGATTCATAAACAAGTTTATGAACTTACTTCCTTAAAACACATGTAAAACATTGTTTCCTAAGATGAAGTCCTCACCTCATACCCATACATAATCACAATATCATTTAAACGATTATGTCGATGTCTTATCTACAAAGTTTAATGGTTAAGCAATAAACTTCGTATATGTCTATCTAGAGTTCAAACATGTTTCGCAGTTTTGTTTTCAATATGCACGACTTGAAAGATACGTTAGGGAATGAAACAGTTCAAGTCCAATATCACTAACCTCAAGAGGAAGGATGATGTTGTCGTTGTAGCTTCTTACTTCTTCACTTCTTCAAGTCTTCACAATACTTATAATGTCTCATATCCTAATATTTTCAAGCAAACCTATACGAAGTTGACTCTAGTACATAATCAAGCGACTCTTAAAATGAGTTTTGATTCACTAAAATATGACAAACAAACTTGACATACCAACTCTTGGTGGGTTCAACCGAGCTATGCTCTAACAATCTTCCCCTTTGTCAATTTTAGTGAAAAAACTCTTACAATCATATGGATAAACAAATTACAAGAATTCATTACACATACGCTTGATTCCCGAATTCAACAACACAATAACCTGTATACATTCAATCCTTAAATGCCGTTGTTGACATTATAATAACAAAGATAATACTCCCCTAAAGGTGAGATAGGTAGATTTTATCAATCCGTACGTCTTTGTTATACCAATTAATATGATATGTTACTCCCCCTTAGTCCATGCTTTCCCTCTTTCGTTAGATAATGTTTAAGCACCATTATCCTTTTCCCTAGCGATACCAATCAATATAAAATCGATACCCTCCATATATTTCTCCCCCTTTTTGTCACAAAATGACAAAGAAACGAAAAAATAAAGGACAACACAAAAAGAATCTTACAAATCTCAAAATAGACTTGTAACCTATAGAGTTAAGCACGAGGGTTCCACACACCATTTTTGATAACCAATATCAAAACCGAAACTTCAAAAATTTGTTTTGATATGTTATCAAGGAAACAATTTCCCGAAACAATTTTCCCAATTTAGTTTAGCAAACGAAAAATCAACAAAGCAACTTAGTCCCTTTGTTAAACCGATTGTACAAATACAATCGCTTCATTCGATAAGACCAAAATAAAGATAACTCTATTTTTCTCATCAGGTTCTAATTATCCATATAACTTAGACCTTTAAATTTTAAACAAGACAAGTACTAGGTTAGTTAACTAGGATTTATTGTTAAGGCATTCGATTAGACTTGAATAACCGAAACCTCCTCTTTGATAAGTTTAACTAAGATAAACTTAGCTTCTCTTATCCGGAATCGAATTGGACTAAACAATCCATCCCGAAACCTCAACCGGAAACAATTGAAACAACATAAGCATTAAAGCACCGCAATTGCACCGAAATTTTGTAAGCCTAAGCAATTGATACCACACAATAAAGCAAGATAACAATAGTTTTTCTTATCGGAACCAATTGAATCACATATACACATCTATACACACATAATGGAATAAAATCATCAATTGTACTGAAATTTTGTTAAGCAAAATCAAAATATATATGAAATAAAATCAGGCTTTTCTTAAATAGGAAAACAATTAACTAACAAAATTGTTACCTCAAATTTCGCATCCACTTCTCCAATATGTTTGCATCTTCCTCCAAGCAGAATTGATATCGAAATATCATTATGTTGTCATCCTTATGCAAAAAAAAAGAATAACAACAACCAAGCTTTACCAGAGAAAGGTTGAAAACCGGTTTTTAACTATTGCAAGCAAAAGTTGAAAACCATCGAAACATATATGCTTTTATGCTAAACTTAAATCGATTCAACATATTGTGACTTTTTCACATATTGTTTCTACAAGAACTCCTCATGATCCTTTGATAAAGCCTACCAACTTGGGCTAGAACTTAATCCTGCTAAATCGAAAAGTCACCCAAACCATAAGGGTTCACAACATTATGAGATCGAATATCAAGGTAATAAAACCGAAATCAAACATCCGTAGCAATAATAAAGCATTCAAGCACAAGCTATGTAAATCAAAAACCATCACAAGAAAAATTATAAATCAAATAATTTTGTTCATAATAGTTTTATGGGGTATTTTGGATTTGGGTCATATAAAAGTGACCAGAATTACATTTGGGTCACGAGAAAATTTTAATTAGAGTTTGGGTCACCTGACCGTGGTTGACTGGCTTGACAGTTATTTAAGTTAGTTAAAAACTGAAATGACCAGATAAATAAATGACTTCAATTTATTTACTAACACAGCCATTGTACCTCTGTTTGACACGTGTACGGTGCAAAAGAGCCACTATCAAGGGATGTAATTAATTTATAAAAATTCCCATAGATCTCAGAAAATCCAATTCATTTCTCCCGCTACTTCAACTTTTCTACCTCGTTCATCACCTCCATCATCTTTGAAAGGTACAGAATAAATCTCCATGAGACTTGAACAGGATAACAACGACGACTATTCACTGAATTTGATATGCTACTAGTATATTTACTGAACAGGATAACGACAACGACTTTGGGGATTTCTGGATTTGATTGGAATTGGATCTAATTGAGTACTTGAGGTGAGCAATTGATCAGTCAATAATGGAGACTAAGGAAAGTCTTAGTCACATCTTAGTCCCACATTGGATACTACCTCCTTATGATCCTAATATGTAAGGTGTGGAGCGACTCCACTCATTGCCAATTAGTTTTGAGTTGGAAGCCCACACACTTCTAACATGGTATCAGACTTAGGCCCTGTATGCGACAAAAGACCCGTGTAAGACCCGGAAGACCTAAAAGGCAGGGTATCCAAACGGGCAACCATGCAGGGATCCACGTTGTACAGGCCTCAAGAGCCCTACACGTGGAGGGGGCATAATGGACACTAAGTGGATACTAAGGAAAGTATTGGTCACATCTTAGTCCTACATTGCATACTACCTCCTTATGATCCTAATATATAAGGTGTGGAGCCACTCCACTCAAATTGGTTTTGAGTTGGAAGCCCACACACTTTTATCAGTCAATTATCTGGGTTATGTTTAATTTATGTTGCGTACTCTCGACAACATGAAGAAGAGAACTGACTTGAGTGGAAGTTTGTATGTTTTAGTGGATGGTTTCGTATGGGGGTGTTAAGAAGATCGGCAATTGATTTGGTTTGCATCCATGGAAGAAGAGCTGTGACTCAGACATAATTCTTAAATATATATATATATATATATATATTTTTTAATTTCCTCATCTATTCATGTTAGTACTTCTCTGTTCATCTTCACCGGAGGAGTTCATGTTTACCGGAGGAAGGGAGACGGAGATGGAAGTGGAGGTGAGTTGAGGTGCGACCGTTTTGTGAAAATGTAAACGGTGGATATTAGTTTCTCACACTTTTCATGTTAACGACAGCTAACAGAGTTAGATATATTAAAATTAATTTTGAAAAATAAATAATTAGATAATTGTCAAGACGTTCAACCACGGTCCTGTAACCCAAACTCTAATTAAAAAATTTTCGTGACCCAAACACAACTCTGGTCACTTTTATGTGACCCAAATTCAAAATATCCTTAGTTTTATTCATAATTGACATGATACAATCATTGAAATCAATAATTGATATCTATTTTCCTGGATTAAGTATGACAGCATATAACTTAATCTCTAGTGGTGCTCTTGTTGTTCGTTGAGGTTTCTTCAGTGTTCAAACTTTTGAAGCATGTCTCAAGAGACTTGTCAGCAACCACTTCTTGTTTCTCAAGTTCTTCAATTAGAACCTTAAGTTTATCAATAACTCCTCTTGTTCCTTCAATCTTTTCTTTTACCCAATCTTGATGTCGAACAGTCATAACAAGATTGGTTTCCAGTTCTTCAAAACCTTGGATATATTGAGACATACTATCATAACGAATCCACTTGGTTTTGGTTGGATCTTGTTTGTTGTAATCCAACAGACATGACTCATCTTGTGATCCAACTGAACTATTAGAATCATAATCAGACATGATTTTTTATATGATTTTCTTCTTCCTTTCTGTATTGATTCCTTGACAATCTTTAATCCTTTGAGCTTCCTACTTATTAGTCTTTGAGATACTGCAAGTTATTGGAGGCATGCTTGCTCATATATATATATATATAAAGGATTGATCAGGGTATTAGAATACAGACAAGAGATAGTTTCCCTTTAAAAGGAGACAACTTCCGGTCCTAAAGATATCATGGGAAACCGAAAATATTAAACAATATATTTAGTTTCCTTTGTCCGAACTTCTCAAGTTGGAAGGTTTATTAAAATTCTAAAATTCCATATATAACCTATTTTTGGAATATCATGATAAATATGAATATTTTTAGACAACCATGGATTCACAGCTGTCCATCAACAATTTTTCTGATAAACAACTACACAAACAAATGTTCTCCATATTTATTGTGCTTTTCCCATCCATGAATAAGAGCACGAAAGAGGATGAGAGTGCACAATTTTGATACAACTAGGTTGCATCGGAGTAAGCTTTTTCTAGCTTACAGTGAATATCAAAAACATAGTTCATGTTTCTCTTAGGGAATTTTTTCCCAAAATATTTTCTCTCAAGACGATGATCTTTTCTAACTCTAGAGATGTGATCATGTGGAGAGACTGTACTGACGTGAGAATTTTTGGAGATAGATAAATCTCTCTTAATTCTTTCAATGAGATTTTCATAAGATTTTATCATTCTAAGGACTTCCTTATGATCCACATCAGTGTGATTATCTGAAATAATTATCAGAAACTTTTGATTATTTCTTTTGGAAGAGATTCTTTCTTTCCATTTCTTCTGGAGTCGTTCTTCATCAAAACAAAGATTGTTTCGATATGGGTGAGGAGGAACCTTTTTCCAGAAGCTATTATCAACTCTTTCCGCTGATTCATTTGAGTTGATCTTATCGAGTAATGGTGTAATATGTCTTTCTACTTAGGAATAGTCTTTCAGTTTTTTAAAACAAGAAAATTCCTTCAATATTTTTACCACCGTATGTTGAAGAAGTATAAGTTTCTTGTCAAGTGACTGAAAATTGTATTCCTTAAGATTACCTTCACGGAATCGGTTCAAAGTTTCCTTTGCACAAGATTTCGTTTGATCATCGGTAGATCTAGAAGCTGGTTTTTCATCCTCTTCTGACTTGATGTAGTTAGGCAAACTACCATCATCTTGATATGTTTCAGATGTGACTAAACCGGTTTTATCACAGTTTGTAAAAGTCGAGCGAGGACTTTTAGTTTCCTCGGGATCAGAAGAAATCACAACATCATCATTAGTCAGAGTCATAGGACGTGTCTCTTTAACACAAGTAAGATATTTACAAATAACTCCTAGTTTGACAATGAGATCCATGTTCTCTTTAGCCAGACAATTCAGTTGAATGTCTTTATCTCTGATCTCCTGTTTATGAAGATTTGCCTCTGTCTTTAATATCACCACTTTAAAAGACAGAGATTTTATAGGCTTTAGGAGTTTTACCAACTCTTTATCAGCATCTTCCTTTCTATCAGAGATGGAAACAAATGTTTTCGTAACTCCTGGATCATGAGTCAACGAAGTAGTAACATCTTCAACTTTTGAGTATTAAAACTCTTGCATAACGTTAACTAAATCATACATAGATTCAATTTCTTATAGGTTGGATCGCACCAAACACAGATTGTTAGATCTTTTTGTGTTTGCCTTCTCTGATACCAATTGAAAAGGCGAGGGTACCCAAATATACCTCAAGCTAAAACTTTTCCTACCTATAAGTCCTTTCTCTGAAAGTGATTGTCTATGGACTGAGTCGAGACAATGCAACTAATCGGTTCACACTTCGTGTGACCGTCTATGGATACAAGATTGAGACAATACAACAACGAAGTATGTTTACTTGATAAAAAGGTTCGGACTTAACTAAACACAATAGGATTGCTTATTGTATCTTAAAATATGACAACCAAACTTGACATATCCCTCTGAGGTTTTGTATCTTAAACCTGGAACTCTCCACTGTATAGCTACTTCTTACATGGAAAATAGAAATAGTTAGTACCTATATGAATTGTGCATTTATAACTTAGTTACACCTATTCTATTTATTCTTGCTTAACTTTGATAGAAAGGGTCAGATGCAACTACAAAGTACTTACAAAAGATTAAAATTTCTAATTCCTTGTGTATTATTAGTGAAAGAGTCAATGACTCAGATTTGGTTATGCATGTGTTAAATGGGTTAGGTCTTGAGTTTGTCAACTTTGTCATCAGTACACAATCCGATCTCCCGTTCATCACCAAAGATTAATCACCTTCTTTTCGTCGATGATTGTCTATTGTTTTGTAAAGCTGATAACCCTCAAGTTCAAAAGTTTATTTAGGTGATTGAGCAGTTTTCCCTATGCTCAGGGAAGTTGATTAACTTCAATAAGTCATCTTTCTATTTTAGCTCTAACATGGACCTAGATGCTTGTCAAACAATCAACGACACTCTCCAAGTCAGATACCTGAATATTTCAGAGGAGAAATATCTTGGTTTACCATTTTTTGCGGGAAGAAATAAGCGTATACCTTTTTCAACTCTCTGTGATAAAATGTATCATAAATTCTCAAATTGGAGCGGCAAAAACATGTCTGAAGCAGCAAGATCTGTAATGATCAAGAATGTATCAAATGCGATACCCATTCATCACATGACAAGTTTCAAACTTCTTGATGTTACTATTAAAAATATGAGCTCTATTCAACAACAGTTCTGGAGAAACAAAAAATCTTGTAGAGGAAACCATATTATGACATGGAAAAGAACTAAAAAACCGAAAGAAGAAGGTGGTTTAGGTTTTAGAGATATGCTCATTGAATAGAGATTTACTAGAGAAATCTATGTTGCAAGCTTTTTTGTGATTCTAATTCCATGATGGTTAAGTCTCTTCATGCATATTTACAAGATGAAGATCTTTTTAACTTAAATAAAAAATAAAATTGTACCTGGTCATGGAGAAGCATAAAATCTGAGATAGGTTTTTTCAAAAAAAAAAAAACAGTTGTTGGTGTTTGGATAATGACAAGAAAATTTTAATTTCGAAACACAGATGTATTCAAGATTTACCAGATCCTCAAGTTCCAAAACAAGGATGTCCTTCCCACCAGCAATTCAAATATGTGCATTAACTTTTTACTCAAGATGCTGCTTCATGGGATCTTAATGTAACTAATCTCATATCTAGTATACCTATTCACAACAGTCATAAGGTGAAAAGGCGAGGGTAACCAAATATACCTCAAGCTAAAACTTTTCCTACCTATAAGTCCTTTCTCCGAAAGTGATTGTCTATGGACTGAGTCGAGACAATACAACTAATCGGTTCACACTTCGTATGATCGTCTATGGATACAAGATCGAGACAATACAACAACGAAGTATGTTTACTTGATACAAAGGTTCAGACTTAACATAACAGAATAGGATTTCTTATCAAGTAAATAGGAATTAACGTTTGTGCGATTTACTTTAATTATAATAAAACAATTATAATGCAGAAATATAAAGTAAATGACACAGCAAGATTTTGTTAATGAGGAAACCACAAATTCAGAAAAACCCCGGGAGCTTCTCCAGAATTGAATACTCTCAGGATTAAGACGCTACACAAAATTACACCAACTTCGTATAGTTGAGACCAAGTAACTAAACCTATAGTTCATCTAGTTCCGTCTGTATTCCCACACCTCCAACTTATAAATAAGTCATGTACTTGGAACAATTCATTTGTTTCGTATTCCAAACAGTAAAGAAACAACAAATTTGTTTGGTATCAACTCTATTCAACCAAGTGATATGAGTCGGACAAAGGCTCTTCCGTTTATCTTAACATAAACTCCTTCATCAGGTCCTTAGATCTATCTTATGTTCAATTACCGAAGTAATCGTTTAAGATTAAGCCAACAACACTCTTAATCCAAAGAATTGTGTTGATGCCGATCTACTCAATTAATCAATCCAATCTACCACAAGGATAAACCGATTATTAACTGGATCCTCTTTTACCAAAACAAGTATTGTGCACACCAAAGATTATAAAACCCAAGTCAGATCTTCAATATCTTCTTTGTCTTCAAATATTCTTAAATCTTCAATAAAAACCTGCACACAATCACTTGAATCTCTTGTGATCAATCACGCATATAACGGAGTCCATTGACAACGGATTATCACAAGATCGTCTTTAGAACTCACAATAGTCTAAACATCCCTGTCGAAACTATGAAATAGTTTGAGTGAATCTTATATGAGAATAGAAGATTCTCAAGAATAAACAAACTAGGTGCAATCAGATTTCAACCACCGTTAGTCAATCTAATCAATCGAAAACAAAAGATAAACCTCAATTATCAGTTTCCCACCAACGGTACATGCTAGAGCTTCTCAATTCCAAAGAAGACTTTAAACTGAGCGGCCGTAAGAGATTTCGCCTAATTAGGTTACTCTCCTCTCCAAATAGGCGGCTACACCAGTAACAACAACAAAAGAGGAAGTCTGTTTTTACGAAGGATTAGTTTGTTAGAAAGGAAAACTTCAAGTATTTATAGACAAGGAAGTTTGGATACCAGGGAATTTCCAAAAACGAAAATATTCTCAAGATATTCGTTAAAGCACAAATTCGGTTTTCATAATTCCTGGAAATGCTCTGTCCAAAAATAATGATCGAAATCTCTCGGAAAATCTAATTAGTAAATGCACATTACTAATTCTGGAATTTCCCTACAAAATGAAATTAATAACCTTAATTAAAAGATTCTTAACTTACTTATGTTTCGATCCTGGAATTATCTTCCCTTAGCCGTTAACGAATATCTTTGAACAATTAAAGAAATAAACATTCACATCAAATATTCAAAGTATATCGACATCCTTACTTTGTAAGTTCTCTTTCACACTTACAACCTTGAAACCGCTTTTCCACACTTCCAAACAAGTTTAGAATTGGTTCATCTGACTTTCAAGAACTATGTGATTGATCAAACCAACATTCAATCACAATCATGGGTTTAACGATTCTACCAAAAAAAGTTTCGGTTCTACCTCCATGTGAGTAATGTGCATAGTCACACTAGCTTTCCAAAATTCGGTTGACTAGGTACTAGGATCGGTTCCCCACATATATATGGTATCTAACTCATATGTGTTTCACATGTCCATAGGATCGGTTCCCTTTGCCTAAAAAAGTGTTGCACATGTCCATAGGATTGGTTCCCCTTTCTTCTATAAACCTTGTTGCACCCCATACAAGGATCGGTTCCCTTTTGTGATGTACTGCACCTCTTACTAGGATCGGTTCCCTTTTCCCATATTTGGTCAGACAAAACACAAACCCGATCATACCAGCTCAGGTGATTACTTAAGATCGGTATTACTAATAAAAGTCATACCAATACATAAGTCAGGTCTTTGTGAATAGTTCTACCAAGAACACAAACAAGTTGTGAGCGGTTATACTCAATCACACATATTGGTTGTTCATAAGATATGCAATGAATAACAAAACCAATAACACCTGACAATTTCCTTTTCGGTTCACAAACAAGTTTATGAAATTACTTCCTTAGAAAACATGTAAACATTGTTCCCTAGGATTAAATCCTCACCTCATACCCATACATAATCACAGTAGCATTCAAATGATTATGGTGATGTCTTATCTACAAAGTTTAATGGTTAAGCAATAAACCTCGTATTGTATTCCTTAATACTATGTCTATCTAGAGTTCAAATATGCTTCGCAGTTATGTTTTCAATATGCACGACTTGAAAGATACGTTAGGGAATGAAACAGTTCAAGTCAAATATCACTAACCTCAAGTGGAAGGATGATTGTTGTCGTTGTAGCTCCTTGCTTCTTCACATCTTCAAGACTTCACAATACTTGTAATGTCTCATATCCTAATACTTTCAAGCTAACCTATACGAAGTTGACTCTAGTACATAATCAAGCGACTCTTAACATGAGTTTTGATTCACTAAATATGACAACCAAACTTGACATACCAACGCTTGGTGGGTGCAACCGAGCCATGCTCTAACATAAGGATAGAGTTGTTTGGTTACTTGAAAGAAATTGTAGTTTTTCAGTGAAATCATCTTATCAGAAGATGTATGAAGAACAAAATAATACTGAATCAGTGGGGCCTAGACTGATAAATTTTTTTAAACTATTGTGAAAATTACCATTACTTCCCAGGATACATCATTTCTAATGGAAAGCTATCTCTAATCTTATCCCTACAAGAGATATTCTGATTTCAAAGGTACCTGAAGTCTCTGATGAATGCCCTTTCCGTGAACAAGCTCATGAAACTCCAGCTCATATTTTAATATAGTGCAACTTAACAAGGATAGTTTGGTTTAGTATCTCTGGTTGGTCATAAAGTGGGTCTATCTCTTTCTCTGACTGGATAGGAAATTGGTTTGACGATCTCCATTATATAAAGATTACAGAAGATGAGATATGCAAAAGAGCAATAACTTCGTGGTGCATTTGGTCTGACAGATGCGATAAAGTTTTTCAAAATATTAACCCGTGTCCTATAAAACCATCAAAAAATGTCGAAGTTTCATTGAGGATCATTCTGCTCAGAAAAACAAGACTCAAACGTTTAACAATAGAGTATGTCGAAGGAATGTCCATTGGATACCTCCTCCTTTGGATGTTGTCACCATTAATGTTGATGGCTCTTTCTTGAACACGAATAATACTTGAGGTATTGGTCTAATAATTCGAAATTTTGCAGGTGCACAACAAGCAGCAAGGTGCATACATCTGAGAGGGATTAGGAGCGCGGAGCAAGCAGAATGTATGGGTTTATGGGAAGCTGTGAATTGGGCACAAAGGCTAAAGCTAGAGAAGGTGCATTTTGAGCTCAACGCTAAGACAGTGGTGGATGCTGTCAACAAAAATGCTGCAATAGATTGGCAGTTACTCAATATGATCAAAGATATTCAAGTTTTTTTAGTAGTTTTACCTCTTGGAAGTCGTATTACATTCCTAAAGAGCGAAATAAAGTAGCAGATATTCGTTCTAGGTTAGATAGAGAAGATAGTTTGTAATCTTGGTCCAGCTCAGAGCTCAACGCTGTAATGATAGAACTCATGTTCTGAACTACTTTGCTTATTAATACAATATCTTTCGTTTCAAAAAAAAAAAAAAAAAAAGAAAAAGAAAAAAAAAAAAAAAAGAAATCCATACGTATTCAACATGAACAATGGATGAAAAAATCATGTTCGTAACTACTTTAGCTCTTGATAATGTCATGTCTTCCGCGTTAAAAACACTTCCTCACCTGCTTCATCCTCTACAAAACCTGACTATTCAAATGTAGCGCGTCAAATATGCAAGAAATCTGGTTACTCTGCATAAAAGTGCCCGTACAGATAGACAAAGAAAAATGGAACTAAGCCACAAGCTCACAAGACTATTAAAGTTCCAAGTATTTCTCAGCATGTTCATTGGTTATCGGATTCAGCAGCTACCAGCCATATGAATAATTCTTCCTCCATACTTCAATTGCCTTATCATGGTTCCGAAAAGGTTTTGGTAGGTGACCTCGGTAAACTCTTACATATTGAAATGGTTGGTGATTCTGTTTGTAAACTACTAATTCTGTTATTTCTCTTAACAATATACTTTATGTTCCTGAATTGAAACAAAATCTTGTCTCAGTTGGTAAACTTACTAGTGATAACAAGTGTTGTATTAAGTTTTTACCATGGGGGTACAATATCAAAGATCTTCATACTCAACAAGTGATTGTTAAAGGACTCGAGGATGGTAACCTATGTCCAATGTTTTATATGCATGATGTCTCCTTCCAGCCTCTTCTCTTATTCATATCACCAAGGATGGTTCTAGATGTCTGTGTCACTCTTGACAGATTGGCAAGAGCAAATGACAACCATTTCAGTCCTCTGATATTCTTCATTTTCCAGACCAAGCTGTTGAACCCACAAATCTCACTGTCGTACACCAATTGACTACAAGGTCTCATTCAGGCATTCATAAGCCTAAACACTTACCAGATTTTGTTACTTACTACACAGTCGATTATCCCATTTCTATGACATTCACATCTATCACCACTTCTTCACAAGAACCAAATCATACAAAAAAAAAATAAAAAAACAGCTAATGATCCCAATAGCAAAATGTAAAAAAATAAAATGGCATGAAAGAAATTTCCATGTCATTGACTTTATGCAGGGGCGAAGAGTGCAAGGGTGTTAGTTTGAAATATCCATACGAAGAGTTAGTTTGCAAGCCCAACAAGGGAAGATTGGTTTGAACCATTTTTTTAGGGACCATGGTTTTTTTGGGATCATGGTCTTATTAAGCCAACCTCCTTATACTTATAAGGGATGTCCTATAGTTAGGTAAATACACATTTACTCTTTATTTTAATTTAAATTAAAACTAACCTAATAACTATATAAATCTAATCATATACATCTAATGTAAATGAATCTATTAACCAAAACCAAAATCAAAATCAAAATAATAAAAAAAAAAAAACAGGAGGGGAATCGAAATTTTTTAGTTTTGAAAATAAAAATTATTCTCTTCTTCTTCTCTCTTTCCTTGATGTTCCTCGTTCGATTGAAAACCCCATCAATCTTTTTAATTCGTTTTTTGATTGGGAAAACTGAGTAGAAATCATTAAAATATGGTTTAAATGGAAATTAAAGTGGCATGTTCAGTTAGGAATAGTTTTTAAAAAACTAGTTTTGTAACCAAACATTCTGAAACCAAGAACACGAAGAACACTTCGGTTATCACGAATTCAATTTTTCGTAAACGAACTCCGAGTTCGGTTGGTTCGCAAAACATAGTTTTAACCGAACTCGTCATTGAAAACCAATATATTGTGTTCGGTTGGTTAGGTTAATTGGATTTTTCCCCCCTTAACCGAGCACTTGTATTCGAACAACAAATGCTGAGTTCGGCTGGTTTGCAAGAAAAATAATTTGCTAACCGAACCGAACCCTTCTCTGAAAATCAATATGTTGAGTTCGGTTGGTTCGCAAAAAATAAAATAATTGCTAACCGAACCCTTCTCTGAAAATTAGTATATTGATTTCGGTTAGTTCGCAAAAAGAAAAGTTTTTTAACCGAACTTCACTCTAATATTGAGTTCGGTTCAATCGGAAATTAATGTTGGAAACCGAACATTACTCTGTATAGTCTGGAATAAAAGTTCGGTTACCTGTCCCGGAACCTGTTAACCGAACTCATCAAAACCTCCATTAAAAGCGAGTTCGGCTACCTATGTATTTTTGATTTATTAACGGAACTACACTTACAGAAAGTTCGGTTACATGTTCTTCAATAATATAACCGAACTATGTTGACCTAGTTGAAATTTTTTCTTACGATTTTCATTTTGAAGATATTTTAGGCCATTTATAGCAATATTAACAAAGTTAAAAGCATACCTTAATACCAAAAGGATGTTTTTTCTCCATATTCACCGATCTCAAAAAAAAAAAAAACTCCATCTTCTTCTACTTTAATCACTCAATAATTCTACTTCTTATTAAAAAAAATCATCTATTAGTTTAACCTTAATCAATGGTTAATTATATTAAAAATAAATATATGGATTAGGAGTGTCCTGATATTACTTCAAATAATTTGCCCAAAATAAAATGATGGTCCCTCAAAAAAAAAAAGAGTGGTGCCCAAAAAAACGGTTCATTGGTTTTTGCACCCCCTAAGATCCCTTGAAATCCAAAGAGTCCAACTCTCCGAGGCCCAATCGCAGTTAATATCCTTATGTGTAATTAGTTTTTGCCTATTTTTTCTCGAATTCATTTATTTGACTAAAGCATGCATCTGTGATCTTCTTGAAGATTGTCTGTGTTTTATTTCTAGTAGTGATGTTTATAATGTTGTGTATGTAAAACGTATTAAGAATAGGGTAGCTGACCGGCTTGCACGACGAGCTAGGAAGTTCTGTTTAAAAGAATCTTGGGCTCCTCTTCCTTCTTTTTTGGACTCTCTAGTTATGAATGAACCCGTTATGGATGTTTGTAATTTTCTTTTTTGTTAATGAATGGTTGTTTTCCAGCAAGAAAAGAAGAAGAAAAAGACTAAAGCATGCATCTCCATCCAAAACCTCTTATTGCTAGTTGAGGTTGATGTGCAACGAAAATTTTATTTTGCTCTTTTCCTCCCTTGAAATCCTAGCTCCGTCCCTGAGTTTATGACTTGAGCATAATTTTTTTTTTTAAAACTTAGGAATACGGTGATTGTTTAAGGGCAGTTATTAAGTTATGTAAACCCAGTGTCCTATACAGTGGATATTGCTTTTGAGTTCGCTTCCGACTTAGCCCGGCACAAGTTCTCCTAGATAAGCCTTGTGCTTTAGATATTGCCAGTGTCATAAAAAATTGTGTTTTGCATGGAAATCTGTTTGAATTCTTCACCACCGTTTAGGAGACTTCTCAGTTGCACCACTAATAAATTAGAAATTCAGAAATCAACATATGATCATGTTGGAAAAAATTGGGTTTCACAAAGGATGAATGAATCAGAGAAGAAAGTGTTGCACTCCAAAACTTTCAAGGCTTGTATAAATTTCTTTTAGACAAATATTTCTACCCTCCCAATAACAATTGGCGATTACAACAGGTATGCGAAATATTGCCTTCAGGATACAATGAAAGCCCTGCAACGAAAACTGAATTCAAGGTTTGTACCCCTTGATTCAATCAAGAACACATAAAGAGATTTCTGATTTCTGATGATGCTTTTTGAAACAGAGAAAACAGATTGATTTTTCTTATATGTTAAACGAAACTGGGAGAAGCTATTTATAAAGGGTTTTGCACCTGTTGGGAATAGGTTTTTATTCGCCAACAGGTTTCTATTCACGAAACGTCAGGTTCCTTCATCAACAGACATCAATGGTGTCTTTTGGATTCGAAATTTTCGAACAGGCTTTTATCGGCCAAATAAAACCGTCAGTTCAAAAAATTCTTCCAACATTTTCCCCCTATTTTCAAAAACCATAAAAACAAAGTTAAAACTTTTAAATCAGAGTGACTGCATCACCGAAGTGACTGCCTACGTACCCGAGTGGGATCAAGCCAACGTAGTTCAAGCACAATTGAGACTAAGCATCATCGTTGAAATCAACACATAAATGATAGGTATCTTTTGGATTTGAACCTTCACTTAGTGTAAGAAACTCAAAGCCTTATCGAGGTTCTATGGTGAAACCAGTCTTGAACCAAGTACCCCTTATGATAAAACCGGAGTCTCCACACATATTGATTTCATAAAATCATGTGTTCTGTAGCCAAGCACGTTAATGGCCATGTGCTTATATCCTTGTTCATGAGTCTTCTTTAGAGAACGGTCTTCTTCTCTTAGGAAACGGCCTTATTTCCATACTCATATAGGTAAGTCTCGAAGGTGTTTCTGCGATACACCTTTTACTAATCATAGACTCATTAAGGATTTACATCCATCCTATTTTCTTGCAGAAACCAGCACTAATAAGAAATGGGAAGTTTTTATATTAGTGCTCCATAATCCACATCCATAACTTGTTGGTACCACATTGAACCTTGTTTATCCTTTTCAAAACATAGGTTGGGTTTCTGCTATGGGAGATCAAACTTCCTTCACAGACCTTAGTCCCATTTCTTTCCTTTTTATTGAAACCACTGAACTTGGTAGACTTTTCGTAAATGGGTCTGCCAAATTCCTCTTTGATTCAATAAAGTTAACCGTAACTACTCCCCTCTTGAGTAGTTGTCTAACCATGTAGTGTCTAAGACTTGCATGTCTATACTTTCCATTATAAGTCTTATTAGAGACATTATAGATTGTAGCTTGATTATCACAATTAATCAAGACCGCCGGAGTTGGCTTCTTCCAAAAAGGAATTTCCATAAGTAGGTTTCTAAGCCAATCTGCCTCCTTACATGCATCAGTTAAAGCTATCAATTCTGACAACATTGTTGAATCAGAGATACAAGTCTGCTTCTTGGAACTCCAAGACACAGCAGCACCCCCTAATGTAAAAATCCATCCAGAAGTTGACTTGGAATTTGATTCTACATTGTTCCAGTTAGCATCGCTGTACCCCTCTAGTGCAGCGGGATAGCCTTGGTAATGCAAACCAAAATTTATTGTTCCTTTCAAGTAAGCCATAACTCTTGAAACTGCTTTCCAGTGTTCATATCCTGGATTACTTGAGAAACGACATAATATTCCCACGACTTGGGCTATGTCCGGTCTTGTGCAATGCATAGCGTACATAAGACTCCCAATAACACTAGAATACTCAAGTTGAGCATGAGTACGGCCGGTGTTCTTCATTAACTTGATAGTATGGTCTAAAGGAGTAGGTGCTGGATTGTCATCAAAGTGACCATATTTCTTGAGAAATTTCTCAATATAATGAGATTGAGTTAAAACCAACTCATCTCCCTTTCTTAGGATCTTAATTCCCAAGATTACATCAGCCTCTCCTAAATCCTTCATATCAAAGTTAGAACTAAGAAACTTCTTTGTTTCTTCCACAACAGATATGTCAGACCCAAAGATTAACATATCATCAACATACAAACAGAGAATCACACAACCAGAACTATCATGCTTACTATAGATACATTTGTCCGCATCATTCACCACAAACCCATATGACAAAACTACTTTATCAAACTTCTCATGCCATTGCATAGGGGCGATGCCCCCCAGGACCCCCCTTTGGTTAGCGGCGTTGAAAATATTCCAACATTTTCCCCCTATTTTCAAAAACCATAAAAACAAAGTTAAAACTTTTAAATCAGAGTGACTGCATCACCGAAGTGACTGCCTACGTACCCGAGTGGGATCAAGCCAACGTAGTTCAAGCACAATTGAGACTAAGCATCATCGTTGAGACCACAGCCTGGGGGGCGATGCCCCCCAGGACCCCCCTTTGGTTAGCGGCGTTGAAAATATTCCAACATTTACTCATCCAATCAAAATATAAAAATTTGTCGAAATACATAAAGAAAGATGCTCACAGCTCAAATTACAAAACCTAGATTATTTTTATAAGAGGCTGCACCACATTAACATGTGTTATAGTTTGTTTCCAAAGCCTGAACCACATTGGGCTTTCAAATTTTGGATTCCTCATCTTTACCTAATCTAATAATCACATTAATATGGGTTTGTCCACTCTTCAGTTTTCTCCAATATCCCAAGACATGCAGATAGCTATAAAACCTAAGAGCGGCTTAATAAATTACGAAATTCCTTTACTAATCTGAAATGGAATCCATCCGCCGCTCTCTCTGTCCTTTATTAACCTTACCCAAGATCTTTTCGACAAGAACCAAATAGCTAACTGTGCATCCAACTGAAGGAATCTGATCAAGTCATTATCCAATTTTTGCATCTTCCCAGTCCTTTTATGCAATATAATTCCATGATTGTACTGCTGAATATTTTTCTACTAGGATTTTCCCTTCCCTTAGTAACATTATCAATCTGTCAAGGTCTGGTCCTTTCTGACAATCGGTTCTAGTTCATTCTTCATCATTTAAACGGTTGATCTCTTCAACTTTGGGAATTACTGATTCTAGTGTGATTGTGAGTTTCTCTTAAGTAGGGTTTGAAACTGGTAGCTTTAGCTTTCGCCTGAATAACAGCTTTCAGTAATTCTGACACTACTGCGCTGAGCAGAGCTCTAATTATCAACTCCAAAGACATGTTTAGCAAGTACAAAAATGATCTGCGGAGCCAAACAGAGATCAACTGGAAAACAAAAAAGTTACCAACATGTAAGCATTTGCAAATCTGAGACTCCATTCAATTATGTATTGTTGGGATAAATTCCTTCATCATGGAGAATGTAAACGTTAAGCTTCCAGATTCAATTAATCAAGCAATAGTCTGATACGATAGGCCTTGTTAATATAGACCACCCTAGACTGCATTCAGTTACAAGAAAAGGTGTACCCATACCAATTAGAAGTGGCGAAACTGGAGTATATAACTTATGAGATCTTAGCAAACTGACACTACTGTAGAATGCTAAGCAAAAATGGAAAATGACCACTAGATGTATATGACCACTAAATGTAGCATATCCATAGATAAAAATGGACAAAAATGGAAAATGCAGGTGACTTGTGGGATTTTTACCAGGTGATTAAAAATTAAAAGAGACGGGGGCATTCCGAGAATCGAACTCGGGACCTCTCGCACCCAAAGCGAGAATCATACCACTAGACCAAATGCCCGGTTTATATTTAAAGCAGAAATTATTTATTATTAACAACGTTAGAGGTCAGCCTAAGCAAAGCCTGTCAGTAAGCTAAGTATGCCCTTCCCTGCACAATTGTGCAATAGATTTAATAGCAGGTTTAAAGGCTTTTTAAAAAGGCGTTATCAACACGCAGTCACGAGTTGCTACTATCTTCCGCCCTAAGAGCTCATTTAAAAGATCAAAGCCATAAGTAAAATGTGAAAGGATAATAGTCCCACATCGGTATCAGAGCTAAGCCCCAGATTCAGACATGTATACGCCAGGTATAGGCCGGGTTATCAGTCGAAGTGTTTAACCGATTTTGTCACTTGCACACCCGGAGTGTAGGCCAGTGCCGAACTGGCCGAGGTGTTACCCCCTGATTTAGTCACTCACCTGTGTACACCTGTTACCGTTGGACTGGTAACTCGTACGTAGGTCCACGTGTGAGGCCCAGTGACTGGCCTTACACGTGAGAAGGCTTGTGAAAGGACAATAGTCCCACATCGCTATAATCCTCTTAATTAACTTAAAATCTAATATGGAGAGGATTCTCCACTCATTTCCAATTGGTTTTGAGTTGGATGCCCGCAGACTTTAACATGGTATCAGAGCTAAGATCCAGACTCAGACCTCCGTACGCCGGGTGTAGGCCGAGTTACTGGCCGAAGTGTTTAACCGATTTTGTCACTTGTACACCTGGGGTGTAGGCCAGTGCCGATACTGACTGAGGTGTTACCCCCTGATTTAGTCACTCACATGTGTACACCTGTTACTGATGGACTGGTAACTCGTACGTAACTCCACGTGTGAGGTCCAGTGACTGGCCTTGCACGTGAGGGAGCGTGTGAAAGGACAATAATCCCACATCGTTATAATGTTATAATCCGCTTAATTAACTTAAAATATAATATAAAAGGACAACTCTACACATTTCCAATTGATTTTGAGTTGGATGCCCGCAGACTTTAACATAAACTTACATGTTACGGTAGTCTAAAAATTTATCCAAAATCAACAGATCAGTGCACTAAAGTCAAATACGGGAAAACTATAAAGAAATTTCTCGTTTCCGGCCATGCCAGCTGCAAGTATGCATTACAACCTTTTGAAAACCTATCCACTAGTTTATCCCTTGCATCTTATGGCCCTATTGAACCTAATTAGCAATAAGTTCACCACCGAATGACAAAAGAACTAGACTAAACCTACTTTTCTGTTAGATTTTTATTAGAGGGAGAGCAAAATACGTCCGAGGAGAACAAAAATCATAGCTGATTCACTAACTAGGACTAATTTGGTATATTTTTCCAACTCGGACTATAATATCCTCACTCGCCACATTTACTCTTCGCACATTTCGACCCTGACACAATAATCCTGTAAAATTAGTTTTCCAATTATTCTTTTAATCTCGATCTGATGATACGATGATGTTAAATACAAAAGAAAGGTGAATTAGAAGATGGGGATAAAAGAAAATACAGTGTAGATATGTTAGGAGGAGCTCGGTATACGCAGAGAAAGTAAATCAAACTCGTGGAGAATGTGAAAAACAAAAGCTGACAGTAAATGCAATTTCCTTTGAATGATTGCCATAACGAGAATATTATAAAGAATTTCTTTGCAAATCAAGAGGTTATATCTCACAAACAATATTTTAAGAAGTAGTTTATGGTGCTAGTGCTACTGGTTCGTGGACTTGCTTCAAAAGTGTAGGTCCAATGACTCGGATTTATGTGGTGGGAACCTTTTATGTCTCTCTTTTTAATCGACTCATCTTACTATATTATATATGATATCAATCTGGTGAGATCAAATCATGATAGTTGGAATTTGGATGTTCTCGTAGAAAAATAATAATCAATCCGTAAAATATTTAGGGTTCATAAATTTCCTCTTGAAAGAGGAGAACGCCATGTTTGGAAACCAACTTACCGAGTGGGGAGGGGTGTTTTAGTCCGAATGGGAAAAAGGTAAAAAATCTGTTTAAATCACCGAGTTGATTACGATTTTTGCTCTCCTCAGATCATGTTTTTCTCTCCCTTTAATAAAAATCTTTCTGTTATGTAGACCCGAATCTCCCACAAGTCTTAAAAAACTATACTTGCACAGGGACAATGCCGGATCAGGTGCTAGAGGTAATTTATTCAACAGAGCTATTTTCCGAACCCCCAAGTAATTTAACTTACCCACTTAGTAATTTCTCTGAACTGAACTAAATCGAGCAACTATTCTTCAATTATTCAACACCAGGAAAAAGGGAAACATTTATTCAACATGATCGAGGTACGAAATGAACTTACAAGGTCTGGTTTGATAGGAATGGTCATCAGGGAGAACTCCATGACATTTCAATTGCACTTTAAGCAGAAGTTAGCAGCCTTTACAAGAAACAGAGAAATCGAGGCTATCAAGCAAGTGGATTTGTACTTCATTTTCAGAAATAATACCATTATCTCATTCTCCTCTTTCCATTTTGAGGAGTTCTTCTTTTTGAAAGATCAGAGAAGTGATAGAAATTCCTGAGACTAAAAACTAGTTTAATTTGCTTTTCTAACTCTTGATTAGGTCCAGAGATTTGAATTCTAAGAGAGAAATATGACTTCGGAATCAGTGGTTAGGATTTCTACTTTAAATTTCAACCAAAACTCAAAGTTAGGATCTTTCTACTTTCGTCGTCGAGGTTGAGGACTTGAAAAATTTGAGTTCAAGCTTCTGAATCAGTTGTTGGTTTTTACTTTAACTTTCCAAGAAACCCAAAGTTTTATTACTGTCTAAATCTAGGGCATGTTTGTTTTTCCACTCAATAAGTTTTTTTTTTTTTTAACTAAAATAAATTTTATGACCACTATCCTCCTCCACTATATTCCTCAAAGTACTGTCAAAACTTCTTGGGTCTACTTCTACAAAACTGGCACTAGGATGAATGCTTGCCAGATGATCAGCTTCCCTGTTAGTCTCTCGAAAAACATAAGAATATCTGATTGCCTCAAAGATCAACCTTAAGTGAACAAAACGTCTCCATATGTGAAGAACATTCCAGGCAGGGGAAGGCTTCTGAGCGGAGAGTAACTTATAAACCACCATTGAATCTGTACTAACATGGAGAGGTTTACATCGTTTAAACTTTGCAAGTTTAAAACCTAACTCTGCAACCTGAAGTTCATGAGCCGTCACAATAGAAGGAACTGAACCTCCACAAGCTGCAACAATAGTGATGCCTGAGTGATTCCTGATAATAGCACCACTGCCACCTGAAGCTTCCTTTCTTGAGCCATCTATATTGATCATAACTTCATCCTCACTGGGAGATAGCCAAGAACATGGAACAATTTTCTTTAAATGAAAAGTGCAATTTATCCCCCATCCATCCATCAGTTCCCTTACCTGAGGTTTGTTTAATTCTATAAAATTTGCAGAGAGGCATTTCAACCTGACATCATTAACAATGATGTAGCTAACTCCATCTGCACTGGTACTTTGATTGGAAAAAATTCTCTTGTTTATTTCCCCCTAGATGTGATAGACAAAACTATTAAGGCAAAGTTTGCGCATACAAGACACATCTCCATCCCCTATAAAAGTTGCAATACACCACTGAAGCTCTGCCTCCCAATTTATTTCTGGTTCTCATATACACCCCATTTTGATTAAAAGCCCATTCCAAATAGATTTGGAGAAAGGACAATCAAAGAATAAGTGGTCTTCATCTTCAATGCCAGTTTCACAAAGCACACAACTAGCATTTTCAATCAAACCCCACCTTTGTAATTTATATCTAGTTTTCAATCTTCTCAAAATAGCTACCCAGAAAATAAAGGAATGCCTAGGGATTCTGATCTTGAACCAGACAATTTTATGCCAAGTTACCTCAGCAGAATTTCCAGAAAGGGCTTTCTAAGTGTGATGCATTGAAATTCACCATTAATACTTGCTTTCCATATAGGGAGATTAGCATCTCTACTATCAAATTCCTCTCCCAGCAGCTGAGAAGAACTAGGGCAATCCACATTGTGTCTGCATTTAGAAAAATTCCAGTATTCATCCTCCATACAATCAGCAAGAGTCATCTGAGCATCATCACACATATCTTGTATACATTCTGCAGGCAACCAATCACAGAGTCTTCCTTTTTGGTGCCAAAATCCATGAAGAAGACTGGTTGTGTCTCTCCATTGCCAATGCATACTCCTATGAATCGTTGTGCATAATGTCTACACTCAAGAATTGTTCTCCAACTCCAAGAACAGTCTTGGGGTACATTTAAAGACCAAAAATCTCTGCCCTTGATAAGATTTGCATGAATCCAAGTTGTCCAGATTGTCTCTTTACCAGAAGTAATGTCCCAGATATGGCGTAAATTTGCAGCAACATTTGTAACTTCCAAATTCTTGACTCCAAGGCCACCCTGTGCAAATCTGAGTCCAACTTACTGGATTATGTTTCTTCCCTAAATCAGAGCCTGCAGACCAAAGAAATTTTTAAAAAATAGTATTTAGCTCTTTTATGACTCTCTTAGGTAGAACAAAACATGTGAACCAGAAGTATACCATGCCACTTAAAACATGTCTAATCAACATTAATCTGCCAGCAAAAGCTAAATGTTTAGCTTTCCAGGATTTAACCCTTTTAGTTACCTTATCAATGAGAGGAATGCAATCCATATAAGAGAGTTTTGTGGATATTAAAGGAACTCCTAAGTATCTCACTGGAAGGTTTGCTTTTGAGCAAGATAAGCACTTAATAATAATATTCAGAGACCTCTCACCAACAGCAGAAGCAAAAATAGAAGTCTTCTTTTCATTAATGACTAAACCTGAGAACTTACTGAACTTTGTAAGTACATTGGCAAGAACCTGAGCAGACTGCACATTGCCTTTAAAGAAAACTAGAACATCATCTGCAAAACAGAGATGTGTCAGTTGAGTGAATTTGCACTTGGGGTGAAGACCATAAGAACAAGTAGAAACTTGCTTCTTCAATAAGACACTAAGAACTTCCATCACCATCACAAACAAATAGGGAGATAATGGGCATCATTGTCTTATTCCTCTATTAGCACAAAAATACCATAAGGAACACCATTCACCATGAGAAAAAATCTTGAGGATGAAATGCAAACCATAATCCAATCAATAAATTTACTTGGAAACCCAAATTTCTTCATCACAGCTCTTATAGCCTCCCAACTTACAGTGTCATAAGCCTTTTGAAGGTTTATTTTCAAAGCACGTATAGGAGTCCCTTTAGACTTATGATAATTCCTTACAATCTCATGAGCAAGTAGAATATTGTCTTGAATTGATCTTCCAGAAATAAAAGCAGATTGATTTGAGCTGACTAAACCTATAAGACAAACTTCATTCTTGTAGCAATAATCTTTGTAATGCATTTATATATAACATTACAACAAGAGACGATGGGTCTAAAATCAGAAATTGAAGTAGGATTTTCGCATTTAGCTATTAATGTAAGAAAAGTATTGTGTACCTCCTTCAGTAATTTGCCTGATTTGAAGAAATTCATAATTGCTGCCAAAAGTCATCTCCAACCACAGACCAAGCTGTTTTAAAGAAATAACTTTTAAATCCATCAGCCCCAAGAGCCTTAGAGGAATGAATATGGAGAGAGAGCAGCAACAATCTCATCTCTAGAAACAGGTCTATCTAACTCATTAACATCATCAAAAGAAACCAATTTCTAAAACTCAATATTTGCTATAGTATCCTCAGACTCAGCTGAATAAGTGTCTTCATTAAATAAGTACTTGAAGAAATCAACACACTCACCCCCAATGTCTCTATCATCTTCTAGTCTAAAATTATCTCTAGAATTGAGAATTAAAACACTATTTCTAGACCTTCTTTCTTTTAGAGAAGAATGGAAAAAATTTGTGTTAGAATCTCCCACTGCCATCCATTTAACTTTAGATTTCTCTTTTAGAATAGATTCTTCATATCAGAATAATTTTGCATAAGATTGAACAACCATCTTCTCTTTCTTTGCAATATCTCTATTAAAAGGAAAAGATTGAAGTTGAGTTTGAAGGTTATTCATCTGAACTTTAGCAAGCTCAACCTGCTTAGAAAATCTTCTAAATCTCTCATTCTTCCAAGCTATCAACACCTTTTTAAGTCTCTTTAATTTATTAACTAGAACCATCATAGGGTTACCATGAATAGGATCTTTCCAAGAATTCTTGACAACTTCTAAGAAATCAGGTTCATTAGCCCAAAAACTACAAAATTTATAAGGGGGAGGACCATGAAACCTTCCTTCAAAAATGCTGACAATGGATGGGCTATGATCTGAGATATCAGGATTAAGAAATTCTGCACTTGATTCAGTAAAACAATCCAACCATTCTAAATTTACCATTACTCTATCAATTTTAGAAGAAATTTTAGTTTGACCCTCCTGCTTGTTGCTCCAAGAGTAAAAAAAAACCACTATATCTAAGATCAGAAATATGACAATCCTGTGCACAATCTCTAAAATCAGAATAATGAGAAGGAGTAGTAGCAGTACCACTAATTCGATGTATAACCTCCAACATAGAGTTAAAATCTCCTAAGAGTATCCAGGGTTTCCCATTAACACTTCCAAAACCCCTCAAATCATTCCAGAGAATTATTCTTTGAATATTATCATTACTACCATAAATGAAAGTGGCTATAAAATTCTTATTTTGAAAAGTTGTGATATCAAGAAAAATAGCCTGCGAAGAAGTATGAATAACTGTTACAAACATAACTTCCTTATTCCATCCTACCCAAATTCTTCCAGAGGAATCACAAGAGTAATTATCCACAAAAGTCCAAGAGTGACACAAATTATTCCTTATTCTACTTTTATTTACTTCCTGAACATGAGTTTCGACAATGCCTACCATAGCTAACTTATTATTATGAATAAGATTACTAACCTCCACCTGCTTTAAGGGGTCATTTAAACCCCTTATATTCCACATTCCTAATTTTATCATATTAACCATGGGGAGGATTAACTTTCTTAATCTTCCCAGTCTTCTTTTCAGAAGCCTTCACATTTAACAAGTTCTTACCTTGAATTGAAGATTTAGGCAGAAAATGAGCTTTTGCACATGTCATCTCCCCTTCTTGCTGAACCACATCAAGTTTATCAACTTGGGCTTGCACAAAACCAGGACCTTCAGTTAAATCCATAACAGACTTACCATCAGTTCCATGAACTCCATTTGATGTTGTCTGTGTAGGTTTAAGCCCAGTACCATTGTCTAAAATAATAGGAGTAAGCACATTATTAGTTTCCTTAACTCCAAACTGCATTACCACTTCCATATTGTCTCATGCACCATCCTCTCCCAACTGATTAAACTTATTCTGAGTTGATAAAGTATTTTCCTTCATATTAGAAGTTCCACTACTAGAAGCACCTCCTATATTTTGAGCAATATTCTCTTTATTGAAAATTTTACCCCTTCCTATTTTCAAGTTCTTTACCATCCAACCATCACCACCATTATTCTTACTTTTTTCCAGATTTGAAGCAATAAGTCTAGCTGCAGCTTCATTAGCAGCTATGGTAGCAGCAACAGCTACACACTTATCTTGTGAGTGCCCAAAGACTGCACAATGAGAACACTTCTGTGGTTTCCATGTATATTCAACAAAGACTTTAATTTTAGTGTTACCTACTAAAGCATCAATATGACTGGGCAAATCAGAATCCACAGTAACTTCTACACAAACCCTAGCATAAGCCATACGAGATCTAGTAGCAGTCTGTTTATCTAACAACAATGGAACACAAATAAAGCTCGCAAGCTTACCTAGCCCTTTAGCTTTCCACAAGTGCAAAGGAACATTCCTCATGTTGATCCAAATTGGAATAGTCTTCAACTCAGCTAATTCCTGCTCAATCAACAATGACCATGGTCTAACAACAAAAGGCTGACCAGCAATGAATAAAAAACCATGTTGTAAAGAAGCAGACCTATCTTCACCTGAATCAAATTCAAACACAAACACTGAATCTCCATGAAAGGTCATTTTCATATCCCCTTTTAATTTCCAAACCCTTTAAACAAAATTCTTCACCATTAAGAACGACAATCTCTTACCAATAAAACACCCAACAACTAAATCTTCACATCGATTTACTTCCTCCGCAATTTTTTCATCAGAAAATACAGTAACCTTAGCACCATTAACTACACCAGGAGGTGTATAGGAAAGATTCTCCTGAATAACATCATCCTTTTGAGAACCCAACATTTCATACCATTTAGGAATACCATAACTCTTAGGAATAGTCCCAAAAATCAATTCAGATTGATTATTAACCCTATCGCCACCGACCGTCGGAAGAACAACATCATTCTGCTTACCACCCATAATTAGATCGAGAAAAAAGAAAGAAGAACACCAAATGAAAGAGAGAAAAGAACTATAAACCACCAATCATTGAAACAGTGAAGCAAAAGGAAGAAGAAATCTCAAAGAAGAAACTCAGATCTTGAAGAAATTAGGAGCTTGACTGCGGTCAACGTAGCCAGAAAAATCGCCTGCACTACCCTTGACTTTCTCTCTCTCACTTCACTCAATAAGGTGTTAGATGATGGATAAGTATGAAATAACTTTTGATTAAATTAAGTCAAAATAACAAAAGTTAGTATGACTATTTTGGCTTAATCCAGCAAGTATTCGGAAAAACTTAAGTTAGAAGTAAAAATAGTTTGCTTTACAAAAAATGAATTTGTTTATTTCTAATAATTGTTTTGAAATTTACCCAAACTTGCATTTTGACTTTTAGAGACCAAAAAATTGCTTCTAGAAATGTAATCAATATAAAAAACAAATCCGGAGTTATTCAAATTTGCTCTTCACAATTTCGTCTATTAAGTGATCTGGTTTTCAAGTCAAATGAATTGAAAATTTTCGAAATTAACAAATGATTATATAATCTTAGACTTTTTGCAGCGATCAAAATAAAAGCAATATATCAAAACACATAGAAAAGGATACCCACTACCCGTACCGAAATACAAAACCAAGGTTTTTGCAAAGATATATGATATAAAGGCTACATCATTTTAACATGTGTATAAAAGTTCTTTTTGAAAGCATATATACCATATTGGTCTTCCAATGAATCCAATCTTTTGCTGACCAGTGATCGTTGTCTTTACTTAATCTCATAATCACATTAGTGACCCAGGATGTATGAGTTTGTCCACTTTTCAATTTTCTCCAATATCTTAAGACATGCAGATAATGAGAAAACAGGGAATGCTCAAGAAGTTATGAAATATCCTTATTAATATAAGATGATATATCCATTCATTCCTCTCTCTGTCTTTCTTTGAAATGAGAAGCCAATTTATTTAACGGAAAATGGGTCATTTGTCCAAATATTTTTAAATCACGGTTCAAATAGACGAGTAAAAAATAGTTTGGGTGAAATGGCCAAAAAAAATAGCAAGGATGAAACTGGATTCATCCTAGCTTAAATTTAAAAAATAGCAAGGATGAAACTGGATACATCCTGTGTAAATTAAAGATAAGAAAAAATATTTGAAAATGGGCACGATGAAACTGGTTAAATCCTGCCTATTTTTACATTTTTGTCCATTTAAACAATATCAAAATCTAACTGTCCATTTCACCCAGGAATTGTTGATTTTGGTCTTTTTAACCAATTTTGTGTTTATTTAACTTATGATGTCTTAGATGCGATTAGTTACACATTCTGGAGAGTTAGTATGATCGACAACACATTTCTTGTGCCTCATAAAATAAATATTCATAACAAATTGCATGATGAAATATACTTAGTCGGAGACAGCCGCATGGGAGATTGAGCTTCGGTCTTCAAGAGATATGGGAAGAAGAAGTATTGGATACTAGTACCAACCTGCAGAACACCTGGTTAGATATTACTTCCTCCATTTCTAAAAGATAAGTAAGGTTATGTCAAAGGAAATTGGCTTGTTCCATAAAAAGGAAATCAAATGTTTTAAGATTACTAGTTTGCACATATAAGGGCACTGACGGACTTACAGCTGGGCTAACCTGGGGTTTAGCAAAATGTAAAAAATTCCATGGACAAGCAAAATGTAAGGACAACCAAGTTTAGTGGTTTTATAGAATTCCTTCCATTCATGACAAAAATCCAATCCCTCTTCCTCCAATACCCGTATATTCCCCTGAGGACAAGTCTTGCATTCAAATCATTTATACACTAAATTGTATCTATCATGCTCAAACAGATGCAGTAGATTGGTCACATGAGACTGGCCCAACTTTAGTTGGCTGTAAAAGACATTACAGAAAAACATGGAAATCTAGTTATACAACCTCTAGCGTATAATGTGATCAAATAAGATTGTGGAATGATCAACTTACACATCTTGGACTGGATGTAGAAATTCGAGCGAGAGTTCTAATTGTCCAATACCCTCCAACCTTTCCACCACATCACCCATCCCCCGTGTGGGAAATGTAACACAATCCCATGCTATCCATAGCATCTCTATCAGCTGTCCTTTAAGTTCTCCATAATGCTTTACTAATTCAGGGTCCAATAGTTGAAAACAATGCTCTTCTTGATTTATTTTCTCACGACGAATGAAGTACTCAACCTTACTACCTAATTGGTTCCTGCTACCAATACATGTCTTAAAGTTTTCCCCGATGCCATATTCTGGATATTTCCCAGTTACTAGTTCAAGAAGTACATCTGATTCTTGGAGGCTTCCCCTCCTACTCTTCACGTAAGGTTCTCTATGTCCGGTAATGCATTTTCCAAGTTCTGAAATGCAACCATAGTTTCCAGCATTGAGGAAAATATTCTCGGATTTTATACCTCCTTGGAAAAAAGTTCCGTTGTCTTGTCTGTGTATAAAAGCAATTCCTCTTGCTACTCCAATTGCAACCCTTAGGCGAGTATCCCAGTCAACCTTCACTTTTCCTACAAATATTCACCAAATCACAGAAATTAGACACGCTTTAAGTTACATAAATATGATGGTTTCTTCTAAACAAACAAACAAACAGAAAATTTTGATTATTGATCATTGCAGAAAATTTTCTAGATTTCAGGTGTTGACGAAGCTAGAAGAGTGTTTAGCTAGTGTCTAAACAAACCTAATTTCTTTGATTCTAGGATTTGGAATATTCAGGGGTGCGGATCCCAGTAACCAGATGCATAGATAGTGCTATGGTTAAAGTAGAAAGACAGGTAACATCAGGGCATGACAATGCCGACCTGACACATGTAACTAGCAACTAACTACAGAGAGAGAGAGACTACCATGCAACATCTTATGAACACTATCCTTTTTGTAGTAATCATACACAAGAATAATCTCCACTTTCAGGAAAACCAGTTGATCATTTGGAGGAGCATGATAATAATATGCCCTAAGCGGAACCACGTTTTCGTGCACTCTGAACCAATTCCATGTGTCGGTGATGTTGCCTATTAACTCTATCACAAATGAAATTGCTAGGCAGCAAGTAAATGTTATGACTTGTTAGTACAACCAGCTGAGCAGCCTTGCAAAGAATCACGGTCCTAGTTGGGCTTGAGATATTCCAATGATGCTCATATCCATTTTTCCTCGATGAATTTAGCTTAATCTCTTCGGAATCACAATTGAGCAAACACATCAAATTTAATCTATCTGATAAACTTGTCCTTGCAACTCCACCAAAAGATTCACCATACCGTGCAACACTATCATCATGCCGAAAAGACATCACCCCCGATGCAGCAACAGCACCATCAGTGCTAGGTGTACGTGCAGTATGTTAATATATATCCTTATTTAAGGATAATATATTGTTTTCTAGTATATAGGATCTTTGCTTTATCATAATATATTGGGCTCTATATATATTCATGAGCTGTGTAACCAGAATTGATAAGATTATCATAATAAGAATTATCTTCTTCTTGATCCTATATTTGTGAAGATGGTATCTATGAGCTAGGGTTCTTGAATCATGGGTGGTGATTCAGAATTATACCAAAATAAATCAAAACAAAAAGGGAAGATGGAAAACAAATTTGCTTCTATTATCGTTCAATCTGAAGGTGCAGTATTCAAGTCTGGGATTGTTTTTGATGAAACAAACTATGATTTGTGGTCACAAATCATGGAGATGCATACTGCTGAAAAAGAAAAAACCTCCTTTATTATGGGAAGGACAAGAAAACCTACCGAGGAAGATCCAAGATATGAGAAGTGGCACACAAATAATCAAAAAGTCAAGAGATGGTTGTTGATGTCTATGTCACCTGAAATCATGGAGAGATATGTTCGGTTACCTACTGCTAGAGAGATTTGGGATGCATTATCTAAAGACTTTTATGATGGAGATGATGAGATGCAGGTATTTACTCTAAATAAACGAGCGTTTTCGGCAAAACAAAATGGCAGAGCACTCTCAATTTATTATGGAGAACTAACTGGAATATTTGGAGAGCTGGATCATCGTGACAAGGTGGTTATGGAGAATTCTAATGATATTGAAGCCTATCAAAAATCAATTCAGCGCATAAGGGTGCATATATTCCTTGCTGGATTAGATGAAAGTTTTGAACAAATCCGTGGTGAAATCTTGAGAAAGGATCCTATTCCTGATTTGGAATCATGTTATGCACTCGTTCGTCGTGAATCTGTTCGACGTACAACTATGGAAAAAGAATCGGAAGAAGTTGAACCTGCTGCTATGGAAACTCGAAACCGGTACAATCAAAAAAGGTCTTTTCAGAGATACTCAAAGACTAAGGTGGACAAGTCATCACTTAAATGTACACACTGTAATCAATCTGGACATACAATTGACATGTGTTTCGAGTTGGTTGGATATCCAGATTGGTGGGATCATCATCTGGAGAGGAAGAAGGAGACAAAGAAAAATTCTGGTGCTCCAATGGCTTTAACAAAGAAAGGAAAGGATTCCATGGTAATATCTGCATCAGTAGCAAGGACAGGTAACAATGGTAAGTTTTTAAATGTTTCTTCACTTGTTTCGAATAATTCATGGATAGTTGATTCTGGTGCCACAGACCATATGAATCTCTCCCCTTAAACCATCCTTACAAAAATCAGTCTCTACTGCAAATGGCTCACAAGCTCCAATTACTGGTGAAGGGTCAATATCTCTCACTGAAACTTTAAACTTAGATTTTGTCTTATTAGTTCCTACATTATACTGTAATCTCCTATCCGTTTCCCAAATAACTAATACTTTACATTGTGTAGTGATATTTTGGCCTGACTGTTGTGTTTTTAAGGACATCACAACGAAGCAAACGATTGGTTATGGTGTTAAGCGTGGGAAGCTGTATTATCTGGATTTGGTGTCAAGTAGTTCGGATAATATGCGTCAAACTCTTCTTGCTGATGGTTCTGAGGGGGAGAGACAAAAATCTCAAATTTTGTTATGGCATCGACGATTGGGACATGCGTCGTTTGGTTATTTAAAAAAATTATTTCCTAGTTTGTTTGCAAAACTTGATATTTCTAGTTTTCATTGTGAAGTATGTGAACTTGCAAAAAGCCATCGTGCTTATTTTCCATTATCATTCAATAAGAGTCCAATTCCTTTTATGATCATACACTCTGATGTTTGGGGGACATCTAAAAAACTAATACCCTGGGTGGTTCAAGATGGTTTGTTACTTTTATTGATGATTGCACTAGAATGACGTGGGTGTGTCTCATGAAAAACAAAAGTGAAGTTACCGCCTTGTTTCAAAAGTTCCATAAGATGATTAACACTCAGTACAACAAACAGATTCAAGTACTTCGTAGTGATAATGGTGGTGAATATATGGATTCTGACCTTCAACATTATTTTGAAGGCCACAGGATTATTCATCAAACTACTTGCTCTAATACTCCTCAGCAGAATGGAGTAGCAGAGAGAAAGAATCGTCACTTACTGGAAGTGGTCTGTGCTTCATTGATAGAAGCACATATTCCACTGATGTATTGGGGAGAGGCACTTACTTATGCAGCATATCTTATCAATCCAGTGCCATCCAATACCATTGTGTTTTAAACACCCCATGAGTTATGTAACCAGAATTGATAAGATTATCATAATAAGAATTATCTTCTTCTTGATCCTATATTTGTGAAGACAGTACTCTGCGGGGTACAAATAATCTCTTTCTGAAGACCTGCCAAAGTAATTGGTATTGCCGCTTTCAGATCACGGTCCAGCTTAATTGGATTGATTAGTACATCCCTTTCGGATTGACAATCTAATTTCTCATAGGCATTAGCAGAACTTGCTTTCTGAGGAACAGCTGAGGTCATTGTCATCTTCGGCTTAGTTGGTGCAGTAGCATTGGATCATTAACTCCTCCATCTCTAGCTCCAACGCCATTATTACTACTACTGCCGTTATCCCTTTCTGTTGTCAAATGCTTTAATTGCTGATCAAAATCATTAACCTTACTCAAGATCTTTCCGACATCTAACCACATAGCTGCATGTGCGTCCAACTGAAAGAACCTGATCAAGTTATTATCCAAATCCTGTATTTTCCCAGAGTACTTATTTTTCGAGATATAATTCCATGATTGTATTGCTGAACATTTTTCTACTAGGATTTTCCCTTCTATTAGTAACATTATTAATCTGTTAAGATCCGATCCTTTTGGACTATCAGATCTTTCCCTTTCTTCATCATCTAAACGTTTGATCTCTTCAACTTTTGGAATTACTGATTCGAGTGTGATTGTGAGTTTTTCCAAGTAAGGTTTGAAGCTCGTGGATTTAGCTTTCTCCTGAATAACTGCTTTTAGTAATTCTGATACTAATGCCCCTACCAGAGCTCCTCCTATTAACTCCAATGACATTTTTAATAAGTACTAAAAGATGAGATTTCCTAAGAAAGAAAGAATGAAAGAATTCTCAATGGACCTCAATCAGAAAGTAGAAATTATCAAGAATACTCTGTGCTACATATCAAAATGTTGACTTTTGTTTTAGTGTAGAAAGTTTTGTAGGAGTAAAATATCGCACACGTTAGTAATCAAGCGAAGTAAAGAATACAATCTAAGCGAAGAATATCGCACACAACAAAGTTGAGATGACGCAACAGATGATGTCAGCAAAGTCACATGTAAAGTGTGAAGAACTGTGCGAAGAGGTACGCTATGCGAAGATGAACGATTGTATATGAGTGAATGTGTCGCATAGTGATCCCGAAAATAATGGGTTTCTTAGCTGTCACCACTAAGGAGAGAGGTCATTACTTGTAGGGGGTTCTAGAGTGAGTCTTGGTCAAGAAATAGAGAGAGAGAAAGTAAATCTAGGGAAAAGAGATCATTGTAATAGTTTGATGAATCCTTATAATTCTACCTACATTTCATATAATAAGAATATGATTACCTAAATTCTCATTTAGTGATAGTGGAATGTAATTGTCAGATTTATGACAACTACATTTTTGGCGCCAGAAACAGCTCTGGATGATAATTCCTGATAGTATCTCATAGATTTTAAGGAAAAAAGTGAGATCTAAAAATTTAGAAATGGTACGGATTGAATCTGTTGTTCAACAAGGGATGACAACTAGAAGAAGTAACAGAATTGCTGAACAAATATGAATTACAAATCTTGAGCAACAAGAAGAAAGAGTGGACGAACATCAAAGAACAAAAATTCCAGTTGGATCTCAGCGAGAACAAGGATAGAATAATGATATAGATTATGATAGGGTGAGTGTCCACACTGAAATGACGGATTCTACAGGGAAAAGACAGAGAATCGGGAACGAATGACCAATTACAACGAGTGAAGGAAATGTGACGATTGCAGAACTTAGGCAAAGATTAATAATTGAACGAAGAAGAGAAGAAGAAGAGCGTGCGAATCTAATCCGTCAAAATGATGATTTACGAGAAGAGAATCTTAGAATACAAGAACAAAGGTCAAGGAGTGTTGCACGCTCAAGGTCAAGATCAAGTAAAAGTTTTTCCCGACAGAGTCAATCTAATCGAGGAAATGATAGGCGAAGGAAACACATGGAAGTCATTGAAGAAAACTCGCAAGAAAATGAAAATTTGGAAGATCAAAGGAAAAGGAAACGTATAGTTTACTTGGCAACTAATCGGTACGAACATCCACGTGAACTTCTTCGTCGCGCATATATTAATTTTAAAAGGGAAGAAGAGGACAAATGATATTACATGGAAGAGAAATATTAAGAGACGAATATGAGTGCGAACGAGAGACTGCACGTGCGAGAGATAGACAAAGAAGAAGGGAAGAATTAGAAGAGAGAGAATTACAAAGCGGATTGCGTCAAGTTGATTATGATGATCGGGGTAGGAGACGCGAGCGTCATCACATAAATGATACATAACAAGGTCGAGTTACACCACAAGAAAGAGAGATATAAATACATCGATATGATCACACAGGTAACGAAGAAAGACATGATAGAGTACAAATTGAAGCAAATACTGAAAGGCATGGGCGAAGAAGAGAAGAGACTGAACAACAGGAGATACAAGAAGCAATACGCCAAAACAATCATGAGAATAGATTGAGACAAGCAAGATTAAAAATACCCATGCGAGAGGATTTGGATCAATCATAAAGCAAATAAATTCTTAAGGAGATGGCAGAATTAAGAGAAATGACAACTACAAAAAGAAATGATGGAAGAAGACAACTAGAGGAAGCAGTGGAGGAAGCTGGAAAAACTCCATTTACAAAGGAAATTCAGAGAGTACTGATACCATATAAGTGCATTTTACCGGCGTTTTACAAGTATATTTGACGGAAGTGCATCTGCGATACAACATGTGAAAGCTTATGCAAGATCTTTATTGCAGTGGGAAAATAATGATGCAGTAATGTGCAAATATTTTGCTGCAAGTTTAGCAGGTGAAGCTTTGAAGTGGTTTGAAGGACTACCTGTAGAATCCGTTGGTTCGTTTGATCGCTTACAAAATGTCTTTCTGGGGCAATACATAAGTAATAATCTATCCAGACCGAGAACTGAGACAACATTCAGATTTCGCAGAAGAACAAATGAGAGTTTGCGTCATCTAACGACACGTTGGAGAATCATGTATAGTGAAATGGGAAGACGGGTGGATGAGCAACATCTTATTCTTGTATTCATTAATGCTCTCTTTGCAACAGATCTATTATATACCCAAATCTTCAGAATAAAGGATACAATAACAATGTCGGAGCTGGGCGAATTTCAAGAAGAATACATAACACTTGAGGAAAAGCAAAGAGATATGGATTCTTACCCAGTCGCTGACAAATGTTGTTGCGAGTACATCGCAGGGAAATCATGGGAGGAATAATGCAGAGATGGAACAAAAGTTAGTGGCTATGGGAAGTGCAGATCAAGTAGAATTTGATAAAGAGTACAGAGACAAGCAACTTCAAAATCGTGAAGGTACTGATACGGTTTAACCAGGAAGTTCTGCAGGACAACAAACACATTATAACAAGAAAACTGGACGGATAGTGTGGAAACAGATAAATTTGCCAAAGTTGAATACTACAGTGGATATAGTATGATCCGCTCTCCTAATGGATGATATTCCAGAACCACATAATGTAGGCTAAGAGCCACCGCCAGGGAGGAGGAGTAAAGAATTTTGTGTCTATCATAGATTCCATGGTCACACAACAAGCAACTGTAGAAATGTGAGGAAGATTATATTGTGAATAATTGAGCAAGGAAAGTTGGGCAATTTATTACTAAAACAATCAAGGAATTTACCACCACCACCACCTCAAGGAAATACATATGCAAAGGAGAAAGACAGGAATACATTTGTATTGAAGTGGGCACGAAGGCAAAGAATTTATATTGTAACTCGATCATACACTCGTTCAAAAAAATTGAAGATTTTCATGATAATGTCTTAAGTCGAGCATATGCAAGAGATGCTGAAGGAATGGAAATTCTTAACCTGGAAAAAATATCACCCTTGAAGGAATGACAAAAGCAGAAAATCTCGTTCAGCGCAGATGAAACACCAGGAGGAGGAGAATCACATGAGTGTCCACTGGTAGTGCGATTGGGAATTAATCCGAAGCCATTGGAAGAAGATGAGGAAGAAAATGAAAAAAACACCTGGGCGGTAAATATAATACTTATAGATACTGGAAGTTCTGTAGATATTCTGTTTTATCATACATATAAAACCATGGGTGGAAGAGATGATGAGTTAATCCCTTCAACATACAAAATCTATGGCTTTAATGGTTCTGCGAATAAACCAAAGGGAGAAGTGACTATGCGAATTCTTCTATAAAATTTACCAACAGATATCACACTCTGTGTAGTGGATGTCGAATCGCCTTATAATGCTCTCATTGGAATACCATGGCTGCATAGTATATTAGTTGTTACATCAACATTTCATCAATGAATCAAGTTTCCTTTACCTCAGGGTGTTGGCATTATAAGAGGGATACAATCGAAAGTAAAAATTTCCAAGAAATTGATGTTGACAAGTATGAAGAAAGAGAATTCAAGCGACAGAATTGGAAAACATATGCGGCAGATAGTCAAAGAGAAGAGAGACTGATGGTTGATGCGGTATACGAAGTTGGGGAAACAAGTATGCGAAGTGATGGAATAGATTCTTCTGCGAATAAAGAATGTTAATCAATATTAGCAACATGGTTTCTATGGAACGAAAAAGAGTAGAGGCAAAATATCAAAAATTGGAGGGTATAATGACTTTCGCACAAAGCCAACTGAATGGTTATGCGAATGAATATTCTGGAAAACATACACAAACTTAAGAAGATCCAAAAAATGTAGAAGACAAATGAGTAGAATGAAGTGTATCTGATTTTCTTAGAACAAGATGATTCGATAAAAGCATTTATGTATTAGAGTTGTACGAATTAAAATATTGGAATGAGATATTTTAATTTCATATGGTAAATCCATAATAAGAAAACAAAAAGAAAACTCTTTATAATAAGACTTTTATAAAAGGCTACAGAAAATGATATTTATTATCAGATTGGCTAGGAATCTGATGTGGCGTGCACCCTAGTTCGCTTATATGCAAGAGGAAATATAGTAAGACCTATCACACGTCATAATTGGAGAAACCTAGAAGGCATGACTCAAGGGAAGGCTACACCGACCCCGGAACTTGAGTTATGGAGATTTGGGGTGAGAATAAAACGATAATGCCTATCCGGGAGAGATACCTTAAATTTTCAGTTTAAGATAATAATCTTAGATTTAGAGCCTAAGGTGAGAAAGGCTCTCCCAAGGAGTGTAGAAACTCGATCAGGGCGCTGAGGTACACGGTTGAGTCAAGAGTGCCCGGGACTTCTGGAGCGTACCTTGCCACTCTTTACAAGTCTTGACTATGATGCACTCGGTCCAAAGAAACCCCACTTAGGGTGCAATCTTGTAGATGAAAGGTTACAAGACTGCGAAATCAACTGGTTGTTGAAAAACTGGATGGGAAGAGCCATAATCTTAACCCGATAGAGGTACGCTTCTTTGAAGGGGCAACCAGGGGAAAGATAAGGACGACACCCTCCATTAGGGAGCTGAATTGTGTCAAAAGTCGTAAATGTCACGAGACTTTTAACTCATACGAGTATTAAGACTTGTGATATTTATGCGAATTAACCTGAAGAGGAAATAATACAAGAAAATGATAAGACGAGATCAATGGGTCAATACACTACGGTGTAAAGACTTCCTGCGATTTCGTCGCACATAAACAGAGGCAGCGTAAGACCTTTACATAGGAAGGCAAAAATAAGACCTCATAGATAATACAAGAAAAGAAAAGAAAAGAAATTATTCATGAAGTTCCACATGTGCTCGCACCAAGAGAAGTTTATGATAGAGTATAAAAATCACACTTGGTCTATGAAGATATGCCAAATAACAAGAGGCAAGAATGGGAATACAAAGGAAGTGTTATTTGCCCCATTTTGATAGTCTTATATGCATATGAAGAGGTCATAAATACGAAGCGAAGAAAAGAAGATTTATATTAAAAAGATGAAAGTTGAATTTACAAGAATTTACAACAAAAAAATTACAACAATAAGAAGCAATCAATTTTCATCTTCCTCATTTCGTTCAGTTTCAGAATTACTAGCTTCTTCTTCGGAATCTTCTTCAGAGTCTTCTTCTCCATCAGAAACTTGGATATCATGAATGGGTACATTTTTAGGAATCACTGGAAAACTGTACTTTGACAAAGGAATACCATTCTCCAGACAAACTCTTTTAACAACAGCCTCACGAGAGGGATTAGCATCGTTACTGTTGTTTTGGACTAAGTTGAACCAATTTTCCTTCAATTGCTGATACTTGGAGTTACGAGCGGATGATTCTTCTTCTTTAGAAGCTAAGCCAGTTTCTAACTCTGCAATTCCCTTTTGATACTCCTTATCTTTCTCTGCGAAGTATCAACAAATGAGTTAAAATAACGGAAAATTATTCTTAAAAGTATGAATGAAGATCAAAGAACAACAAATGACCTTCATAATTGGAAATAATGTCTGCGACCTGTGTGCGATGCTCATTTTGAAGACTAACATTTACACCTAAATTATTTCTAGCATCGTCCAGAACTCTAGCAGCCCAATTAAATTCAGCTTCACTTTCTATAAGGAGTTGAGATCTAATTAAGTTTATTTCCTCGATAAGCATGTCCCTCTCACGAAAAGCTGAATCACGTTCCATTTTAACTTCAATAATAAATTCTTGAAAATGTTCTAGTGCCTTCGCACCCCTAAGAGCGATTTCATCTTTTTCAATAATAAGTTTGTTCTTCTTCACCTCCAATACTTGAATTGCTTCCCCCCTGATTAAAAGATTTTCCGTGGTTGTAGTAATAAAGGTTCGAACTCTAAGATTTGTGAAGGTGAAGGATTTTTAGATTTATAAAAATTATATACAAATATAGACAAATTGGTAGAGAGGTACTGGGACTAAAGATTCGGCCATTTTTCATTTTCAAGTGGTTCAGAAATTAATTCTAGGCAATTATAATTTAAAACAAAATGAAGATTAACTCTATTCTTTGCCAAAGTAGATTTTATAAAATATTACTTGTATTTCTTAAGCATGGCATATCAAAAATCCCTAGGACTAAGCATAAACCATCAAATGAAATCACAAATAATTAATTAAAATCTTAATTCAATTAAAATTGGTGCAAAAAGTAAATATAGAATTAAATAAAATTAACCCAAGTATGAAGTTTGGCCTCCTCCGTCGTCCCAGTGTTGGGGTTTATCTCATCATAGTAAAAATGCTCTCAAAATATTTCATTGATGCTCAAAAGTGTTTTACAATGAAGAGAAATACAAGAAATTGATGAAAAACAGAACTCTGCGACCCACAGAAGGCGTCCAGAATCAACCACAGAGCTGAGTTGCTGTTGTCGTTGAAGAACTACGACCCACAAAGGACAGTCGATGTTTCTGTTGATAAACGACTGCTTCTGCGAGTCCGTTCTTCGTGTTCTTCAGGCGTGTTAATGGCAGCAGCAGCAGCAGGTAACTTCTCTGCAACTCCTCCTACGCCTCTCTGCTCGCCTCCAAACCTCCCCAAACTCTCGACAGCCTCTCTGTAGCACATTAGGAACATATTTATATGTAATTGAACCATTGAATCTCCTCCATTAATCCAAAAAATCTTCCCATTACTCGGCGGTGAATGAAAATATTCCCGATATTTTTTTCTTTAATTCTCTGATTTGTTACGGATTGTTCCATGTTTTATCTCTTCTCACGCGTCATCCTTGAGCTGTAGGGATTGTTTCCAGCCAATAAAATCAACCCATGCACGTCTCTTCCATCCAAGAATTCCAAGAATAGAATATTTTTCTTATTTTAGAATATCTTCCCTGATTTGATTACCACCGGTTATCTCACCAATTTTGACCGAATCCAACACCCATACCAGCTCTATCTAGGCCCTAGGAACAAACCCATTTAATTTGGGCCATTGAATCTCCTTTAATCCCGTCCAAACTTCCAACCCTAAATATGCCAGTTGATAACAATTTTTTCCCGCCAATTTTGTTTTTTTGAATTTGGGAAGAAGATGTCCTCCCCCTAACCAGAAATTGGGTGCGAATAGCAGCTGCCTTGGGGTGACCTGGAGGTGCCCCTTAGTAATTAGGTTACCCCTTATCCAAAAGCGAGAGCCCGAATAACACTTGTCCTCCGGGTGACAAAATCAACTTTTCGAGCAGAATTTTCCAAAAATGTTTATTTCCAAAAAATACCTACAAATACATAAAATAACAAAATTAGTACAAAATCGAGTGCCAACAATATATAGTATTGAGATCAAATTAGACACAAAAATGTGTCTATCAAATACCCCCAAACTTATTATTTGCTAGTCCTCGAGCAAAATTTATTCTTGAAAAGTGACCGAGTTAATCTCGGGTGGGTTTATCAGAGGTGTACCCACAAAAACCAATACTCCAGACCCCAGCTATCTACGCAGAACCTTGGAAAGCACTAAAGAACCTCCTTGGTTGGCATACAATTATTGAATTTAAGAGGAAGAACCCTGATGCGAAATTCCAATTGCTGTACACGAGTTTGCACTCAAGCATACTAAAATTCATATAAGTGACAGAGCTCTACTAAGATAGTTTCACGATGGACATCATACTCGGAGTCAGACTAATCACATGAAAAGATTAAGAAGATGGAAAAAGAAAAATGTAGATGGTTGAAAAGTGAACGGTGTTTCTCATATCTGTCTGAAGGCCTCTGCCAAGGTGAACCTAACCTAAATGACTGAGATACCGGTCTGACTAATATTAACACACTGGCATATACAAGGGAACCAGTGGTCAATAACTTAAATCTAGATCAACAAACTGGCAAATACAAGGGAACCAGCAGTTGACTACACATAACAATAACCATTTTTTTTTTTTTTTTAACTTAACGGCATGAATAGATCTTTTGGATCCAAGCACATGCTTCTTGTCAGCAGATTACACGATAGTTCCCACGGGTCCTGCATTCCACGCTTGCTTAGGCGACGGAAACAGGGAGAACACACGCATATTGCTATCCAAGTGTTAATACTTATTCCGATTGGTCTAACTGGTCCGGTCTTTTTTTTTTTTTTTTTTTTTTTTTTTTTTTTGAAAAAGGTAACTCAGTCACTCTATTTCACCCTAGCAAAGGTAACAACTTGAATCGTGTGCCCCACCAAATCACTTGAAACAAAAGAAAACTAAAAATAGAAAGTGAAAAGGACTCGACAGATATGGCGAAACTATCATGTTATTTCTAACACCTGAGCTCTGTGCTTTTATGAATAGACTCTATAGATGTTTCCATCTAGTCAGATTGGTTCCTCAACTCCTAAAACAAAAATGTTTCCATCCACTTAGATTGGTTAGTGCTATCCTTACGCATAAATTTCTAGGCTCTGGAGTTTATTTATTGCAACTAAAAAGTTTCTCCCATACCCCCAAACTTAAATCTAACATTGTCCTCAATGTTCTAAAGATGAAACTAAAAGCATGAACAAGGAGAAACTGTTACCATTGAAGCAAAGAGTAAGGAAGGATATTACCATGTCGCAGATTGGGTTACCTCCCAAGAAGTGCTAAGTTTAAAGTCTTCAGCCAGACGTAGGAAAGGTTTAGTCAACTCGAACCGTATAAAAGTAGCCGGAATAACTGTGGGTCTTTAAAACCAAAAAGAGCTGACAAAAGGAAACTGCAGTGAACCAAGAAATGAACAAACTAGCATGCCCTTACCTAGTTTCCTGATAACTATCGCTAATTGTGGTTCAGGTTCAGGTTCTATGAAAGGGTCTAAATAGAATATTTTCATTGGCTGCGTTTCTTCATAGGTTGGATCCAAATTATTAGGTCTAGAGTCTGGAAAAACTCAAATAAGAACTTGAATCACAAAGTAATAATAACCTAAATAATGAGGATCCTCTAAGTCAATCAGATATGACTTACAAATTGACCACAGTGAGAGTAGTGGTCATTCTTAAGCAAATGTGTCGATTCTAATTTCCTAAATACTTAGGTTTAGTCTCACAACTTAATATTCGACACATTTGAATATAGTTCCCACATTGGAAGAAAACTATTTGGTGGGAAAAAAAATCAATCTTGGTATTATTGCCTGGGTTAACCACATCAACCAGAGGATGGGTTTCTAACATTTGAGACTCTTGTTGGATATCATTAGGTTCTGGAAAACGATTATGAAGATAATCTTGTAAGATGGTTGAGGCATTGATGTCAAGTCCCAAGTGAGGGACCTTACTAAGAGTTAAAGCACATGGAGAATGATACTCACCCCCAAACTTAGAGTTTTCGGCGTCTCTAGATAGACTGGTCATAACCTCCCTAATTTCTAGGTCGGCAATTGATTTTTCTAAGTCAGGTTCATCCTCGCTAATCTCTACGAGTTCATCTAAGACTATTGTTTCTAAATCGTTTGACTCGATCTCAAGATAAACTGGTTCCTCTAAACCATCATCGGTTTCGTAAACAGGACATACTACATCGTCTGAAACGGGGGTATCTCTAGTCAAATCCTCGTCCTTTTGAATAGGTGAATAATTTTTAAAATTATTAGGATCTGAACCAGAAATAATATAATCATTATAAGGCTCAACTGGGGTAACAAATTCCTGATCACTATTCCCACATATTTCAGATTCTTCATCATCACTATCCTCATCATCATGATACAATTTTTGAAATTCAAGAATTCTCAATCTTTGTTCCAAACTACATGGTCTATGTTTATAATATTTCTCATAGATCGTTAGAGGTGATTCCTCAATAAAAGTTGGAGTATCCATATATCGCTGCCCACGCATATTCACCAAGAGTCATTTCCGAAGACGTCTCTTGATAACGAGAATTTCTAGACATATATTCTCGCAACGTCATCGCAGGTGGCGTCTCCTCAAAAGGATTCATCACCGAAGAAAATAAACTACAGAGGGATTCTACAATCACAAACAAGGCCGACTCGACTCCACCAAAGCAAACCTAAAGATTTCTAGCAAACAAAAAGCATGATGGCTCCACTTAGATTGTTTCTAGACCAGCTTCTATCTTTCGAAAGGGAATTCGTTGCAATTTGAGCAAACCCCTCTGGAATCAATCCGAGTCAAAGTAAGTTGAATTGAGGCGAGGGAAGCTCAGTGGAGCTTTGATACCCAAGGCCTCACCGCTATCACAAGGCGGCGCAGTCACGCATTCAACCCACAGAAACCATCATGAACTTTGGAGTGTGCTTAAAGAGCAACCAATATTTTTCGAACGAGTTTCCTATTAAGCTCGTTACCCTATCGGTCTCGTTCTATTCCAAATTTTAAGCTTGGGTTCGCGTTAGGTTTCGTTTTCCTAAGGCGGGCAAGAAGGGAACGGTGATGAAATCCGAACCCTTATCTTGTTTAGGCCAGGCCTTGCCCTTTACTAGGAAAATAAAGACAGTCCGGTTCGTCCTCAAACAATTATCACCTTAAGGCAGACAGTAACCCGCTTGCAGGAGATTCGCGGGTGTTTCGATTGGACTTACCTCCCGTACCAGACGGGCGATGAACCGTTGTCGTCGACTCGGGCCACGACTCCTATGCCGTGTGCGAACCCGAGGGGCCGAGACGATATAGTAATCGTCGTCCTTCCCTGCACACAGTTTATATAATATTTTTTTTTATAATTTATAACCCTTCCGTAGGGTTTTAAAAAAATAAAGTCCAATTGTTTAAAGTCCAAAGTCCAAAATAAATAAAAAAAATTACAGTTTTCCTCACACACTCTAAAAAAAATTAAAAATTAAATCCTAAAATTGTCCTTTTTTTTCTTGTCTTTTCGCTTTTCGCTTTAAGCTTTTTCCTCTCCAAGTCCTTAGTGCTCCACTTCGAACCTGTAAATCAAAGACAAAAAGACAAAGTAAAAAGGAACAAATAATAAAAAAAAAAAATAAAAATAAACCTAAAAATTCTACCTAAGCACAAATCCGCGTCGGCGGCGCCATTTGATTAGATTTTCTGGTTGTAGTAATAAAGGTTCGAACTCTAAGATTTGTGAAGGTGAAGGATTTTTAGATTTATAAAAATTATATACAAATATAGACAAATTGGTAGAGAGGTACTGGGACTAAAGATTCGGCCATTTTTCATTTTCAAGTGGTTCAGAAATTAATTCTAGGCAATTATAATTTAAAACAAAATGAAGATTAACTCTATTCTTTGCCAAAGTAGATTTTATAAAATATTACTTGTATTTCTTAAGCATGGCATATCAAAAATCCCTAGGACTAAGCATAAACCATCAAATGAAATCACAAATAATTAATTAAAATCTTAATTCAATTAAAATTGGTGCAAAAAGTAAATATAGAATTAAATAAAATTACCCCAAGTATGAAGTTTGGCCTCCTCCGTCGTCCCAGTGTTGGGGTTTATCTCATCATAGTAAAAATGCTCTCAAAATATTTCATTGATGCTCAAAAGTGTTTTACAATGAAGAGAAATACAAGAAATTGATGAAAAACAGAACTCTGCGACCCACAGAAGGCGTCCAGAATCAACCACAGAGCTGAGTTGTTGTTGTCGTTGAAGAACTACGACCCACAAAGGACAGTCGATGTTTCTGTTGATAAACGACTGCTTCTGCGAGTCCGTTCTTCGTGTTCTTCAGGCGTGTTAATGGCAGCAGCAGCAGCAGGTAACTTCTCTGCAACTCCTCCTACGCCTCTCTGCTCGCCTCCAAACCTCCCCAAACTCTCGACAGCCTCTCTGTAGCACATTAGGAACATATTTATACGTAATTGAACCATTGAATCTCCTCCATTAATCCAAAAAATCTTCCCATTACTCGGCGGTGAATGAAAATATTCCCGATATTTTTTTCTTTAATTCTCTGATTTGTTACGGATTGTTCCATGTTTTATCTCTTCTCACGCGTCATCCTTGAGCTGTAGGGATTGTTTCCAGCCAATAAAATCAACCCATGCACGTCTCTTCCATCCAAGAATTCCAAGAATAGAATATTTTTCTTATTTTAGAATATCTTCCCTGATTTGATTACCACCGGTTATCTCACCAATTTTGACCGAATCCAACACCCATACCAGCTCTATCTAGGCCCTAGGAACAAACCCATTTAATTTGGGCCATTGAATCTCCTTTAATCCCGTCCAAACTTCCAACCCTAAATCTGCCAGTTGATAACAATTTTTTCCCGCCAATTTTGTTTTTTTGAATTTGGGAAGAAGATGTCCTCCCCCTAACCAGAAATTGGGTGCGAATAGCAGCTGCCTTGGGGTGACCTGGAGGTGCCCCTTAGTAATTAGGTTACCCCTTATCCAAAAGCGAGAGTCCGAATAACACTTGTCCTCCGGGTGACAAAATCAACTTTTCGAGCAGAATTTTCCAAAAATGTTTATTTCCAAAAAATACCTACAAATACATAAAATAACAAAATTAGTACAAAATCGAGTGCCAACAATATATAGTATTGAGATCAAATTAGACACAAAAATGTGTCTATGACACCCTCTCATAAAAACGTCGTTTAAAATTGGCAGAGGATAATGCATTTCTATCGCATTTTCTAAGGGTAGTATATTTTAATTTTAATTCTTCCAAGCTAAGGTTTTCAAATCCTCGAGTAGGATAATTATTTAAAGAGGAATTGAGGTGCTCTAAAAGAAATTCAGCATTGGGAAGATTAGCCGCTTCATCTGAAAGGTCGTACATGTCTGCGAAGATAACTAAATAAGAAGTGTGAATGATCGCATAAAAGAAAAGGTGTGAGAAAATATAAGTTACATACCAATGAGTTCCTTGTTTCTTTCTCGGGTTTTGAGAATCAATTGAGAATTAGTTAAATTCTCATTTCTAAGTTTTGTATTCTCGCTTGTAAGACTAGCATTCGCATCCGAAAGATTAGACTTCTCATGTCTCAGCTTGGAATTCTCATCTTGCAACTTGCGAATCTTTCTTTCATTGTCTAAAGAAATTGCATAAGATATGCGGGCATTCTGTGAAAATATAAAAGAAGCATTATAAATAAAAGAAGAAATATTAAGGAAAAGATAAAAGACAAATGTTGCAGAATATTACCAAGCCATTCATCGCAAATTGAAAATATGGGTTTATCGCAGAGGCAACTCCATGAAGAGATCGATCTTCCCAATTAGAAGCAGTACAAATCTTTGAGACCATCTTGAAGGCACGATCCATTTCATCATCCTCAAGAGTGGCAAAAGCATCTCCAGAAAAAAGATCAGATAACTTCTTCCGATACAAATCAATTGATATCTCTTCTTCAGAAACAAAAGTATCTTCATCTGAAGATTTCGAACTTGAAGAATCATATCTCGCACGCTTCCTAGAGACATCTTCTTTTAACGAAGTTATCTTGGATACAGATTTTGAGGTGGGTTTCTTAGGAATGTTCTTGCCCTTGCCTAAAGTTTTGTCATTCAAAGAATTCACCTACGTGAATAATCAAGATAAGAAACAAAGGAAACAATATTGTTAAAAATAGAAAGAGTGTTTCTTACTTCCTTATTCTGCGAAGTTGATACATTGCACGAAGTATTGACCTTTTTGGCAGCCTGCGAAGGAAAAGAAATAAGAGATAAGAAGGAAGGTTATGAGAAGTTACAAATTGGATCAAGAGGATCGCATACCGCTACTTTCTTTTCCTCATTTTAGAGTAATTTAAACTCCCAAGGTTGGTAAAGAGGGAAATCTTCGGGCAGAGGATTGTCAGAACCATCCTTAGTTTCACCAGATACAAAGGAACCTTCTAAGATGACAGAGAAATTAATCCAACTAGAATCATTGGATCTGCGAGCATCTCGGTTAGAATTTGAATTCCAGTCAACATCTCGCATAATTTTCTTATCTTCCATCTAATCTTCTTATGCGAACAACCCATTTAGTTACGTTACTTTTCATAACAGCGACGTAATAGTTATCAAAGAAATTATCAAGGGTATACTCAGCGGGATCTATAATTTTATCACGATGATCCTCTTTTCGCACTTCATCAGGGTAAGAATTTCCAAGACCAGCTGCGCGACGAGCATACTCTAATGGTATCCTAATAGCATCACCACTCAACTGAAATATTCCTTGTGCGAATCTATCATCGGCAAGAATTCTATAGAAGAGAGAAATCTCAGGGTTATATAGAGGAATTGGTAGAAATTGGAGTTGACCTAACGCGACGATGATTTTTCGATTATTCCATTGATCAGATTTGATTAGAACAAGGTTAAGTTTTGATGCGAAATTAGATGAAGGAGGAAGAGAAAGTTCATAACCCCTCTGATTTGAATTCACTTTTTAATCTGTTAAATTCAATCTCCATCTTTTTACCAGCGGGAGCCATTGATGAATGGGAATGAAGAGGAAGAATGGGAATGAAGAGTATAAACTTGCATAGAAGGTGAAGAAGAATAAAAGAAATAAAAGGAGTAAGGAAAAAGGTAGAAGAGAGTATATAGGAAAGCGTGACCCGTTTTTCGATATTTATTCTCATTAATGCGAAGAATTAAACGGATAGGAACATACTGTTAAAAGGACGTGTCGGAAGATGAGTGGTTAAAAGGACACGCGTACATAAAGAAAGCTTGAAATCAGGGAAATTGTCGGTAAAATAAAACATAGAAGGATTAACATGTGCGATGACATAAGATGGAAGTTTCTCATATCGCTCACTTTGAAGAATAAGAGAAATGAGAAGAGGCAAAATGTAGGAGTAAAATATCTCACGCATTAGTAATCAAGCGAAGTAAAGAATACAATCTAACCGAAGAATATCGCACATAGCAAAGTTGAGATGACGCAACAGATGATGTCAGCAAAGTCACGAGTAAAGTGTGAAGAACCGTGCGAAGAGGTACGCTATGCGAAGATGAGCGATTGTATATGAGCGAATGTGTCGCATAGTGATCCCGAAAATAGTGGGTTTCTTAGCTGTCATCCACTATGTAAAATCCTATATAAAGGAGAGAGGTCATTACTTGTAAGGGGGTTCTAGAGTGAGTCTTGGTCAAGAAATAGAGAGAGAAAGTAAATCTAGGGCAAAGAGATCATTGTAATAGTTTGATGAATCCTTATAATTCTACCTACATTTCATATAATAAGAAGATGATTACCTAAATTCTCATTTAGTGATAGTGGAATGTAATTGTCAAATTTATGACAACTACAAGTTTTATGAATGCTTCAACCAAATTATTAGAAATCTAACCTTTTCATTTTAGTTCTAAGCAAGCACATCTGCAATAGTTAGCAAGGTGCACTTCAGTTTTTCAATGATCCAAGCAAGGTAGTAGGTGCAAGCGTTGCCCAGTCACTATTCAATCCATTGATTTGTCTTCCTATCGTGCAATCCAGTGAGGAACCACATTTCGAAACAAGAAACCCAAGACCTCAGCCCCTTGAGCCATTCAATTTGCAAAGTCAACTCCTTCCCATCTGACCTAGTAATCTAAGTGTTTATTTATATGCAGAATTATGAGTTTTAAGATAACATTTTTGCTCGTTTGCTGTCATTTTTCCCTGCTCTTTCAAAAGGGACAAAAATAGAATGCAGAAAAAACTACAATAAGTGACACTTACATGGACAAACAACAAACTGGTGAAAACATCATTGCAACCAATTACTGTCATTACCAAAATGTTCTGCAGAGCCAAAGAGATATCAACTGCAAAAAAGTTATTACTCGTAAAATAAGCATTTGCATATCTGGGACTCCATTCAACCACAGCCGCTTGGGATAGATTCCTTCATCCTGGAGAATGAAAACGTCAAGATTCCAGTTCAATTAATCAAGCAATAGCCTGATACAACATGCCTTTTTAATATAAACCACTCTAGACTGCATTCAATAACAAGAAAAGGTGTATGGTGTACCTATGCCAATTAGAAGTGCTGAAACTGGAGTATGTGACTTATGAGATCTTAAAAAGTTAACACTACTGTGCAGTAGCACATCCATATACAAAATGCAAAATTCAGGTAACTTGATAACTCTAAAATGCTAGACAATCACCAAAACTATGAAAAGAGATCAGGGGCATTCCAAGAATCGAACTCGGGACCTCTCGCACCCAAAGCGAGAATCATACCACTAGACCAAATGCCCAATTTATACAGAAAAACAGAACTTATTGAGTATTATTTTTAACACGGTTAGAGGTCAATCTGTGCACAGCCTGTCAACACATCAGGCATGATCAAACTGATACATTGTAAGTCAGTAAACTAAGTATGCCGGATAAATTTCAGTTCTATTATCGCTGCACATTTGTGTAAATTTTTTTAAACAGGTTCAAAAATATTTCAAAGAAGCACCATCAACACGCAGTGTTAAAGAAAACCAAAATTTTAACTTGCATTTATAATCAAATAATCAGGGTTTATCTCGAAATAGAAAAATGAAACAATTTCAATTAGTAACTCTAATTTCATGAATTTGATAGTATTACAATTTCAGTGGCCAGAATAATATATTCAGTGAAGCCGTAGTATCATGAAATTACTGCAGAACATACCTTGATTGACTCCATTACCCAGTGATACCAATCCGATCCACTGCATCGTATAACAAAGCGAAGCCAAATCAAATCAAGAGAAAGAGAGAAATCTCTGATTCAAATCGCATATGAAAGAAGTTAGGGTTTACGGAAGGAATTAGGTTCTCTCACAAGTCATAAAATAATACACTTCTTCGTAGACAATGCCGGAGCAGGTGGAGGAGGCCCTGAGGGTCTCCTCTCAAAGAAGAAACGACGAACTGATAAAACCCCCTAACCCCTGAGCTATATCCCAAACTTTAAAAAGGCATATTTGGGCACAGTCTTGAACTAGAAATTAAGCTATCTTCCAAACACCTAAAGCTGTATTTGGGCACAGGTTTTTAAGTAATTTAACTTACTCATTTACTAATTTCTGTAACAACAATGAACCGGTTACTAAATCGAGCAACTACTCTTCCGTTATACTGTTTATTATGTATAATATCACCAGGAAACAGGAAACATGTATTCAACAGAGCGAGTGAGGTATGAAATCAACTTACAAGGTCTGCTTTAATAGGATGGTCATCAGGGAAAACACCATGACATCTCAATTGCACTGCAAGAACAACTGAAGTAGACCTTGAATCAGAAGTGATTGTGCTTGAGAAAGAGGAGGTAATTCAGAGTGATAAGAATACCATACACTTCATAAAGCTAGAAATCTAAGTGGCTTTTTAAAGCAGAATTATGAGTTTTAACACAACAAAGTTATTTTTCTTTTACCTTCATTTTTCCCTGTTCTTACAAAAGGGACCAAATTAAATATTCAGATGACTTACATAGACAAGCAACAAACTGGTGAATGCATCATTCAAACCGAATTTCCTTACTGCAATTACAAAGGGTGGAGTAAACTTACCAAAATGATCTGCATAGCCAAAGAAAGATCAACTGGAAAACAAAAAAGTCACTAAAACGTAACCATTTGCACATCTGAGACTCCATATTCAACCAAATATTTTGTTAATATAACCTAGGCTGCATTTAGTTACAAGAGAAGGTGTACCTATGCCAATTAGAAATGTGAAAATGGAGTATGTGTCTATGCGACTTATGAGATATTGGCAACTTAACACAACTCTAAAAGGCTAAACCAGCATTGATGACCACTACATGTAGAACATGCTGCACATTCATAGGAAAAATGCAAAATTCAGGTGACTTATGGGATATAGCAAATTGTGGCATAACTCTAAAATGCTAGACAATCACCAAAACTATTTTGGGTCAATCTTTGAAGGAAAAAAAAGATGGGGGCATTCCGAGAATCGAACTCGGGACCTCTCGCACCCAAAGCGAGAATCATACCACTAGACCAAATGCCCGATTTATACAGAAAACAGAAGTAATTTCTTATTAATGATCAGAGGTCAACTTGAGCACTAGTCCAACGAACCAAGTATGGCTGATGAATTTCACTTCTATCCCTGCACATATGTGTAATAAATTAACCAGGTTTAAAAATTATTCAAAGAAGCGCTAGCAACAGCAAAATTACAAGGTGTTACTACTATCACCCGCGGTAAGAGCTCAAAACATTTTTCATTTAAATATTTGCATGTAATGCTGATCTTAGAAATAATGCAAAATAAACAGATCACTGCATGGAAGTGAAAAATGGGAAAACTATGAAGAAATTTCTTGTTCTCGACCATAACAGTTGCAAGAATGCAATATCTAGACATGCATGTTTACTAACTGTTCACCCCAAGTTTATTATCAATCTGAAAAACACTAAAGAATACCAAAATTGAAAATTTTAACTTGTATTTATAATCCATATTACTACACTAGTAACCTACTCCAAATTCAAATTCAATTGACAGTACAATAAATTCAGTGAAGCTGTATAACCAGTATCATGAAATTACTGCAGAACATACCTTGATTGAATCCATTACCCACTGATACCAATCCAATTCATTCCACTGTATACCAGAGAGAAGCCAAATCACATCAAGATAAGGAATTTTTCCAATTGAAGAAGTTAGGGTCATACGAGTACACGAAAAAGTTAATTTTTCCAAAAGCTATGATTTGATTATCCCCCTTTATGAAGTGAAAATATGAGTATGCGAAAGAAGTAATTTTAGTCCCACGTCTGTAGTGAAATCAAGAGTTAGTATGGAAATCTAACCTATATGGATAATCTCTTAATCATTAACAACATAATCACTCCTCATCTGTTAGAATAACGGCATCCAACTCAAAACCAATTGGCAATGAGTGGAGAGGCCCCAAAGGATTATAAACCGCAGGATCTTAGATTGCCCAACAATGTGGGACTAATAATCTCAACACGCCTAGCCTCGTTGGGTCTAACACGTGGACAACAATTAAATCGGGTGACGCGAAGTAAAGGCGCGGTTAAAGACTCGTCGCGAATAGCCTGCTCTGATACCATGTTAGAATAAGGGCATCCAACTTAAAACCAATTGGCAATGAGTGGAGAGGCCCCAAAGGATTATAAACCGCAGGATCTTAGATTGCCCAACAATGTGGGACTAATAACCTCAACACCATCCACCTGTATGATTGTCTCACAATCATTACGACTGGCCTATATTTTTTTCAAGACGATACGGCATATTTCAATACCAATATGGATTCAAGAATTGGTTTCCAGGTTCCATATCTCTGCAGACACACACATAACAATGCACCATAACACTCAATCTCAAATCTCCTAACCAAAGCAGGCATCAGAGCTAATCCACTGCAAGGTTAATTTCTTCATGCAACTATCATTTGCCAGAACTGCTTTAAACTTTTCATGTGTTTCCTCAAAAGTAAAATATTTTACAGAGACTTTGCAATCCAATAGTTAAATAACCCAAAGTGGAGCTCATAAAAGCTTCTGCAATACTTTTTACTTTCCGTAGCATTACTCGGAACAGGTTGCTCTCACATCTCACATAACCAGAGTTTAAAGAGTAAGTTGGTAGATTACAATCCTAAGACAAACTATCCACTAGTCTATCTGAACAATTAAGAGAACCCCGCTGCGAAATCAAATCAAGCGAAAGAGAGAAATCTCTGATTCAAATTGCATATTAAAGAAGTTATGGTTTGTGGAAGGAATAAGGCTCTATAACCTAAAGTTGAGATTTGATTATCCTCTCCTATGAAGTGAAAATACGAGTATGTGAGAGAAGTTAAGAGTGAGTATGAAAATCCACCTAATTACTACAACATAATCACTCCCCGTCCAACCACATGATTGTCTTCCAATTATTATGACTGGCCCATATTTTCCAAGATGATACAACATATTTCATTTCCTATTAAGAAGCTAATTAGCTATCACTTCACCACCGAATGACAAAAGAACTCTGACCAAAACCTACTTTTCTGTTATGTAAACAAAACTGTCAAATCTCCCACAAGTTTCAAAATAATACCCTTCCACAGAGACAATGCTGGAGCAGGTGTTAGTGGTGTGCAGGGTCTCCTCTCAAAGAAGTCACTAGCAACTGATTAAACCTAAGGGCCTAAACCCTAAACGATATCCCAAACTCTCAAAAGGCATATTTGAGCAAAGTATTGAATTAGAAACTAAGCTATTTTCCAAACCCTTAAAAGCCTATTTGGGCACAGATTTGTAAGTAATTCAAATAACCCACTTACAAATTTCTCTAACAAGAATGAACTGATTACTAAATCGAGCAACCATTCTTCCATTATACTGTTTATTGTGTGTAATTTCACCAGGAAACAGGAAAACATTTATTCAACAAATCGAGAGAAGTACAAAATGAACTTACAAGAATCGGAAGTGACTGTGCTAGAACTGAAGCAGCCTTTGCAAGAATCGGAAGTGATTGTGCTTGAGAAAGAGGAGGTAATTGAGCAATTACCTCTGGTTCATAGAGAGACAAGAACTCCAGCAAGTGGATTTGTACTTTATCCATGTTTAATTGGCTTCTCTTGACTGCATCGAGTACATTTTCAGGAATAATGCCATTATCTCCTCCTCCTCCTTCTCCTCTTCCCATTCTGTAGATTCTTCGAAGGGAAGGATGAGAATATCGAGAAGTGATGAGCTGAGCAGAAATTTCTGCGATTAAAAACTAGGGTTTGGGATTTAATTTGTTTTTCTACCTCTGTTTAGGTCGAGAGATTTGAGTTCTGAGAGAGAGAGATCCGACTTCTGAATCGGTTTATACGGCGTGTTTGTTTTTTCACTAATAAAAAGGTGTTAGGAACAGGGCCGGCCCTCAAGATGATGATCCCCGAAGCGAGCTTCAAAACTATTGCCCCTTCTAACGTTGATTTCTAGCCATTTGACCAAGTCAACGTACGTGGACAACTTGAGAGTTCGAATAACTTTTAGCTTAACTAATAGCGCATTCGGATACAAATTTGCTTCTAATTTATACTGTTACAGAAGTCAAAGTCAGAAGTTAGTTTTACTTCACGAAAAGTTAAATTTTCGATTTCTAAAAGTCTTTTTAAAATTCGACAGTCAAACTGAATTCTGGCTTTTCGACTTCTAAAAGTCTAAAAACTACTTTTGATATGCTATATAAAAAGACTATTAGTAAAAAACATCTCAGAGTGTGTAACGAACAAGGTAGTCAATATCTGTTGTACATGCCGATATTAAAGGTTTTTATAGGATATCAAAAATCTTTACGATATTGAAAATATCGGCGATACGAAGGAGAAACGATAAAAACGCGTGTATCGTCCTGTACGGACCGATATATCGGTTTCACTTATACACCAATAATATAGGTTTCACTTGTACACTGATATATCAATAATGTATTTTGTCTTTTGATTATAATTTCTTAAACTTTTAGTTCAAGAAAGTAACTCCACTAATTTTGGTAACTTCATATATGATTATGGTGGATGTAATTACTATAAATGTGATGTTGATGGGATAACAAATATTCAATGTTTGGTTTTGTTGTTGATGGTATAAGGCTCTAATCAACCACCTCTTATTTTGTAAGGTCGAAGTATGTTTACTACAATTATTATTTTTTGTTATGGTATATCAATATATTTTTTTGTTTAATAAATAATAAATATTAAAAAAATCCTAATGATGTATCACCTATAAAACACAGGTACTATCATTTGTATAGGTGTATAGGACCCGACCGATATGATACCGATACACGATATTAACTATCTTGGTAACGAACATGGAAAATTTGTCTATATTTTTCTAAACCCTCGAATGGAATCTTCATAGTTATTAAGGAAATGAAACATAATAAGTCTTCGGATCCAGATGGCTATCTAGTAAGTTTTTTAAGAAACATGGGATATTGTAGGACCTCAGGTTACTCTTACGGTCCAAAATCTCCTCCAAGCAAAACAGAGAAACCTTGAAACAATAAAACACATTTTTTTTCTAATTATGTTATTAGAATTGTTAACTCCATACATAAATCTTTTAGATTCGAGCAATTCCGTCCATCGGTCCATCGGATCTGTCAAGTTCAAAGGATTATAGGTTACCCGGTTTATCCAAGGAAGGAACTGCAGATCCAATCACCTCTGTCGAACTCCCTGTCAAGCTAAGGCCTCTCTTTGGTGGTTTCTTTGCCGTTTGGGAGGTGCTGGAGCATTGAGACCAGGATATAGTTTATCCTAGGGTAGTGTGATATGCCATATAAGAGCAGTTCATATGCTAATGTTCAAACTCAAAATTTTGTTGAGCCATATGGATGGTTAAACGGGTTTCTCCACTATGGTAAAGCAGGGCAAAATGAACAGATTTGGTTTTCTAAGGCCCCACTAGTATTTCTTTTTAATATAAAATGTTTTGTAAGATAAAGTTAAAATATAAAATATAATATTTTGGTGAGATAAATAGGATGAAGTGAGATAAAATAGAATAAAAGTGAGATAAAATAGGATAAAGTGAGATAAATATTAATAAAATAACAGAATCTGCAGTGGTCGTTCGTGGTAGAAACGCCGGAGTTTGTGGTAGGAACGCCCGCGTTTTTTCTTGGCTCGCGCGAATTACATAGGCTCGCGCGTCCTTACCACAGATGCGCGCTGGATGTTCCGACTCAATGTTCAAAGCAACAGATTTGTTGATTTGAACATCCATTTTTCATGTTTGTGTCATTCCATAGTGGGAGCAAAATGAACAAACTCTGAGTTTGTTCATTCTATAAGAACTGCTCTAAGGGACCAGAGCTACCACTTCAATCAATTAACCAAGAATTTTACCGGATACGAAATGACTGGTGCTCCATCTAGTGGGAAAACCGCGACAAACGATCTCTATAGGTAAAGTACTTAAAAGACGATACATTGAGCTTAGGAAGATTCATTTATATCCCTTTGTTACGATCCACCATTACGAAATACGTCTTGAAAGGCACTGCCTATGGAACTGGTGTATCGCGTGGATCCCCGATGTTGATCCAGGCGAAAATGAAACAACCAAAGGACCCTAGTAAATTTAAGCCAATTGCGCTTTGTAACATAGTCTACAAAATAACTTTCGAATATAATAGCAAATACAATTAAATCTCTTCTAGACAAAATAGTGTCACCATATCAATCGACATTCCTTTCATCAAGCTAGACAAATTTCAGATAATATAATAGTAGCTCACGGAATACTCCAACACTTTCAAGAAGAAAAAGGCTAGTACAGGAGGGTCATAGGATTCAAAATAGATATGTCCAAATTTTTTGATAGAGTTAACTCGGATTTTCTTCTTAACACTTTAAAATCCTTTGGTTTCCATTCTTATGTATGCTCTCTTATAAACTAATGCATCTCAACTACTTCATTTGCAATTCTTCTAAATGATTCACCGAGAAACTTCTGTAATTCTTCCACGGGCCGTTGTCAGATAGATCCTTTATCTCGATATATTTTTATCATATGAATGGAAGTATTTTCTGGACATTTACCATCTCAAGAAAATGAAAAAATACTTCATGAAATCAAACTAACTCTGAAAGGTAGTCCAATTTCCCATTTTTTCTTTGCTGACGATTTCCTTCTATTTATTAAGGTAAATCTTATTGAATGCAAAAACTTACTTAGTACAATAGATACCTTTAGCAAAGCTTCGAGTCAACTAATTAGTAAAAAAGTCCATCACAAACACCAAAGAATGATGTCTAAACTATTACAGATTAAACATATAGAGTTAAAAGACTCATACTTGGGAGCACCTTTTTCATAGACAGACCGAAATAAATTTGAAAACATAGTAGAAAAGATGAAACATCAATCACAAGGCTTAAAAAATAAAGTCTTGTCTCAGACCGGTAAAATGGTTCTGAATAAATCAATTCTAGCAAGTATTTCGACTTTCCAAATGGAATTTTTTGTCTTATCAAAAAAGTATAACAAATAAAATAAATATAATTGAAAGAGATTTCTAATGGGGAATAGAACCAAATACGAAAGTATATTAGAAAAACTTAAGGTTCTTTTAATGGAGAATAAAACCAAATACCAAAGAATATTATCAAAACTTAAGGTTCCAACCTTGGTATGCAATCTTAGCCTCAAACTTAAGGTTCCAATACTTGGTATTCCCATGGACCTTAAATTGGCCTTAATCATTTCATCACATTAAACACTTAAGTCATCGAGGTCTACTTAATTATCGGCCCTCTACAACCATAATTGATCTTCATTTTTAATATATTATTTTTTTCGCTAAATAAATTTTATTAAATATGAGAGAAAAACATTCACAAAAAAGTTACCACAATTACAACCAAACCAATCTAAAAAAAAAGTGCAAAATCCAACCACGGAGTTGACGTTTTATTTGATTATCAATGGTAATTTCTTGGACCTGTCAAGAGTTATTTGTTGGACCCATATTTTGTAACTACAATCTATGCGACTATCATACAGTTTTCTCAAATATCTCAAGACACGTACGTATCATCCAGTACTCGATTTCGCCATAATAAATTATAAATACCATGTATAATTCTTCAAAAATAAAACATGTATAAAAGAAAATATCCATTCACTGTTTTCTATCTCACGAAAGAGTAAATGAAGCCATTAGATATAAAACTTATATTAGGGCAGAGGTGATTGATTTTATGATAAGGTTTGGTACGGTCTAGTTGAAATTCAGGAAATACAATATACTAATGAATACTAATGAAAATTGCATGAAATAAAATTTCCGTGTTAGTTGTGATTTATTAATTGAGTACTATAATTTTCTTTTAACAAACCGAGATAGAAAACACCAAAAAGGAAAAAACGACTCTCCTACTAGTTTTCGGGTAAGTAAAAGCAGCCAATCCAGACTACACCAAAAAAAAAACGGGAAAAATAAAAGTGTACCAATATGGTATACCAAGTTTATGGACAATTATCTCCACCTTTAAAACACCACCCCTACAAATCCGAGGGTGGGATATCTGGTATACCAAACTGGTATACCCGAACGAGGACCCAAAAAAAACATTGAGCCAGGCTTCCCTGGTGCCTATCCAGGACTGACTTTAAATAAAAAAGGTTTGTACTTTGTTGTTCTTCGAATCAACATCTATGAGCGCCGGGTGTTATAGTTTAAAACATTTGAAGAACAAAGTGTGAAAGTGTGAAATGATTTTGCACTTTCGCGTGAGACCATTTAACGTACATAAGTTCATTTCCCGGAATTCCAACAGTGGGTCATGTTCAGTTCCTGGAATTCCAACAATGATTAATTAGTGTTAATTTATCGTTTTAAGTGTTAATTAACTGTGTGAGATGTAGGATCAACTAATGTAAATCGATCTTCAAAATATCAAACAACTGAAGAAAAAAATTGATTTTTTTTCCGAAAACACTACACAAAATTGCTTTATGTTCATGCACTCGTAAACCGAAAACTGATTCTAGGTTGGTGTTTTTGGTATTCAACAATGACAAAAATTTGGTTAAAGTATGCATAGATAAAATCTGATTCCCATAATCGAAATTTTCGGTGTCATATATAAAGCGATTGTTTAGTTTTTGTAAGAAAAAAAATGCATTCATGCTTTCATTCATTTCAAATTGACTCATTTTCGTAGGAATCACAGATGCACTTAGCACGTGCATCAAGCCTTTGAACCCATAGGTGACCCTATTGGACGAGTTATAGTCTCGTGAGTGTTGACATAAAGATCTATCCACAAAATCTACACAAAACTCCTAAAACTATCAATCTTCGTCGGAGGAATCCGATTCCGATTCACCCACCATAAAGTCCGGGCCGTACTCCAAAATTTTGGATACCATGAAGTGATAGCTTTCATCAAATTTGATTGCTCCCCCCTTTAAGGTAGCGCGCTTTCACAGCTTCATGCTCCAAAAACAAAACACAAACTTACCTTGTTAGTTACAAATTGATAATAGTAGATTATGTAGAATAAACCATAAAAATACTTACAAATTGTTGAAGGGACATGCTAAAGTGGCTAGTGTTCAAAATCCGTTCTTGGATAGCTATAAAAGTAATTACTTTCGTACCCAAAAAAGGCTATGTTGAAACAGTGAAAGATTGTAGGCCTATTTGTCGTCTCAAAAACATGTATAAGATTATTGCTAAAATTCTTGCCTCTACAATGAAAATAGTTATGTCAAAACTCATCTCACCTGTTTGATGTGCCTATATTGAAGGAAGAAACTAATATATCGTACCTTAATTGCAAATGAGTTAGTTGACTCTATACTGAAATCAGGAAAAGCTAGTATGATCAAAATTGATTTTGAGAAGGCATTTGATAGAGTAAATTGTAAATATATGGAGGCTATTTTTATAACAAATGGGTTTTAGCAACAAGTGATGCAATTGGCTCAAATTTTTCCATTCCACAGCTACTTTCTCAGTGTTGATAAATGAGTCCTCTTTAGGTTATTTTAACAGTTCTAGAGGTGTCATACAAGGTTGCCTTTATCCCCTTTACTTTTTTATGTTTCTATGGAGCGTTTCTCAAGGTGTTTAGACACGGAAGCAAGTTTGAACATGTTCAGTGGATTTAGTGTATCTCAAAATGGCTTAGTTGTAATCCATCTGTATTATGATGATGACATCATATATTTTGTTGAGAATAACAAAGAGGAGCTCACATATCTCTTCTCCATACTTCACCATTTTGAGTATATTGCAGGTTTAAAAGCCAATACCTAGAAAACCAAAATTATTGGAATTGGCGATATTCATCTTATAGATGAGGACAAGAGAATTAGGATATGCAACCGATTTAATGCCATTTATGCATTCGGGTGCAAAATCATCTTCTGAGGATATTTGAACCCTATAATTGAAAGGTTTGAGGATAAATTTTTTTATGTGGAGACAGGAAAATTTATCAAAAGGAGGTAAATTGGTTCTTCTAAAATATATATTAACCTTTCTACCTATATAATATTTCTCCTTATTTAAGGCACATATCTGAGTCATTATCATTTAAAAAGAAGATGTGATGTTTTCTATGGAGCATAAATCTGGTTCGAAAGCTTCTCATCTCGTAAATTGGGAGTAGTTTTTCTTTCTTGAAGAGAAAGGTGGTTTGGGTGTGTTAAATCTAAGAGTTATGAATCAAGCCTTATTAGCTAAGTGGTGTTGGAGATTTGGTCAAGAGAAATCTTATCTATGGTACAAAATCATTATGGAAAAATACGGTTCTTTTTTCTCTAGTTGGGTACCTGGAAAAGTTAATATAGTTCATGGTGTCTCTTGTTGGAGAACAATTGCTGAAATGAATAATATGATACTTTCAAACTCCAATTTATATCTCCATTCGGGGTTCACAAACATCCTCCTGGAATGATAAGTGGGTAGGTGACTCAAGTTTGGATGAGAAGTTCTCATTACTCTGCAAACTTGATAGATTGAATAATGACACTGTTGCAGCTCATACTTTTGAAGATGGAGCTTGGAATTTTGAATCCAAAATAGTGCTATCAAATTATGATACCAATCAGTTAGCTTCTCTTTTTCTTATTATTGGTTTCTACAATTCTACTCCTCCAATTCTGGACAGTTTACCTGACACTCGAAGATGGCTCTTAACTCTTCTGGTGTATTTTATGTCATATCTTTGTATGCAAATTTGGTTGCAGATGATGGTATGGATAATTGTCTGGCAAGCGTGCATTCCTCCAAAAATATTTTTCTTATGTGGTCTGCCATACATGGGAAGCTCAAATCTATGGATATGTTGCAACGTGTTAGAGCATTGCTCGGTTGAACCCACCAAGCGTTGGTATGTCAAGGTTGGTTGTCATATTTTAGTATCAAAACTCAGTTAGAGTCGCTTGATTAAGATTACTAGAGACAACTTCGTTTAGTTTGACTAGAAAGTTTAGGAATTTTGAGACATACAAGTATTACTCCGAAGACCTGAAAAACGTGAAGACGTGACGACTACAACGAAGACATCATCCTTCCACTTGAGGTTAGTTTTACTGACCTGACTTGTTTCAATTCCTATCATTTCTTTCAAGTCATTTAAGATTGAAAACATAACATGCGAGGTATACATGATACTCTAGTATAAGAATTGGTCATATATTAGTATGATGAAAGTGTCAAGGAAGTATATGAATTACGAAGTATAACGTTTATCTTTTGAACTTCGTAAAATCGACGTGGACATAATCTTTTTTTTTTTTTTATCAAAAGGGAAGTTGTATTAAGAAGTAGAAGAATGTACATAGTTTCTACCAGAGGTAGATGAAAAAAAGAAAGCTATAGATTATATGAAGATAGAATCTCAGGTATTTAACACAGAACTTGAGAAACTCAAGTGAATACGATGTCCTGTTGCAGCTTCCCAAGCTACGACTGCAGATTTAACTTCGTTAACCAAGTCATCATCTGTTTTATAAAGATATTGAGTTTCGAAACGTCTGCAGTTCCTTTCTCTCCAAGTCGTACTAACAATTGCTGTCGGAATCAAATCCCAAATATAATTACCAGAGCTTGACAATAAATGGTGATGCCACATATCTGTTAAGATCTTCATAGAACCAGGCAGAACCCACACCCAACCTGTTTTAGGGATCAGGCTAAACCATATCTTGTATGCAATCTTACAATCAAGAAATAACCATACATAATCTATTTTCATTTTGCAATATCTTTGTTACCATTTCTTATTTTTGTTTGCTTTCTCCACTCTAAATTTCTTGTCAACTGTTCATTTTATTAAGATGGTGGAGAAAATAGGAGATTTATTAGAGTATCATTATTCTCAGCGCAATAACTTAAAAAATTGTTTACACCGGTATCCAGATGAAGATTTTCTTACCTTTTGGTCCAAGAAGCAGCTTGAGAATGAAATGATAGAACCGAAGTCTTGATAGTCCCTTCTGGATAGTCGGATGATGAAAAAGCTGAGAAGCTATAAAATTGTAAATTGAGATCAGATACGAAAGCATATTCGTTTCCATGTTATTAGTAATCAATATCCCATACAGACACCAGACTTTTCCACCATAGTCCATTTTTATGGATTTTTCATATTCCCATGGGATTTCTCGTTCTTTCTTACTGAACTAGAGGTTTCATTTCTGCGTCCCACAATACTTCAATTTACCGTCAATTCCAGTTATCGCCTTTTTGTTCTGTTTTTGGTTCAATAGTTAGTATGCTAAATATTGGCTTGAATCTAGAAACATGTACACTCTTTTAGCCCCGCTCACATTGTGGAGTGAATATTTTGTTGAACTGGCAAGCTCTAATATCATTTGTTGAGGCTAATGCAGCCACGCTGTAAGAATATTTTGTATGACTAGAAATATTCCCTTCGGCCCATGTTATAATCTTGGTAATCAAGATTATTGCTATACTTATACCCGGTTTCATCTATGGGATTATTCCTTATATCTCTTCCTTGATGGACGGTCGATATTTAACGCCAGTACTAAATCCTAGGAACTTGGTCCTCCCAGTGGCGGAACTAGGATTTGAGACTAGGGGTGGCTTAAAAAAAAATTCTGCACACACATAAAGAAAAGAGAAAAAATTACCTTCTATTTTCGAGCAATTGAGTCTTGCTTCCACCTGACCTGGCGCAGCGGCTCCTTAACGTAGTTCTGGTTGTTTTCTTGCCTCCTGTGAAACAATTCAATCAAGACAACACGACTAGCAAATGAATTATAATAATTGCATAATCAACATACACGATATTCAAACGATTTACCTGATTAAAATGCTTAGCCTTGTCATTGCGTATGAACTATTAGCCTGCACTTGTTAGTAAGAAGTAACAACGTATAAATATATCGAGACCATAAAAGACCATGTATCCAAAAAAATGGTTTTCTTTATCATATATATATATATTATATCAATTTTTTCAAATATACATGTCAAAATGTTTTACCAAAAAATATCACCAACCCACATTTATATTTTACCAAAGAGTGAATATCATCAACCCATGGCTAGCACTTAAGTTGTACCCTACGATTGTATAAATCGTCAAACTCATCTATGATTGAATCAGTATGGATAGCTCCTGCAATGTCTTGTTCAATGTAGAGCATCATGCAATCCCTAACTTTAGGAGTCACTTTCGGAAATACTTTGTGCTTCACCAACTTTAGGAGTCACTTTCGGATCACTTGCGCCAATATGGTCGATAGTTGTGCAGGTTGCTTCGAACTTATCTATCAAACTGCATACGGAACCATAATGGGAACTCCAACGGGTATCAGTAGCACGTGGCAAAGTACCTATTTGGTTTGCCCCTTTCCCTGTCTCAAGTTCACCACTAGATAACCTTTTGGCAATCTCATCTTCTTGAGCAGACTGAAAATCACCAAATCGATGTGAAGAAGATGTAACAAGATTGACAATTGATGATAACATAGAATAAAATTTCCAAACTGGACCCAAAGTTTCAGCTGTTTTCACAAGTGCTAGCTGAAGGCGATGTGAAAAATAATGAACATAATATGCATATTTACATTCCTCACGAAACAAGGCTTGTAAGCCATTCCACTGACCACGCATATTACTTGCGCCATCATACCCCTGCCCTCGCATGTTTTCAACTTGAAGATCATAATAATTAAGAATTTTTGTTATTCCATTTTTCAGAGTTAAAGCACAAGTATTTTCAACATGTTGAATATCAAAAAACCTTTCTTGAACATAACCATCAATATCCACATACCTTAAAACAATCACCATTTGCTCTTTCTTGGAAGCGTCCCGCGACTCATCAACAAGGATACAATATTTGGCATTTCCAATTTCCTCGCGAATCTTGCTTCTAACTCTGTTAGATATAATATTTAAGATCTCTTTCTGAATCTTGGGTGAAGTATAAGTGGCATTTCCAGTGGCATTCTCCAAGACGACTGCATTCACATCTTTATTAAGTGATGCTGAATACTTGATCAATTCAATAAAATTCCCACGATTCCTTGAACCTTTTGACTCATCGTGACCTCTGAAAGCACATTGTTGACGCGCAAGCCATCTTAAACAGTCAATTGTTGTCTTGAGACGCAACCTATGTCTCGTTACAGCCTCTATTGATTGTTTCTCTACCAAAAGACTTATTCGCTGAGCTGAATTCTTCAAAGCTTCAGAATTTCCTTGGGCAGTAGAGTGTCCAGAATCAACATTTTCAGAGTGTTTTAGAAATGCACATGCTGATCCATTATTAACAGAACACCATCTTTTGAAACCTTCACTAGTGAATGCTGAGTGTTTTGGAGGATCTGATTCAAAAAGAAAACACTGAAAACAATATGCAGCATCTTTAGAAGGTGAATACTCCAACCAAGGATGTTGTGCGAACCAACTAAAATTAAAACCACGGTATTGCTTTCCGAATTTAGAGCGGGGATATTTTAATCTCGGCTGATAAGGTCCCAACAATAAATATGCTCGCCGAACTTCATCACGCTTGTTAACAGGATGTTGCATTACTGGAATTCGTAACCCCGGATCACGTTCTAATGGAGTAACATTCATCACTTCAGGTCTGTGTTCTTCTATTCCAGTTCTTTGGGTGTGCAATTCTTCGGGTTCAACTGCATCAACAACTACTTCATTGAGTTCAATATTTGGAGCAAGAGCAACACTTTCTGATCTATCTACTCTGGGAATAGGGTTGTAATATGCTTCTAATCTTCCTCGTTTGCTTGGTTTACGATTATTCGGCATCATATATCATCAACCTGTAACAGAAGTTTTCTGTAACACAATAACAAAAGTTGATTCAATCAATATGCATCACTGAAATATAACTCTTATAGGAATACATTTGACAAAACAAATCCAAGCTTGAACCTGCATTCTCACGATACAGATTAGGCATAAAAAAGAAGGAAAAATGATTACAGAGAAAAGGCTTCCTTCAAGCTCCACCAAGAATGACTTTGAGTTGTAGCCGTAGGCCAACACTATTACACGTGTTGGGTGTTACCAAAATTGAAGATTGAACCAGTTCTAAAACTTGAGCCAATAACACTGATCAATGCAAATATTGAAATTTAAATTAGTTGTTCAATTGAGCCCAAATTCTCATAAACACCCATACAATTAAGTAATCTCAAAACCCCAAAACAAACATTCCATACAAATCCCCAAATCAGAAAATCCAAAGCATCAACAAAATTAGGTTAAACAAAAATTCAATCAACTACTGATTAAGAATTTAACATCAAAGATTAACCTGAAAACATTCATCTTTTTAATCACACAAAACAAAATTATAATTTACCAACCAAGAAACCCTAGTGAATAATGATAGCAAATTAACAAAAACCCATACACGATTCATGAAATTAAGGGAATAAGTGGATAAAATTTCATCCAATAACCACATAATATAACATCAAATTCCAATTATTCCATCTTCTTACCTAGCCTAGGGTTTTGGCTTTACGGTTTTTCCAATCTCCCTCTTTCAGTCTTTCTCCCGCTGCTCACATAGACACAGAGAATAATGACTTTTTGTTTTTTTTTTTTCCCGTGAACTCTTTTTCTTTTTTTTTTCACAAAGACCAGGGCTGGCTTGGACTGGACTTACTTAAAATTGGGCTTGTATTTTACTACTAAGTAGGCCAAAAGAATTTGGCTAGGGCTGGCTTGAGCCAGTCCTAGTCCGGGCATGGTTCCGCCACTGGGTCCTCCTTCTACCTATAAAAGGAACACAATATCCATCAGTATTGGGTTCGGGAATTTTACCATTCATAACGTAAGAGGTGAAGAAGGAGAAACCAAGAATTCCACAAGGTACTACGACTACGGTAAGATGATCGATAATGTATCACGGATTAGCTCTACCAGGTATTCCGTATAAACTATTCTTGTATATAATTATCGTGTGATTATCATGAAGTTCAACGATCCTAAATAACGTACCTATAAAATTAAATCTTATAGAAGCTTCGATACCAAACTCTAGAGAGTTAGGACAGAACAATAGCTATATTTCTAAACAAGAAAAATCATTACATAAGCTCTTAAAACACACCAAATTCTTAACAATACTTGCATGTTCACTCCACTCTCTTACGCAAAAATTACTTGCACTACTTGCGCACACACTCACGCCATCACTCTGGCTAATGGTAAGGATAGCCACTTGCTCTCTTTCTTAGTACTTGTCCAGTCGAAAACCCACTTTGTTGCCATTCTTTGGTAATACGATCAACGGCAACGGAAACTGCAGGCACTTACAAACCCTACAAAGAGATTCCACCGCACAGTGAAACTGATTGTAACATGTCATCATCTCTTTGTTATTATCTTGGTCATTGTCAGATTCATCCTTAAATTACCATTTAAATTCCAAAGCTTGATCATGTCTCGAAACTAGAACTTGATCTCGAGCTATACTCTGCCACGAGTTTTGAAAACGAGGAAGACTTATTTTCTAGTAATTTAGTCGGAGAGTCATATTCCACAGCAAGCCCTGTGCGCACATGGGAAAATTTCTTGTCAAAATGAGTATGACTATAGGAGTTCAATCACTTGATAAGTTGTCTTTTTGAAACCACCAATTAAAAAGTTGTACTTACCATGATCTAGTAGCAGGACCATGTCGCTATCAACTACAGAAGTTATTCTATGCGCGATGGTAATAACAGTACAGTTCCAAAAATGTTGTGTTAGTGTTTGCTGGATAAGATTATCAGTTGCAGTGTCGACAGATGCGGTAGCTTCATCAAGCACCAAGTCTTTACTCTTCTTAAGAAGTACCCTCCCTAGACAAACTAGTTTCCTCTGGCCCATACTCCAATTCCCTCCATTCTCAGTAACTGCAGCATCAAGCTTTAATCCCTTCTTCAGCACTTCTTCTCCGAATTGGCATTTATCTAGAGCCTGCAAACAACAAGCCTGCTCTGTCATCCAGTACTAAATGAGAAAATCATCATACTGATCAACAGTAATAAAGTTACCTCCCAAATCTGTTCATCGGTGTACGCTTCCAGTGGATCTAAGTTGCTTCGCACGGTGCCCTCAAACATTACTGGATCCTGTGGAATTATACTTAATCTTGATCTCAAGTCGAGCAGTCCAATGGTGGAGATGTTAGTACCATCTATGAGAATCTGACCAGCAGATGGATCAACAATGCGGAACAGTGTCTGAATGAGAGTTGATTTACCACTTCCTGTTCTCCCAACTATCCCCGTCTTCTTTCCTCCCTGAAGTGTGCATGTAATACCCCTTAATACGAGAGGCATGTGCAGGGCATGCCGAACCTACACCAGATAGTTAACCTCATCATTTACAAAGTGCAAGGAAATTCGATTTTTGTCTGCAGTTGAGTTATTACCTGTAGATCACGAATAACAACTTCTCCATGTGCCGGCCAGTCGTGCATCGGAGTAGTTTCTTCTATAGAAAGAAGAGGCTCACTAGGGATGGATGAGTATTGCAATATTCTCTCAACTGATATAATTTGATTCTCGAGATTGCAAAGATGCCAAATAAGCGTTACTTGTAATATGTTTAAATTAAGGCCATATGTCACCGCTAAACCCGCAATACCAGGACCAATTACTCCCTGTGGTAGGGAAATCAAGAAGATCAATGAGAAGGCAAATGTAATGGATGAAAACAAGTCCAGGCGAAAGCATAGCCACTCCATTGCAGCAGCAGCATAAAATTTAGGTCGGGAATAAGCATCCGTCAACTTCAGGTTTGTGTCCATAAATCTTTGTTCTTGATTAAAACTCCTTATGGTTGTTGATCCCAATATAGTTTCTGCAAAATGTTGAATGACTGGAGCTTTGCAGACTCCAAATAGACGAGCTAGTTCTCGTGCACCAGATAAGTAATATTGCTGGCCAATGAGATTGCAACTTGTAAGTGTATGCCAAAACTTACAGTGTTATCAGGTATTTGATACAGGGTTAGCTCATAAAATGAACTCTTTATTTCGAGAAAATATGGAAGGTCGGCTTACCAAGTAACAAATGCATAATGCAATCACGGGGATAAAAACGATGAAGACCTGCCATGCAATTTGTGACATCACTGCAATAATCCCTATGAGTTGTATTACTGAAATGACAAAATATCCAATTTGATATGGAATGTTGATATCCGCTGCACTTTGATCTGTAGAAGCCTGAAGAAGACAGCATTGGTTACTTCAATAAGAAAAATAGCATGGATCTGAAGGGGTATAAAAGGAAAGTACAAAAATGACTGTCCATGTTTACTCACTCTGCTTAGTATCCTTCCACTTGGGGTGGAATCAAAAAATGACATGGGAGCTCCAAAAATGCAAAGATGCATTTTGTTGAAGAGCAGAGTCGCGGTCTTGTACCCAGCCGTTACAACAAGAGTGGTCCTCGCAAGAATGCAAAGGGAGCTTCCTACAGCCAACGCAACGTATACAAGGATGAGAGTTGAGTCTTTACCTGGAGATTCTACGTTTTTTGACATCGGGGTCGCCCAAGCCATCCAGTAATTGCTCCCGATTTGAAGGACCTCAAAAATAGCCTGCCCTAGCAGTATGAATGGTACAAGGGCTCCTGTTAGATTTTATGAATATTAAGTTCTGCCTTTCTCATTCATTCACCTTGATATTAATACAAGACCCAAAAATCCTAATAGAGTTTAAACCTACATTATTGGACTTAATCTAAAGACCCACATTATTGGACTTAATCTAAAGACTTACCCTTACGGTCTCAATATCCCAGACCATATCCATGGGTCTTAATACCCTCCCTCAAGACGGAGCATGGAGGTCACACATGCCCATCTTGGACATAAGAAACTGAAATTGAGCTTTCCCTAAAGATTTAGTAAAAATATCCGTCAATTGCACTGTTGTAGGAGTATACGAAGGCGTGATAATCTTCTGTATTATAGCATCTCTAACCAGATGACAGTCAACTTCAATATGCTTCGTTCGCTCATGAAAAACTGGATTCTGAGCAATATATAAAGCCGACTGACTATCACATAGAAGGTGCATTCCATGTGTATGATGAACTCCCAAATCACGCAGTAATTGTTTCAACCATTTTAATTCACACGTAGCTGCCGCCATAGAACGATATTCCGCTTCAGCCGATGAACGAGAAACAGTATGTTGCTTTTTAGTTTTCCATGACACCGGTGAATCTCCAAGAAGAAAAAACCATCCAGTCAATGAGCGTCTAGTTAAGGGACAACTCGCCAATCTGAGTCACACCAACCTTTTAAATTAAGACCACTATCAGAGCGCAACAGAATTCCCTGTCCAGGATTCTTCTTCAAATATCAAACCACACGAAGAGCTTCTTCCCAATGTGCTAGTCTTGGCCGTTGCATAAATTGAGACAAAATATGCACGGAATATGCCAGGTCCGGTCTAGTCACGGACAAGTAAATCAAACGACCAACTAGTCTTCTATACTTCTCCACATTTGTAAACCAATCTCCTTTGTCCAAAGAAAGACGATGATTTGTTTCCATTGGAAATTCTGCAGGTTTTGCACCTAATAAACCTGTTTCCATGATGATATCTAATGCATATTTTCTCTGACATATATAAAAACCTTGTTTACTCCGAGCCACCTCCAAACCCAGAAAATACTTCAGTTTTCCCAAGTCTTTCATCTTGAAACATTGTCCCAAATATATTTTGAACTGATGAAGCGCAACCAAATCATTGCCCGCAACAATCAAATCATCAACATAGACCAAAAAATTAAGCTGCATCTTTCCCTTGGTCATAGTAAAAAGAGAATAATCCGAATACGATTGTCGAAAACCATAACTCTTCAAAGCCGCAGACAATTTTGCAAACCAACACCGAGGAGCCTGTTTTAAACCATATAAAGATTTCTTCATCCTACACACCATATTAGACTTATCTTTAGAAAATCCGGGTGGTATCTTCATATACACTTCTTCCTCCAAATCTCCATGAAGAAATGCATTATGCACATCCATCTGATGCACTTCCCAGTTCTTAATCGCTGCAACAGCTAGAAAAGTCCGCACTGTCGTCATTTTCGCCACTGGTGCAAATGTCTCATTGTAATCCAACCCTTCAACTTGATGATTCCCAAAAATAACCAGTCTATCTTTGAGTTGCACCAACTGTCCCTTCTCATCATACTTTTCTGTATAAATCCTTTTACTGCCGAGTTCCTTCTTTCCCGGCAGTAATTCTTCTAATTCCCATGTTCCTTGTTCTTCCAAGGCTCGTATTTCTTCTGCCATTGCTTTGCGCCATCCTGGATGCTTCATAGCTTCTTTGAAGCTTGCAGGTGCAGACCCAGCAGTAATTGCTGCAAGAAATTTTCTATGAACTGCAGAAAATCTATCACAACTAACATAATATGTCAAAGGATACGGCGTACCTGAGGATGATGATTGTGGAGAATGAGTACAAGATGGACTATTTTCTCGTACGGTGTGCGTCACAAAACCTTTGAGTCGACTATACGGAATCTTCTGTCGCTTTCCTTTACCCATCTCACCCAAATTAGCTTCCTGCACCTCTTCATTTGAGACCACACGGTTCTCAGTAATATCTTTAGGGTTCTCAGTAATGTCTTCTGGGTTCTCAGTAATATATTATGGGTTCTCAGTAATGTCTCCTGGGTTCTCAGTAATATATTCTGGGTTCTCAGTAATGTAGTCTGAGTTCTCAGTAATGTCTTCAGGGTTCTCAGTAATGTATTTTGGGTTCTCAGTAATGTCTTCCGGGTTCTCAGTAACTATTTCAGCCTCTCTCTGCACCATTTCTTCTACTCCTATTTCTTCGTCATCACTCCAACACACATCATTCTTAGACCGAACTATCTCAGTTGGCTTATCAGGTACCCTGGATATGTAAGGAAACTGATGTTCATAAAACTCTACATCTCTTGAAACCAGAAATTTTCTTTTATCTAAATCATACACTTGCCACGCCTTTTTCCCAAAAGGATAACCAAGAAACACACATCTCCTACCTCGACTTGCGAACTTATCCCCTTTACTACTTTGATCATGCACATAACACAAGCAACCAAACACTCTCAACTGATTGTATGGGGCCGGTTTCCCAAATAAAACTTCATATGCAGTTTTGTTGTTTAGAATAGGTGTAGGCGTACGATTAATTAAGTACGCAGCCGTTAATGCACATTCTCCCCAAAAACGGATCGGTAAATTTGCTTGGAATCTTAAAGCTCTTGCCACGTTCATTATGTGTTGATGTTTTCTCTCAACTCTTCCATTCTGTTGAGGTGTTCCTACACATGACGTCTCAAAAACTATCCCATTAGTCTTAAGATATCCACGCAACGCATGAAATTCAGTTCCATTATCACTTCTAACAATTTTGATTTCTTTACCAAATTGACGTTTCACAAGAGCAACAAAGTTAAGAAATATTGTTTCAACCTCAGTTTTGCTTTGAATTAAATAAATCCACACACCTCTTGAAAAATCATCTACTATTGTCAGAAAATATTGAGCTCCAGAAGACGAATGCATCTTATAAGGGCCCCATAAATCTATATGAACCAAATCAAAACTACAACTGGATTTACTCAAACTACTAGCAAAGCTACTTCTACGATGTTTTGCACGCGGAAAAATATCACACGCATCATTATTCTTCTTCAATACTCTACCCACACCTGGTAACTGTTGTCACACTTTCTCTGATGGATGTCCCAATCGTCGATGCCACATCTCATACGTATCATTACTAACCGCAAGCACTTTAACTGGAGGCACACCACAGAAAATATATAGTCCACCTCGTCGCTCACACACTTCAGTCACCTTCCTCGTCAACCACTCCTGTATAAGACATAAATTGTTAGTACATTGGACATTGCATACTACCTCATCAATGAGCTGTGTAACTGAAATTAAGTTACAAGTTATCTGTGGCACATAAAGCACATTATCCAATCTCAAACCACCAGGAAGAACAACAGTTCCTATTTTCTCAGACTGGGCATGTTTTCCGTCTGGCAGTCCCACAGAGCATGCTCTAATATCTTTCACATTTATCATATCATCTCTTTTACACGTGACATGATTTGTAGCTCCTGTATCTATAATCCAGGATGTTTGATTTGTCTTACCTTGTAGCTGGGAACTGAATTTTCTTGAATTTAAATATTCAAGCACCTGCTGGACCTGACTTGCAGTCACGCCCGTCAATCCTGATCCATCTACTGAAGAACAAGTGCCAGAATGAGTTGACGCTGCTGCTGAGATGTTCAAATTATGCGCACGTACATTGCCCTGTCCTCTACCTCCTCTGCTGTTCTCTACAACTTTTCCTCTTTTTGATGATTTTGTATCATCCGCCATGTTTACTGGATTAGGGTTCTCGGGTTCTTGTTAATCAACTCTGGCTCTTGATGCCATGTTAGATTTTATGAATATTAAGTTCTGCCTTTCTCATTCATTCACCTTGAATATTAATACAAGACCCCAAAACCCTAATAGAGTTTAAACCTGCATTATTGGACTTAATCTAAAGACCCACATTATTGGACTTAATCTAAAGACTCACCCTTACGGTCTCAATATCCCATACCATATCCATGGGTCTTAATAGCTCCTCCATATGCAGTAGTAATTTACTTCCAATAAACCGAAAACCCAACTTTGCCTTTTTCCCTCTCTTCTTCTTGAACCAGGCGGCCTTGTGGCACTGATGTATCATCTCTTCTAGTGTCTTGCTCTTCTCTTATATCGTCTCTTTTATGCACATCCTTCAGAGAGCCATCTCCACCATCACTTATTTTCATTCCTAGCTCATACGAATCAAGAGTCGACATGGCATTTTCATGTGCACCAACCAGTTCCATAAAATCTATTCCTGAATTCAGAATATCTTCGTACTTCCCTGCTTGAGTAATCTTCCCGTTTTTCAAAACCTGACATTGGAAAGTGGAAACAGCTCAAACAAAGCAAGTTCAAAGAATCAAAATGACGAGAAAGAGATTAGAGAAAGAAAGAAAACAAGAATATACCAAAATGAGATCAGCAGACTTGATGGGTAACGTAAGTCACGGTTTTGGAATTCAAAAGCCGGAGTAGACATTCCTGTTGTGCAGACATTTGTTAGTGATACAAACAGCACGGATTAAAATCGCGAACTCGATGAAATTCTTTATAAACAAAATTCAGGTGTGTAGGTGCGGCTTACTCAGAGACACATGCACCCAATAACTAGAGTTGAAAGATGAATGAGTTACCTTAAATATATGAGATCCCGTGTGAGCATCCACAGCACTAAAAGGATCATCGAGCAAATAAGTATCGGCATCCTGGTATATCGCACGAGCAATTTGTATTCGTTGCTTTTGTCCACCACTCAAATTGATTCCCCTCTCCCCTATAACTGTCTGATCCCCGAAAGACAAAATTTCCAAGTCCTTTTTCAATGAACACGCTTCGAGGATGCTGGCATACATATTCCTGTCCATCTTCTTACCAAACAAAATGTTCTCCTCGATCGTTCCACCCTGTATCCATGGGGACTGAGCAACAAAAGCCGTTGTTCCACTAATCTTGATAGTACCAGATACCTTGGTTACCTCCCCTAAGATGCAGGAAAGCAAGCTAGATTTTCCTGAGCCGACATTACCACAAACAGCTACTTTCATACCGTGATTTACTCGAAAATTCAGATCTCTCAATATTAGAGTTAATGATGAGAGATCCCACGAGAAATTCCCGTTTTCTATCTCTACTGCAATATCTGAAGCACTTCTTGGAAGCTTCTCAACTATATCATATCCAAGGTCATCGAGACGGAGGAATGAGGCAATTCTTTCAAGTGAAACTTTAGTCTGAGCTATCATTGAAATTGTGTCAGGGAGAATATAGATAGGTTTTTGTAGTATCATGAAAGTTGCAAGCGCTGATAGGATCTTCCCCGACTCAAGTGGAATCCCCATAACCATGCACGCTCCGAAAGTGACTACGGACACAAATGTGGGCGCACCACAAAGGACGAAGGTGGTCATGGCTGATGTATACACGTACTTCCTCAACTATCCTTCTTCGCTCTTTCTGAGATCAATAATCTTAGACAAAAACTTCATTTCCCAGCCTTGGAGCTTGAGAATTCTCATGTTCCTCAGAATCTCTGATGTTGCCTTCATCCTTTTATCTTTTGACGCCATCAATTTTTCTTGGTAATTCTCCTGCATTCCACCCAAAGGAACATTTGCCAGCATCAGAATGACAGTAGCCACGAAAGCTGCAACTGAAGCTAACCCAAGGTTCTTGTACAAGATAATCAAGGCTAAGCCGACTTGAAGTGGAGCCAACCATAAATTATGCATATTCCAACTGAAATCCCCAATCCTCTCAGCATCCACGGTCATAAAATTAATGATCTGCCCGCTCGTGTGACTCTGTCTTGACTTGCTTGAAAGGGTCAGACCCTTCTGATAGATAATCCCAACCAGCACCTCCCGAACTCTTATCCCAGCCTGCTGCATCCTAAACAACCACTGCCTCAGTGCAAGGCACTCGACGAGCTTTACGATGAAGAATGCAGACACAAAAATATAACCCTCGTGATTGAATTTTCGATGGCCTTTGAGGTATTGGACAAAGGTATCAACAAGGTATGGGCCAACATAAGAAGCACATGTGTAAGTTAGAGCCAGCAAAGCTGTCCCTGCAACTTCTCGCCAAACAGAATAGATTAATGCCTTGACGAGTTGGAAGGTCTTTACTTCACTACCGGCAGAATAAGCTTGAAGCTTATTTTGAAAAATTGGGTAGACATCACCACTAACACTGTCAGCAATTCCTAGTTCAGGAACATCCTCGAGGTCTAACGTCTTCCTATTACCAACAGCAAGCAAAGGGCTCATCCAAGAGAAAGTAAGAAGACTTAAAAAACTTGCAGTAGAAAAAGGAGTTGCATTTTCACCATTTCTGTTCTTACTTGACTCATTACTGCTACTAGTATTGCCAATCAAAAGAGGCTCATTCAGGGTATCTTCTGCATCCTTGCTTCCCAAGACTCCAGCATAAAAGATGAATAAACCCACCACAGCAGATATAACATTCAAACCCCAGAATTGGGTAGGCAGTGTTGGACCTTTTCGATACGCACAGACAAGGTCGATAAGTAGAAAATAACAAGACATAAAAGAGTAGAAACCCCACCAAACCCTTAACAAGACTGGAAACTTCGTCCGCTCGTTTGAATGATGTAAGCAAGCAAAAATTGAACCCCAAGCAAGCACTCTGAGTAGTAAATCGAACTGAACCAGAATCTTTTCATCAAACGATGAACCATTTATATACCAAATAAGTTGATTGAAGATAGATATCATAACATTAACAAGTGATAAACTCAAACAAGATAATAATAAAAAAAGAGTTGCTGGTTTATAATACCAAAACCTGGTTTCCTTGGAGGAGCTGCTTTGTATAGGACTACTACCACTACTGCTAGCTTTAAGTTTCTTCGACACCCAATACATAAACAAGGCTAGAAACATAATGAAGTGTAAACACGTAGAAAACCCATGTAAAAACATGGGTTTAACCAACTTCATAATAAGAGATGAAGCGCACATCATGATGACGTGCACTTTTACTAAAACATGTAAATTTTTTCCTGGCTTTGTATTGTTAAGACAGGAGGGACTAGAAAAGATTTTACAAATGAAAAATGGAGTTGAATTTTCTGAATTTATAACATACAAAGTTTTCTACCATGCTTTTGAGTACCGTGGTGTGCAAGCACTTCGGATTCTAACGGGGAAACAACCAAGTAGAAAAGACAGAGAAAGGGATGGCCGCACTTTGGTGGTTTACTCTAGAGTCAGAGTCACTAAAAGACGGAAGACAGTGAAGAAAGTCAGAGTCGATCAGATTCATGGGCCTAATCTATTCTTTATGGAAGTTTGGGATGCACGTTTAATTATAGATTTTTGTTATAGGGAAACCTAATTTGTTTAGGAGAAAAGCTTTTTAAGGTGAGAGCTAATATACTAGAGATGTGTTTAGGGGGAAATATTTATTGAAATTGACCAAACTCATATCCAACTGAGTTTGACGACAGATTTTTCAGCAACTAAGCTTTTGTAGCTTCACTGTAATAACAACTAACAACGAAAAAAAGAATTTTGACGACAGATTCTTCTTTGTATTTTTTTTCATGTTTCTTGATGGCTTAATCAAAGAATTTATCTCATGTACTTCTAGCTCTTTCTACCCGTCCTATAGTAATTCTTGCAACTAAATAGTTGTTCTAATCCACGAAATGAAGTACTAAACTAACTCTTTTTCTGAATTTACTCTAATTTAATCCATCGTTGACGTATTAAGAGTGGTTTTGAAGAAAATTTTAGTTTTTGGAATTTTGTTCATATGTATGTGAACTTTTGTGTTTATGCATGACAAGTGTTCGATAAAATGTATCACAGATTGTTATGAGTGAGTTTTTGCACATGTCGTAGAACGCTCTTCAGTGCGGTAACTATCAACCTAGGTAGTATCCAATAAGAAATAAGATTGATTAATGCAACGCATGTCATGAAATGTTTGTCGCATTCAAATGCAAACATAGGAAATTATATTTGAGCTCAAAACATCCTTCACGTACCTACACAACAAAACTCTGTATATAATATATTAAAAGTGAAGCCCTTGGATAATAACACATGTTCAGGTTCATGTTTATGAGTATTTTTCTGAAACCGAGGCTATATTTAATGAGGGCAGAGTGGTAAAAATCAGTATTTTTGTCAGGGGATAGACAATTTTCTTCTCCTTCCCTTTATCGACCGAATTCGAGAGAAATATATCACAGTCAAACTATTTTCCCCTAAACAAATCACCTTTCCCTATCACAAAATTCTAATTATAGTGAAACTGAGGGATCATACTGAAATATTGAGGGTGGAAAGTGGAGTCAAAGTTTATCACTAAAAGTAGGAAAATGATAGGAAAGCACCGAGGAATCTCCGGCAACAAAATTTAACGGCTATAAAAACTTGTAGTGGGTCCATCATCCCATGGCATTCAGTCAATGATTTGGAAATGATTTATATTCCATGGTCCATGAGAAGGTGTGGGTCCCACACTTAACCCACCCTGTTAAACCGGTGGATCATAAAGGGGACCACCCTTCCCTCTCTTGCAGTACACACGATGGGATCGAGGCCCGGTGAGTGTATCACTTTCCGTCCATGATTTGCAAAGCTGGTCAAAAAAGGTTCACGGGATATCCAACGGCCGGGACATCCGTTTCCCATGTAAAGTCATATCATTGTCTTTCGTTCATAATTTTTTTTATTTTCTGCATTTTTCTGATTTCAGTTAGATCAAGCTAACTAATTCTAACACAAAATGAGTCACTTCCAGCGGAATATACACAGTTTCGTACTTTATCAAGAAGTAGAGGGCCAGACCAAAGCGAGAATCATATCACTAGAATGACAATCACCAAATAATTTAGGGTTAGATATGAATCTCAAAAGGAAAAAAGGAGATGGGGGTGGGGTGGGATTCCGAGAATCAAACTCGCGACCTCTCGTACCCAAAGCGAGAATCTAACCACTAGACTAAATGCCGGATTTATACAGAGAGCATCCATGATTTATTATCAACTAAGTTAGAAGTCACAGATGAATTTCAGTTTTATCCCTGCACATATGCACAATAAATTAAACAGGCTTAAAAATATTTCAAAGAAGCACTATGAACATGCAGTATTACAAGGTGTTACTACTATCTCCTGGCATTGTTTAAAACCCTAAAGCCAGCATGTAAACTTGCATGTAATGCTAGTCTAAAAAGTAATGCAGAATAACAATTTGCCATATTGAAGCCAAGACAAGAAAAGTTCAAAGATATCTGTTGTTTTCAGCAATAACAGTTGCAAGTATGCAATATCCTACATATTCCTACCAAATTTAATATCAATCTGAAAATACTAGAGAAAACCATAAGTTTAACTTGTATCAACAATCATAATTAGGGTTAAAAATCAGACACTTGAAGTTCAAATTCAATCGACAAAACAATATATATTCAGTGAAGTTGACTTACCAGTATCATTACTGTTGTGGGTGCAAAGTACCATACACTCATTAGTTACGCGAATTAATATATTTAGCACTATGCGAAGACGAACGCACATTACATATCCAAGATGACGAATTTGATGATGTCACTAAGTCACGATAAAAGTGTGAAGATTTATGCATCCGCAAAGAACCTGTGCGGCAATATAAATGTCCAAGCGACGTCGACGCACGTCAGATCCGAAAATAGGGGCTTTATTAGTTGTCCTCCACTATGTAAACTCCTATAAAAAGGACCAACCATCATTGTAAAGGGAGAGATCTTTTTGGCCAGTAGAACTTAGAATTTTAGGAGAGATAATATTATTTACTTCCCAAGTTAGGGTTTCATAATACCTCCTTTGTATTTGTTTTAATTTTTTAATAACAGATCCCTAGTATTTCGACAATGGTTTCTTAATTTATTTGATAGATTATCATTAGGGTGTAGTTGTGGGATTTCCTGCAACTACATTTTGGGGCTAGAATACAACTCGGATGAGTAATTGGGATCATCCCTGCCTGTTTCTATTTCTAGAAAAACTAAAAACCTTTTGTTAATCTTGCTTTTTACAAAAGAGATTTTATTTGCTGCTTTTATGGAGTTTTGAGAACTTTCAGCGTAGCAAAGATTTCTTAAGAGTGCTTAAACACACATATTTGAGTTTAAGAGTATATTTTGTGAAGCATCTCTACTATTTCGGTTTACTATAGGAAATCAGGCGAAATCTTAGGATCTAACAATCTATTTCAAGAAAAGGAACATAAGATCCGCTGATGAAGGAGGCGGAACAACAAATTGAAACAGGGTTATACAGGAACGCGTAGAGTCAACAGGAACAAAATGAACTAGTAAACACAATAAGGATCATAGGAGAAAGAAGAGGAAGCAGACGTCTGCAGTGCAATTCAATAACAAAATCGATTTTGAATGTTGCAGATTTTCACGCAAGAACTGTAGGAAAAATACACAAGCGCGACTATGAAGGAAGGAAGATCCTGACTGTTGATAAAGAAGCACCCCTGAGCGACTGGGAAAAACATAAGATAACGTTTACAGCAGATGAAATACCAGAAGAAAGCTTAGGGCGAACAAATCCATTGGTTGTCACTTACATGTCAGGCAAAGAGAAAGCGAAGACGGTGCGAAAACATCAGAATAATGGGCGATAGATCGAACTTTGATAGATACAGGGAGCTCTGTGGACATCCTATTTTACATTGCATTCAAAAACATGGGATATAGTGACGAACACCTAATGCCGCCTACATACAATATTCACGGTTTTAATAAGGCGATCACAAAGCCAAAAGGTGAGGTGATTATATGCATACCTTTGGGAGAAATTGAAACATAGGTAACGATGTGCGTAGTAGACGTAGAGTCACATATAACATGCTTCTAGGAAGACCATGGGTGCACGGAATAAAAGGCGTACCATCAACTCTTCATCAACGCATACTCTTTCCGCCAAGCGGTATAGGCGAAATCAAAGAAGATACAGGGGGTACGAAAATTTGCAATCTAATAGATGTGAAGAACTTTGAAGGACGCGCAAAGAAGCGAAAAGATCGATGGAGAAAGGCAAAAGAATCAAGAAAAGAAGAAGAACTGAGAATATACATGATAATAGCACAAGAAGGAAATGGGATACCAAGCGAGATCCCAGAAAAGGAAGGAGAACCAGTTCATCAATTAAAGGAACCATCGCCGTTGGGGGAGCCAAAAGCGAACTTTACCGCAACAGAACCGACAAAAGAAATAAATATATGGATGGAGGAAGAACCGAAGATATTAAAAATAGGAACCAAGATGGACAGAGAAGAAGAGGAAAGAATGATTAACCTTCTGCGGGAATATAAAGACGTATTCGCATGGATTATGGATGAAATGCCAGGTATAGATTCTTCTGTTGCATGTCACAGGTTAGATATCAACAAGAATATAAATCCATTCAAACAAAGGATAAGAAAGATAACAACCGCATATCATCCTCAAATAGAACCAGAATTGAAAAAGATGTTAGACGCGGGAATAATCCAGCCAGCAAAAAATACCCAGAATGGATAGCAAACATGGTGGTGGTACCGAAGAAAAACAAAGGAATACGGATCTGCATCGACTTTAGTGATATAAACATGGCTTTCCCAAAGGACAGTTTCCCACTCCCAGATATACCACAAACGGTGGAAGCAGGTGCAGGCTATGACAGGTTATCATTAATGGATGGATATTCAGGTTATAACCAAATCCCTTTGGCATAAAACGATCAAGAACACACGGCTTTCTTCGCACCAAGGGGATTATATTGTTACACTAGAATGCCTTTTAATTTAAAAAATGAAGGTGCAACTTACCAAAGGATGGTGGAGAAACTTTTCACAAAATGGGTACACACAACACTGGAGGTCTATGTTGATGACATGTTGGTAAAAAGCAAGAAGGCTAAAGATCATGTTGATAACTTGAGAGAAATATTCGAGCAGATGCGTCATATTAAAATGAAGATAAACCCAGCAAAATGCATCTTTGGAGTAGCATCAGGGAAATTTTTAGGCTACATTGTGTCAAAGGAAGGAATACCGGTAGATCCAAAAAAAGTGCAACGGTGCATGACATGCCATCACCTGACACAGTAAAAGATGTACAGAAGTTGAACGGACTACTAGCTTCATTGGGGCGGTTTATTTCGCGCTCGTCCGACAATTGCAAGCAATTTTTCAACATCTTGAAGAAGGGATCAAAATTCGAGTGGACAGATGAATGTGAGAAAGGGCTAAAAAGTATTAAGGATTATCTGATGAATTTATCTATTTTGCAGAAAGCAGAGCCAGGAAAAGAATTGTTGATATATTTAGCATCAACACTGCATGCATTAAGTGTTGTATTACTCTGCTTAGATGAGGTAATTTCAAAGACAATTTACCACATCAGCAAAACTTACAACTCCGCAGAAAGAAATTATATAAAGATCGAAAAGCTTATCCTCGCACTGGTCTATGCAACAAAGAAGCTCCGCACTTACTTTCAAGCTCACCCAATTAAAGTGCTAACAGAAATACCAATTGAATTTGTAATGAAGAATTCAAGAGATCGGGAAGAATACAAAGATGGAATGCACAAGTTGGACAATTCGGAGTCAAATACGAAATACTGTCTTCCCAAAAATCTCAGGTTATTGCGGATTTCTTGGCAGAATTTCCATTAGAAGAAGACGAAGGCGTAGAAGAAATGATCGACATAAATGAGGAGAAAGGAAATCCCAAAGACCTTCTACCATAGCGTAACTCAAAAAGATGGGAAATATTCGTAGATGGATCAGTAAATGGAGAAGGCAATGGTATAGGGATAATGATCATATCACCGCAGGGAGCAAGAGTAGTGCACACATTCAGATTAGAGTTCACATCCACTAATAATGAGACAAAATATGAGGGAGTTGTACATGCGTTAATACTCGCAGTAGAAATGGAGTTATATGACATCATAATAACTAGTGACTCACAACTGGTAATACGACATATACAAGGGATGTACAGTACAAATGAACCATCTGTACAAAAGTACAAACAGCTCGTCATAGAACTCTCAGCAAAAAAAAATGTGGACTGGAGGCATATATGCAGAAATCACAATAGATTCGCAGATGCACTGGCTTTTATCGCATCTATGTTAGTGGACCCTACCGCACATTACATTAAGATAGAGACGCCCTCTCTTCCATCAATCAAGAAAGAAAAACAAGACGCAGACTTTATGATGGTAGAAAATGAAGAAGAAGATTAAGCAGATAAGGAAGAGGACTGTAGAAAGCAACTCCACTTATATATGAAAAAGGAGAAGTACCAAGAAACATATTAGAAGCGCACAAGTTGAAAAGCCGAGCGACAAATTACGATCTAAGAGAGGGCGTCCTTTACAGAATATCCTACCTTGGACCATCATTCAGATGCCTGAAGCGAAAAGAAGGAATGGAAATTTTAAAGACGATGCGCTATGGTGATGTAGGTAATCATAGCGTAGGAAGATCATTATCTCACAGAACAAATATGCAAGGATATTATTGGCCTTACATGCATGAGGATGCGAAAGAAGTATCAATATGGTGCGAAGAATGCCAGCGACATGGGGAAGAGGATACATGCACCAGGAGCGGAGTTAAGCTCATCGATGTGAAATGGGTCTTGGACATTGTAGGACAATTCATACCAGGAACATGGCAGATGAGATATTTAATTGTTGCAACAGATTACTTCACAAAATGGGCAGAGGTCAAAGCAGTTCAACATATCCGAGATAAAGATGTGTTCAACTTCATATTTGAAAATATAATCTGCAGGTTTGGGATCCAGCGCAAATAGTCTCTGATAATGGAAAACAATTTGAGGGTGAAAACATCGAGATGCTACTCAACGCGTTCAAGATTCAAAGTGGAAAATCAACTCCTCTATATACTCAAAGCAATAGGTAGGTTGAGGCAACTAATAAAACAATTGCGTATATATTGAAGAAGAAGTTGGAAGGGCACAACAAAGGCTGGTGTGAATAAGTGCATAATGCAGTGTGGGCGTATTGAACAACGCGGAGAGAAGCTACAGGAATGTGACCTTTCTGTCTAACATATGGTGTAGAGGAAGTGTTGCCAACTGAGGTCATCATACCAACCACAAATAAATAAGCATGGGAGAAGAATTTAAATACAGATTTAATCTTAACAAATCTTGATGACTTAGAAGAAAATAGAGAAGTTTCTCTACAGCATGTGGAGAACTATCATAAAAGGCAAGCCCGAGAATATAACAAGCGCGTAAAAGAAATAGAATTCCATCCTTGGGAGTTAGTATTGAGAGAAATACGGCACTATCAAAGAGAAGGAGATGGAAAGTTGGAGAAAAATGGGATGGGACTTACATAAGAAAGAGGATAGTTGGAAATTGAGCATATGAGCTGATGGATCCTGAAAGGAAGAACACGGGCCATAAAATTGACCATCCATGGAACCGAATATATTTGAAGAAATATTATCCATAGAACATGCGGCAGAATGAAGAAAATGATATGTATGCGTCAAGAATGGAAACTGTATGAATCAGAAAGAAGAATAAAAATGAATTTTTTTTTCATTTATGCGAAATAATGAATATTTCATTAAAAAAAAATACAAGCAGAAGAACGAAGCAACAATAAGACCTCATAAATAAGTCCTTAATATGAGGCAACAAAAATTAAAACCTCTACCTAGGGAAGCTAGGCATCCATTTTTGGCGTGCATCCTAGTTCGCATAAATGCAAGAGGAAACAATAAGACCTAACGCGCGTCATAATTGGGGCAAACCTAGTAATGTATGGCTCAGGTGAAAGCCTTACCCCCTGGAACCTGAGTCATGGAGAATTGGGGCGAAACAAAAGTCTATCCAGCAGAGACTTCTTAGTCGAAAGACTAAGGTAATAAGCTCTCTCCTAAGGAGTGTAGAAAATCGATCAGGGCATCGCGGTACACGGTTGATTCAAGGGTGCATGGGTCGTCTGGAGCGTACCTGGACATTCTTGACAAGTCCTGACTCTGATACACTCGGTCCTCAAGAGACCCCACTTAGGGTGTGGTCTTGTAACCATAAGCCATATCAGCGGAGGGATAAAAGGCCACGAACACAACTGATTGCTGGCATCACTGGATGGGAAGAGCCCACCCTAAACTGGCAGGGGTAAGCTTCCTTGAAGTGGCAGTCAGGGGGATATAAGGACGACACCCTCCACTAGGGAGCTTAATTGTGTCAAAGGCGTCAATTTCACAAGACTTTTACTCACGGGAGTAATTAGACTTGTTATATTGACGCGTCAATATATCCTGCAGAGGCAATAATACGAAGGATGATAAGGCAAGATCGATGGGTTATTACTTGCAAAGGTAATGACCACCTGCGGTCTTGCCGCACGACCAAAATAATACCCTTGAGCAAAAATAAGTCATATCAATAGGGGGGGGGGGTGACTAAGACCTCCACTTAGGGAGGCTCAATAAGACCTCACTATAAAACGCATAAACCAATTTAACTATAACACTTATTATATTGCAGGTGATACATATATATGACGCATGAAACAAATATTGCATGTGATGTATTTGACGCACAAAGCAAGAAAATATGTAGTTAATGCTTAAAGAACGCATGAAATGAATGTCGCAGAAGGACAGAAAGAAGTGTAGAACATGCTCAATTCACGCAAAATTTATTTCTCATAATGCAAATAACAGAGGCGGGAATGCGAATAACATAAAGGAGGTATTATTCGCTTTCTTAGAAATAACTTTGCGTAGAAATAGAAATGTGTTTCGTCAATGTGCAGCAAAAACAGATAAACAAGACTAGAGAATATCTAGAAACATAAGAGACAAAAGAAGAAATGAAGCTAAAGATCTCTTCACTAAGGATCCTTTTGAGGCAAATCATAACTTGGTGCGGAAATCTCAGCTTCCTTACTGACAATTACAGCATCTTTTTCAACATCTGGAACAACGTCAGGATTTGGGTCTCTAGGAAGAGCATTGCCAGCATCATCCTCTCTAGGTGGATCATTGAGAAGAAGAGCTCCTTCATCAAAGCTATCATAGTCATAATCACTGTCAGGTTCAGGAATTTTATCATCATCTGCCACATCAAGAGGATCCACATCCAACAAAGGGAGTGAATTACTGAGAAAAATTTGATCGGCGAAATACTGGGCCTTGAAATGGCATTCCCGTGCGATAGCTTTCTTGGTATTCTCCACATAAACCTCCATCAATATCTCAAGATACGAGCATCTTCTATTCTCCCTGTCTCGGGAAGAAAAAAGTGACACAGAGAGCTTCCCGCGCTCTATTTGATCTTTAGACAGGTCAGATCTCAACTTTTGGATGGTAGACTAGTAGGATCTCTCAGACACTGCGAATACAAAAGACAACAAATTAATATAAGAGCGACAAAATCGCGTCAAACGAGGAAGTTTCAAAATAAGAGCCGAGGCAGTCAGCCCAATGTGACTACCTTCCTGCTGAGAAATAAAATGTTGGGACAGGGCAAGACCACTGTTTTTCATATTTTCCATACACTTATCAAAATCATCACCTACTAAACCTTGAAGACGAGACCGGATTTTCATTTCACCTTGGTAAAGAGAAGAGTTCTTCTTTGTCAGAATATCATGAGATGCCTTTAATTGTATATGTTGTTCACGCAACTTATTCATGTTCACATTTATAGTTATTTTACTCTTCATAATCTTGTCATTCTCCATAGTTAACTTCTTCATATCCTTGTCATACCGATTTCCAATGCGCGAATAGATTCCTCCTGTTCAGTGAAAGTCTTCTGAAGAGCATGATATTGGTGCGTAAAGGTCGCCTTCTCACTTAAGAAAGATCGCTTTTCTTCGGTAAGGGTGCGATTCTCATCTGACAGAGTTCGATTTCTCAAGTCAGCACTATACAATAGCCCTCAAAGGCTGGATACTTGGGAACCCAGAAGATCATTTTGACTATAGAGGCGGAGATTTTCGTTCTTTAAATTATCAATTTGGTCAAGCATATATGAGTAATTGTTAATTAATTGGTCAAGTTGGCTCTGCAACCTCTCATTATCCGCACGGCATCCTCGGCAGAATGCTGATAATTATACCTTTCCGCGACACGCTTCTGGTTTAAATCTTTACGAAGGTGCGAAAAAATTTAAAAAGAAGCATGCGAGGGAACATGAAGAACGAACATAAGTGCGGTAAAGTAAAATCTGTTCAAAAAGAAAAATGTACCTATGAGATCTTGATTTTTATTACGGAGATTTTCAGTTACAACAACTTCAGCAAGAAGATCAACCTTTAACTTAGCAACTTGACGAGAAAGTTCTAGAATGATATAACTAGACTCAGAGAACCCTCCTGCCTGAAACAAGCAGCGACGAGATTCCTAAGAAAGAAATAGTTTTAGATATGAGAATGCGAAAAGATAGCACGAGTTGAAAAGATACTGATAAGGAAACACTTATCAACAGATCAAAAGCAGTATTAGCACTAGGGTCTAGCTGGGAGAAGATTTCGCTCCTAGTTGATTTATCTGGAGGAGACTCACTTAGTAATTTAGCAAGAGCATCACAAAGACGAACTTGAAATGGATCACTGATAGATGAACGAGTGGTACTGAAAAAATCCAACAGGGGTTTGGTCCCAGAGTCAACCCCTTCAGAAACACTTCGAGCGGAAGTAGAAAGCATGGGGAGAGGGGAAGTAGTCATAACAACACTCATAGAAGGAGTGACAGTGATACCCTTTGAAACAGGAATTGATGAATCAACCACGGGAGCGGCAACATTCGCAGAAGCATAGGAACAAATATCCACTATTGACGCGGATACATCTTCAGAAGTGAAAACGACGTCATGCTCACTTGGTGCGACATTCTCAAACCTACTAACCTCCTTTGAAGACGCAGAAATATCTAGAGAAACTGAGGCAACAACATTTAACAAGGAAGCGACACTAGGATCATCAAGAAGGGAGGTGCTCGTCAATGATGCGGAAATATTCACATCATCATTAGGGGGAAGACCCTTGGTGGAAGAATCAATAGCCTCACCAGAAGAGACCTCTGGATGAGTGCGAGGTCTACTTTTGAGCTCTGGCAAGACAAGAGAAGTATTGATTGCAGGAGGACGACACAGTTTATTGGCCTTCTTCTTCTCACCAATAACTTCGCCCTCCGAACCCTTCGAATGACAACGTAGATAAGAAACATAGGCAACAATATTGTTTTAAAGAAAAGAAAGTATTTCTTACTACCTTGTCATGCGAGGATTTCCTCTTACGAGATTTATCTGCGGTATTGTCCTTAGAACCAGAAGAAGAATTGGGGTTTGAAACCCTAAAACGGAGAACACCCGACGGGGAATCTTTGCTGCAATGAGATCAAAAGAGGAATATGAAGAACAACAGCAGATATGAAGAAAAAAAGCAAGAAGAGAAGCAGCAGAACAACAATGGCGGACTAGAAAATTAAAAGAAAGAAAATAAAACGACAGTGGTAGTAAGAATAAACTAACCTTTGTTGAGATTCCATGAAGCTCCAAAGAAGATCAAAACAAACAAGATTTCTGGGAAAGTAAGGATTGTAGAGTTCGAGCAGATGAAGATGAAGGAATTTTACAGAGAAGAAAGAAAATGTAAAGAGAAAAGTAAAGTCTTTCTCCTCACCACAGATAATAAGTAAGAAAATTGAGGAGAGAGAGAGAGAGCCGGTTAAATCAAAACGTGTCGGTTAAAAAGGTAAGAGTCAATACGTGCATACGGTTAAGCTGAAAACCTGGGAAAATGTCGGTTGGAAGGAATACGAAAAGATGAATAGGTGCGGCAAGAGGAAAGTTAGTTTCTCTCATCGCTCCTTCTTTGAAGATACGATAAGAGAAGAGGCAAAATGTGGGTGCGAAGTACCACACACTCATTAGTTACACGAATTACTATATTTAGCACTATCCGAAGACGAACACACATTACATATCCAAGATGATGAATTTGATGATGTCACTAAGTCACGATAAAAGTGTGAAGATCTATGCGTCGGCAAAGAACCCGTGCGGTAATATAAATGTTCAAGCGATGTTGACGCACGTCAGATCCGAAAATAAAGGCTTTATTAGATGTCCTCCACTATGTAAACTCCTATAAAAAGGACCAACCATCATTGTAAAGGGAGAGATCTTTTTGGCGAGTAGAACTTAGAATTTTAAGAGAGAGAATATTATTTACTTCCCAAATTAGGGTTTCATCATACCTCATTTGTATTTGTTCTAAGTTTTTAATAATAGATCTTGAGTATTTCATCAATGGTTTCTTAGTTTATTTAGTAGATTATCATTAGGGTGTATTTGTGGAATTACCTGCAACTACAACTGTAGAACATACCTTGATTGACTACATTACCCACTGACACCAATCCATTCCACTCCAATTATACCAGAGAAGCCAAATTAAATCAAGGCAGAAAACTCCGATGTGAGTATGAAAATCTACCTTACACGAAAATGCTTCTCTCCCTCAAATTCCTCCCACAAGTTCCCCCCACTCACATGCACATAAAAACGCATGTTTTTCCCATGGGGTGAGGACACTCGTTGGATGTGTGGTTCAGAATGAAGCCACCCACAGGGGGAGGAAGTTGGGATGAATTTGGGGGAACTTGAGGTATTTTTTTTTTGCTCAGAGAAAAGATGAAGAGGGAGACGGAAGAGGCAGTATGGATATCGATTTTTAACTTTATCATATGGGTACTTAGGTAAATTACTAAAAATTAGCTGCCTCTTATCAATTGAAACAAATCGGGGAGAACCTTGGCGGAGAACCTTGGCACACTCCCGTTGAGTATGATACCCCATTAGCAGCCTTGTATGTTAAGAGCATCTCCAATACTTGGGGTCAAGGTCATCTTATGTGGAGGTCTTATTAAGATCTTTTGAATGTGGGTCATTCACTACATGACAAAAAATAATAAATATAAAATTTTGTACCTTAAATTCCATCTCCAATCCCCAAAGTCTTACCCAACACTTTTTGTTTAAATTTAGAGATAAAAGATGATGTGGACTTAAGACCTAGGATCATGAAGAAGGTATAAATAAGACTTTCTCTTTTATCTCCATTTGGTCCCCACATGAACATGTCATCTTCCTTTATGACCTCCACCCTAGTATTGGAGATAAAAAATTGGTGTAAAAGGTCTTAAATCATGTGTCATATCAATTTATGATCTTGACCCCTAACATTGGAGATGCTCTAAGGAAGCGGGAACTCATTTTACATTGGGTTGAACCTCAACATAGTGAGGAGGACGTGAAGCCACTGTTCTATAGAATCTATATATACAATGGTTCACGCTTCACAACCAAAGACACATATGGCTACAAAAAAATATATAGTAATAAATAAAATAATACTATAATAGTTATATCCGGCTTTAAGCGGGTAATCCATTGAACACAAAAGTTCTTTTGAGCCATAACTAGCATTTTTTAAGTTTAGTTGCTTCACGGGACTTGCCCTTATTACTGGAACTACATAAGGCTAATTTCAGAATTTATTGATCTCAGAAGACTTGATCAAAAGAAAACTTACTATAAAAGTCATTGAAAAAAATAATCTAGACCCGCTAAGAAGCGGATCAACAGGACTTCCTTCTTGAAGCGTCAAATCTCAAGGAGCAGGAACCTTTGCCCATTTCTAACAAATACTCATGAGTAAATAGCATGAGAAAATAATCGTTTGGTCCTGTGTTTTATGTGATTCCAAGTTAATTTGGTTCACCAATAAAAGTGGAGTGCTGTTTGGTCATTATTTATTCAAAAATATTAAAATATCTAAAATACCCTTTCTCTCTCTTTCTTATATTCTCTCTTCTTCTCAAAATATAAGTCGAAAATTAATAAATTTTATATATTCGGAAAGGTCTCGGCGAGATCTACACAATGAGTACCTATTATACTATATTCCGAAATTTTAATTTTTTCGGTATAATAGTAGTTCATATCCAAGAATGAACACTATTTGAGAACATGGTAGTTCATTTACTTCTAGCAGTTCATTTCGTAGAATGAACTCGTATATGCTAGCAATTTTTTTTGTAGAATGAACTCATAAAAGTACTTCATTATTAAGAATGAAGTCACAATAGTAGTTCATTATTATAGTTCACATTGTAGAATGAACTCGTGATAGATGTTCTTATTGTCGAATGAACTCATAATGGTTGTTCATATTATAGCAGTGATAATTCATGTTGTAAAATGAACTCGTAATGATAATCAAGTATGGTACCTAGTTCATATTGTACAATGAACTCGTAATACGTGTTCATTACGGTAGTTTATATTATAAAATGAACTCGTAAATGATAGTCCATATTGTAGAATGAACTCGTGATATGTGTTCATATTGTAGAATGAACTCCTAATGATATTTAATATGGTAGAATGAACTCGTAATAGTAGTTCATTATACCAGTTCATTTTGTAGAATGAACTCGTATGTTATTTAACCATGACAGTTCATTCTGTAGAATGAACTAGCTAGTATGGTAGTTCATTAAATTAGTTCATTTTGTATAATAAACCCGTATATAATTCATGTTATAGTTATTTTTTAGCTTTAGGATAAGGTAAAATATTAAAAGCTCTGAAACATAGCAACAATGGTACTCGTTGGAAAGCTCTCGTCGAGGGTTTTCCGAATATATAAAAGTTATTATTTTTGGACATGTGGTTCAAAAGATATTTCAATTTTAAGTTTTTATTTATTTATTTTTATTAAGAGAGAGAAAAAGAAAATAAAGGGCATTTATGTAACTATAAAAAGATTACGACATCATTGATGACGTTATCATGCGTGGGTACTGTCCACCTTAGGACCAAACAATAATATTTATGACCAGACAACGATATATATTTTAAAAACGAAAATGATTCATACACAACGTTGTGTGTGTACTGTGCGAGGGTGGGGTATGGCCCACTTCTGCCCACCCCTATCCTAATGCAGAGAGGGTGACCTTTCTGCCGTTGGATCCCCTCTCGATGCACACGACGTTGTGTGTGTAGCAAAACCGTTTTTAAAAAGGACCTAACAGATAGGTGACTGGGTCAACTGGACCAAACTAACTCTTATATATTATTATTAGGACTAAATGGTATTTCCTACAAATAGCATTTTGTGGAACATGAAATAGGGCATTTCTTTATATACCCGCAGAAATACTAAGGGTACCCCCAATAATTAGTTACGCTAACCTCTATGGGCTAGATTGGCCAAAAAGTGTTGCAAATAAAAAAAAGTGTTGGAAAAAAGTTAACACTACTTCTCTCTCCTAGCAAGTGCTCGCAGTTCAACTAGCAGCGAGATTGAAACGCTGAATGATTCAGCGCTGAAAAAGTGACATTAGCGCTGAACGGTTCAGCGGTCACAAAAATCACACGGATCACAAAAATCACAAAATTCGATCTAGGGGCTGAAATTTAAGGTGCTGAACCAAACATCGCTAAAAAATTGACCTTAGCGCTGAACGGTTTAGCGCTCACAAAAATTCAAAAATCGCACGGATCACAAAAATCACAAAATTAGATCTGACAGCTGAAATTTAAAGCGCTGAACCAAACATCGCTGGGTAGTGCTCCCAGCTGACGTGGACTGCTAATCTAGCTGCTAGATTAGCACTCCCATAGGACTTAGGAGGTTGTCCTCGCTGACGTGGACTGCTAATCTAGCTGCTAGATTAGAAGACCACAGGACTTAACCTTAAGTTAGTTATAGTTTAGTTAACATGAAAACTGTTGAATTATTAAAAAAAAATTATACCCACACCCCCTCTTAGAATTTGGCGTTCCCTAATTAGGGCACGAATCACCGTTGTTAAAAAAATTGCGCGGACGATCAGTGCAGAGACTTAATCGACAAATTTTGCTTTCGACTTTGAGAGTATGACTTTCATTGATTTTTCAATTGCATGTTGGATCACATTGTCGATTACTTTTGTTCACTGTTTGAGCAAGCCCAATAGGGTGATTGAAGTACAGAGGACGAGAGGAGCATTAAAAAGCTTGATATATAGAACAATAAATATGAGACAGACCCGTTGACAGCTCTTTTCTATCGAAGTTGATTTAATTTCGAAGACTTGTATGATAAAGGAATAGGTTCAGAGATTGAAAATGCGAAAATCCCAATACTTAACAATATCAAACCGATCAAAGAAGATATACGATCATCACCCATAAATCAAAGAAATAAATGGTAAAGATTACATCTTTTATCAATCCGATGATAAGGGTTAAGAGTCGTTTCTTCTTCTAAGAATTGTCAAAGAACACTTGGAGCATTAATCTTTACACATCCAATATATGCATGAAAGGACTTGTACATATCAGTCAATACTTCTTAATATAAAGGAGAATAAGTGTGCTGACATGTCGAACCAGATTAAATTTAAGTTTTTCAATCTGACGTGTCATCACCAGAATATATTTAATTGGCAATCAGATAATGGTGAAAAGGCACGACGCTTGGAATCGTGTTACTAAGTAGCAATATAAGACACATTCTGAAGAGACGTTTCTCTTAGTTCCAAAGAGTTATGCTTGAAACGTTGCCTCCAGCAACTTACTTTTATATGTAAGGCAGCCAACGGATTCAACATAACCCTCTAATTATTAGAAACAGGGCAACAACAACAACAAGAAGAAGATATATGGAACAGGTAACATGGTGATGCAACTTTTTGATTCGAATTCTACTTTGCATGATGATAGTATATGGCTGCAACTTCGATTTAGGGAATCAGCAACGACTTATTTTGCAAAGCGTAATCTTTTTAGTTGATTTAGGAAATCAGGAACGACTTATTTTGCAAAGCGTAAATCATGATAGTATGTACTAGGTAATCTCCATTAGTTTGTCCTTGAGGCTTTAAATACTGTTCTTCGTTTGAAATAGGTATTTAACGTTAAGTTATTATAATCTCCATTACTTTTCCTTGAAACTTCAAATACATTTCTTTGTTTGAACTTCTTAATTTATGATAGTATGTACTAGGTAGTTAATGTTATAGTTTTCAAACTGAAAATGGTTTGCAGCGGAGATGGTCGGCATACTCTTTCTGTAAAAAGTTCATCATACATGTGAAGTTAAGTGAGCACTCTTTCAGTAGGACATACAATGTTTGACAAAATTTCTGAATAATAGGTTTTATTTTTTTTGGCTAACTAATATCATTCTACTTCTATTTCATTTTGTTCGTAGAATATTTAGCGTTTCTGTGTAGCTGTGCAGAAAGAGGAAATTCCCTGGAAATAACAAAACAAGAAACAAAAACTATAACAAAATTGATACTCATGTTCAGGTATCCATTAATTTATAATTTCATTGATTTAATTTCTTCGGAAGTTTTCATTTTCAGATTCTCTGCTGGTGATGAGGAGTTCCCTATGTTTGATAGCTTTCAGTTATACGATACAAGTGGGTAATCATGATTCAAATCTGCAAACTCCCAGCAATAATCTAGGGTAAGTTGGTAAGTTCCCTTGGATAAGAGAAAGGGGAGAAAAATTGTATCTACACCAGATTCCACGATTTGGGTTTTTATGGGGAAACTTTGCTGGAGGCGTTGAACCATGATACGAGTAACACGAATGCTAAAACCAAATGTACGCTGAAGTTGGTTACAGATGTGAGAATCCTTCTGCCCCACATGTCGATCATTTATTTCATTTTGTAGCTAGGAGAGTTTCGTCAACAAAGGAGGTAATTTGTATTCAATACCGTGGAGAATTATGAAACACACATTTTTGTTATTTCTGCAGATTGCCGTTACTTCACTTAGGGCGAACTGTATGGAGTTAAATACGATGATTCGTGGCGCATACCAAAAATTGTAGCTCATGTTTCAGAAACTATCACTACTCTTTATTTGTGACTTATTCAACTCAATGAAACTGCTTCAGGTCAGGTTAATCGCATCGTCAATATAATCATTCGCAGTGGCAGAACCGGGATGCCAATATATATATATATATATATATATAGGACGGGCACGTATTTAGTGGCAAAGACGAACCAAGGGAAATGTCGGATCCTGACTCATACGTCGTCATTTCATTTTGTATGTTAACTTGCTGAACTTTTTAGCTTATAACAATAGAAAGGAGTATGGTTCATGATCCGCCAGTCTGCTAATACCATTTTAATACAAGTTTGGGAATGAGCAAAGTGTGGCGGATCCTTCTCGATGGAAAACTTTCGGAGTTTCAGTTTTTATCCTCAAAGACTCATGTTTCTAACCAAGCAAATGATACCTGTCTACTTTAGTTGATTATTTCAAGTCATACATATAGACCTAATTAGTTTCTGCCTTCAATTACTACATGTTGTATAACTGTTTTTATTTTATTTTTATTTAATTTTATGTCTTTTCGCAGTTCCTTTAAATTCTTCAGTTTGATTCACGTTGGTCATCTTAGCGTGGCAAACAGATCTTGATCGGAGCTCCACTTTTTGTTACATAACGGTGAAAGGGCGAAGCATTTTAACTAGGGTGATGCATTTGAGATTGTATATGCCGATAGCTAGATTACCGCATTTAATTCACAAAATACATTTTCGATTAGGAAAAGTTATTGACGGGAAGCTACTTCTTCAGTGTAAGTTAGAGAAGGGAAGAGAAGGCAATGACTGGGTGAATCAAATTAATAAACTAGCCCCGCGCAAATGCGCGGGCTTACTGTACTTGTATATATATATATATGATTTGGATTAGAACATAATTTTACAATAACTGATCCAAGCATATCAGGTCACCCTGTAGTATTTGCTAGTAATGGGTTTTTTAAAATGACTGGATAGAAGATCAATAAATGGTATACGTAATAAGAAGAAATGGTAGAATATTTCAGATCAATATTCGAGATAAGATAAGTTATTAGAGAAGAAACGGGCATTTCAATGAGTTTGTGTCCCTCTTCCTTGATATACAGGGGGTATACGAAATTTATAATTTTGACGGGTAGGTAGATAAAATAAAACTAATGGGTACAAAGATAAAGGGGTGTCATTAGTAATTTCAGGGGTATATAAAAGAACACCCCTGAAATACGGAGTCAGAGAAATATATCAACATGTTCTGAAACTGTGTCATTCGACCCTTTACATTTCAGGATAGCTCACAACAACTATATTGTATAGTTATACAAGTACATCAGAGTACTAATACGAGACACTAAATTAATGAAGTACTCAGCAAACTAGGGAACGTATAGACAAGTAAACATGAGGAAGGGGGATTCTCTGTTTTCATTTCTCTTCTTATTTCCCGTACTGTTACAAGTGACCCATATGGGTTTTTATAGTAGGAATACATTAGTGGAGATACATAACCACCCATCATAGCTATTACTCTGCGGCCAACACGTTGTAGCTTGTGTGTCTTTGCCTAAGGCTTGTATTCATGCATAAAGACACGTGAGCCAGCGGGTCCCTCATAAATGTGTTCAGCCACACATTAGATAGTGGACAATCTATAACACTCCCCCTTGGATGACCACTATATCTGTTGCTTCGTTAAAATCTTACCAGAAAATTTCGACTGGGATAAAAATTGGCTGAAGGAAAAGGAGTACAACACTGGAAGCTTTAAACTGATGATGGTAATCACACATTTTCTCCTATCGTCGAAACTGTGTCAGGAAAACCATTTAGGAAAAACCTGAACTTGGAGTGAGCTTGATCACCTCCATGAAATGATTTCTCTGTCAAAGTTGCGTCAGGAAAACCATTTAGGACAAAATCTGAGCTTAAAATGAGGGTGGTCGCCGCCACGAAAAATTGTCATTGACAAAATTGTGCCAGGAAAACCACTTGGGAAAAACCTTAGCGTTGAGAAATACTTCCTCCATCAAAATTGCGTTAGGAAAACTGCTTGGGATAAAACCTAAATGTTTGTGCCAGGAAAACCACTTGGGACAAAACCTGAGCGTCGGGAAATACTTCCTCCATTGAATTGCGTTAGGAAAACCACTAGGGACAAAACCTGAACGCATGTTCCAGGAAAACCACTTGGGACAAAACCTGAGCATTCAAATTCAGAATAATTCCGACGACGAAGAGCATGTTGCCTCGTTAAAAACCTCGTCTGGAAAACCACGTGGGAAAAATCAGATCAGAGGAAAAGAGTACAACGGACGTCGCCCAATGACAGTGCTAGGTACGCATATGCTGCCTCGTTAAAACCTTGACAAGAAAAACCCCTCGGGACAAAACCTTGATGAAGGAAAAACAGTACAGCGCGTTTAAGTCCAGCCTATGATTCTACGAGTCTACTCCCCCTGAAGCATGATTTCTTAAAGCGGTTGGTGGTGCAAATATTATATAACCTTTAGAAAACTGCTTTACTAAGCTCAGTTTATGGAGGATTGACTGCCAGATTTTGCGTCGGGTGAACAATCGCCATTGTACACCTCGCATTTAAATCCTCCGCCCGTTGCACACCAAATTCAGTTTTCCGCTTCAACTTCAGGCATAACAATGAAAGGCCTTTTGTAAACTCATAAATACCGTAGAATCAATTTCAGCCTCTAAAAGTGTAACCAGATAGATCGATCACTTCCCATTTTTGGGAATCATATAGTAATGGTGTTAATTTTAGTAGCACAATAAGTATTACTAGTATCAAAAGTTAGATACTCTAGTCTGTGCTAACATATTGTCGAACTTCTGGCCGAGAAATATTTCAATTTCGACGAGATCTCACAGTTTAGTTTAAGCGTGGATTTTAGCGCTATTAGATGCTCGTTAAGAGGTCAAGGATGATACCATCTTATCCGGACTTTAGTCATTTTTCAACAACTCAAAACACACAAAGGGTTGTTCACAAAATTCTCCTCTTCTAACTGGTGATTATGACTTGATTTCAAGCCTCACATAGTTCATAAAGTCAGGTGGCTGCCTGAGTTGGAAACTCGAATCCTTCAGGGATTCATTACATTCACTAGTCATAACAAGATGCAATATGAGTCCTTCATGGAATACCACGCTAAAGTGCATCTATATTAGGAGAATAATGTTTTTTTTACAGAATCAATCCTGGGGGGTTCAGCAGGAAAAACCCTTAAATCGCACCTTTAGCGATTATATTACTCTCTCTGCGCTTCATCTCAAACACCAACCTGTAATATTCAGGCCTCATGATTTTTACGGTGTGAGTCGGATCCGATCTTTTGCGCTTTTTGGAGAGATTCCATCCTCTACCTTATTTTGAGGGGAATAGACTATATTCCTACCAATCACGATGTCGATGTTCCTCTGTAGAGGGGTACGTAACCACCATTGTAAATAGATAATCGACAATCATATACAATCTAACACATTCTCTAGTGCATGCACACTTAACAAAAATTTCACAGACTGGTACCAGCGCCACTTCAGGGGCATTATCATCTCCTCATTTTCAATGAGGGGTTTCAAACTTAGAAAATGCGGATCATATTTTGATAGTCTCCACGAGCACTATCTGTAGTCTCTCTTCAAGAGTACTACATATTAGGAAAATGATTGGACTCTCTTTTGAGAGGCATATATATGAGGCAGTTATTCAGGCCTCAAGCGTGTTTGAATACACGACTTGGTCATTGCGAGATGCATGATTTAACCTGCTGTGACAACTTCTTGTGTCTGCATTCTCAAGCAAGTGACGAACAATAATTTTCCAGAGCTACTGCAGTTATTTATTTTAATCATGAGTAATCTCCAACACCTCAATTACATCCTATATTTTGGTGTGAGAAATAAATGAGATGTTTCACGCCAATTCTAGTGGCAGCCAAACTTTCTTTGATCAGGATAAACACTTAATCAGATAACCTATTTAATTTGTCGACATTGTTCACTGCAACCTTTAGGTGGTTCTTGTCGTCTCCATGACTTCAAGGGAAAAACCTTAAGGTTGTCGACATAATACGTGTCATCTTCATATGGCAGTCTTTCTTCCCCTGGTTTAGGCGGGAAAAACCCTTTTAGGTTATCGTAATTTGCACCATCCTTTTATGGTGACGTTTCTCCCCCTGACTAAAGTGGGAGAAGCTTTAAGGTTATCAACCCTACTCTTGCCGAACTTCTGGTGGCGGGTTTCCATGCCAACTTCTGGTGGCATTTTAGTTTTCCTGATCATGGCGGAAACATTACTATTTCATTTCTGGAAACTTCTGGTTCCATAATTGCCTATTTTCAAAGACAATTCTGTTCATGATAGTTTTTGGGTTTTAATTTAACTACACAATAGGTATCCCAAAAACAGCTGCAGGCTCGACAAGAGATGAGATATTTCACGCCGTTCCTTATAACGGTTTACTTCCTCCCCCTAACGGCGGGAATACAGTCTCATCTTCAATAAGACATTACAAACACATGGTTTTAAATGTCTTATGAATCAAAACCAACATATATAGCTAGGTGACGTTATGGAACAAATACGTAAGTTGTAAGGTTGCTTCTCAAGATGTAATTGATGGTAAATAGTTGGTCGAGCAATAAACTAAAGATGCTTAAACAAAGAACTCAACTAGACCATGTTGAGTATGCACATGTGATGTTTATATGTTTGATATAATACCAACTGAAGGCAAAGCATCAAAAGCCTATAAATTTACCACCAAATTAAATGGACTTAACAAGAAAGTCCAGAAAAATAGATATGCAACCAAACAAATAGTATGAGCATCTTAGCAAACACGAGAGACCATCTAGTGGATGTGTCTGTCAATACGATAAAGTATTGAAATAATTGTCCATACTGCAGGATGAATAAGTCCTGCATATGCCACCTTGAATCCTTTCTAGGGATTAATGTTGGTGATTCAGCAAATGGTTACCATAATGTTAATGTTGATGCAATTTAACAACTAATTGTCTCAGGGACCAACAACACAATTTACATCCTCATCTAATAGAATCTTCAGGTTCTGTAAAAGATGCCCATGAGCATTTTAAATTGTCTACTCGACTTGGTAGAACTTTGGTGTCCATAACGACCATGCATGAGCATGAAAAGTCGAGGTCATTAAGCTTCTGGCTAATGGCACTGTGAGATTCTACGAATAGAATTTTCATATGGCACACCCCATAAAAGAGAGAGTCTAAAGCTTCTCTAAACGTGCTTCTGGCACAAAAACAAACAAAGTAACAAAATACTCCATAAAAATGCTCGTTTATCATTTCAAGGTGGTAACGCCAAATATTCTCAAAAACTCAACAGATTCTTCAGGAAATCCAGAATATTATAAGGCGTTAATAAAGATGATTGTTGTATCACCAAAATGATACGCGCTCTTCCGGAGCCGTCTATCATATTATTCGAACCTGAAATGATATTTTACATTTCGCAAAACCTCTACAGGGTTATAAAAATGGTTCGAAAATTTATGTTTGTTGTTCCGTTGTCTTTGAGACACATATCTCCATCATATATATCTTTACTGGATAGATTACTTCTGGAATCCATATCCTTTGGTAAAGATAGACGAGAGAAAAATAGAAAGTAATCAACAAAAACATTTGGTAACCATGGGCGACTTCGGGAACCCAAAATTTTATGGTTTATTCCTGAAATCCATGGACCACTTCTGGAGCCTAATATGGATTACCACATAAACCACAGATTACACGTTGGACTGCTTCTGGAGTTGACAACGTCTCATGGATTACTTCGAGAATCCATTATTTACAAAACAAGGAAATAAAATAAACAGAACTTAAAAGCAAAAGGAAACATAAACATATATATGGTACTTAAAGGAAATAACAAATCTCCATTTTCGTCCCTCGGGGGTCGACGAAATATTAATTTACAAGTGTGCAAATGGATACATGCTTTATAGGAAATTTCCTCAATATCAGTCACAGGTCACTTCAGGGATCGCTGATAGAAGCGACTAGCACATTTGTAACGGGTCTCTTCTGGGACCAACGGGCTAGCGGAGCACACATTTTGTACCCATATTATTCCACACGACGTCCCATCTTCTGGTGGAACTATTTCAAAATTTCTAGAGATTATCAAAGTAAAACATTGTCCATCATTGGATGCACAATTTCTTGCTTTACCGGTGTTAAAAACTGTTAGTACCACAATAATATGATAAAGAAAATTCCATATTTCCTAAATCATGATCCTTACCGTTACCTACCGACTAGCCGACATATTTGCCCACAGGTAATAGTGCATACTCGTGATTCAAATAAGTCGCACCCTTTAAAATTTGCAATTTACCACCCATGGAAAGTTAAGAATTTGCTTTGATCACCCGCTATCCTGGTCACTTGAAAACACATGAGTCAGTATCAAACTACCCATATATTAAATTAATAAAACAAAACTTAAATGATTAAGTGAAATATGTCTTGGTCGTGATCGGCATCTTGATTAATTTATCCAGCAACAAATTTCTCTTTAATTAGCAGCGAGTCGATTGCCGGTACAGAGGAGAGCCTCGTGCTGATAACGTGTTCTGAAACTGTGTCATTCGACCCTTTACATTTCAGGATAGCTCACAACAACTATATTGTATAGTTATACAAGTACATCAGAGTACTAATACGAGACACTAAATTAATGAAGTACTCAGCAAATTAGGGAACGTATAGACAAGTAAACATGAGGAAGGGGATTCTCTGTTTTCATTTCTCTTCTTATTTCCCGTACTGTTACAAGTGACCCATATGGGTTTTTATAGTAGGAATACATTAGTGGAGATACATAACCACCCATCATAGCTATTACTCTGCGGCCAACACGTTGTAGCTTGTGTGTCTTTGCCTAAGGCTTGTATTCATGCATAAAAACACGTGAGCCAGCGGGTCCCTCATAAATGTGGTCAGCCACACATTAGATAGTGGACAATCTATAACACAACAAAAGCATTCTTGGGTCATTTGACCTTTACAAGTAAGCTCGTTGGACCATCCGGTTTATTCAATTGAAAATTCATACATCGAAATATGCAAGTTATATTCAAAGGTATCTGTCTAAAAAACATTGTTCTGGAATCTGGAATACTTGTTTTTAAACAGCTATTTCATGAGTATGATGATCAAAAAGGGAAACTTGGTTATACGATTCAGCAATCAGGACCATTACCAAACCCGATTTCAACTATCAATTTTGTGACTGAACTAAATGTTTTGTTCCAGCGAAAACTAAGTTATGGAATCAAGTACCGCAACTAAACGTCTGGTGATAAAAACTTGATGGCATTGCAAACAGATGGAGATAGCTAGAGCAATTTCTAAGTTAGAAATTCTAACTACAAGTGGTACATAATAATCCATGCATCATCAATTGGATATCTAACTCCAGTACAAGAAATAACAGTCAAACAGGACATACAAAAGAATATCTATATAAGATACCTATGTTGTAAAAGGCGAGCGCCTTTGACGCTCTATACGTAGAGCCACCGCCTGGGAAAAAAAGGCTCCTAGGCGCCAAAATAAAGCTTGTTATGTTGTTTTCTAAATCTCGGGCGCTCTAGGCGCTGGGCTTGGCGCCTCGCCTCGCCCGGCGCCTTTTACAACATAGCAAGATACCATGGAAAATTAGTAGAGAATACAGAATTATGCCTGCTATCCTATTTTCGTGCCCATCTCCGGTGACTCATCTACATAGTGTAAACCCATAAGACTACAGCATGCATTTATTGTACCGGAGATTACTGACTGCAATAATGTAATATTAGGAATCAACTACTTGCTTAATCTGTTAATAATCTTAGGCCAAATTTGGTCGTCGATGTTTAACAGCGAAATCTAACAGGAGGGACATAAAATAGGGAATATGAAGTAAACCAAAAACACCATGTCAAACATCATACGACAATGAAGTATATTTTCATGAAAATGATAAAAAAAGGAAGAAATATTAGATTAATTCAAGGAGAAAACTGACTTAAGGGCCAGCTCTAGGATCAGATGATCCTTCAGCCACAACTCCCATTCCACCACTGCCCTCATCAAAGGTAACTCGTATCTGCTCATTCTCGCCAGATGCTCTGACAACAGGTTTATTGCCCTCTAATTGGTTTACAATTTCATCAATTTTGCGGAATTGATGTGGCCAACTTGGGTTATAGAGGAACTGGCGAAGATCGAACCTGTTGTCTTCTAACGCATAACTCTGCACCAACATAAAATGGATTTTCAAATATACTTTTTCTGAAGACATCAACCAGTAAATTACTCACGTACTTCTGCAAGATTGTTGTCTGTCGGTTAGTTGTTAAATAATTTAAATCTAGGATGAAGAAGAAACTGCAACTATACCTCAGCATGATAGGAAGGTGGCAATACGGTCATCTTGTGTCGATTAATTGAGTAGTACTTGAAGAAGTGCTTCACCTTGTTTCCTATCTCTAAATGACTTAACCTTCCACCCCATTTATAGCAAAGGTTCTGTGACACCAAATAATTGTCCAATGAATGGCTAAAACTGATGGCATGAAGGTAACCAGAATCTGAAGATTTCACTCAAGAATTTATAAGTTCACTAAGATAATGTAAAAATCAACCAACGCCGAGGCTAGACTATTCGATTCCATTTTCTTGAAGTGAATATAAGGGTCAGAGTCCTCCCGGATAATCATTGCTCAGTTTTCAGAGGTTTGTTGAAGATTGCAAAACGTACCTGAAACATGGATACTGGACCAAATCGGGAAATTTTTCGCAGTTTTCCATATACTGAGAGCTCCTCGTATGTCATACCCATGTCAGCTACATCTGACTGAATTGCTCGAACGAAAATATCAGGGATCAAAAATAAGTTAATGAAGGAAACTTATAAGGAAAACAAGAAGGATATGGCGGAATGAAATCGTCACACAAAAAGGAAGATGAGCTGTACAAAAGTTACACCAGAGAAAGACACAGTTGCAAAATCTTTTATACCTGAATGTAATTGGATCGTGTAGGCTCCAACTCAGCAGTTGGAGGGGCGGCTTCGACTTCCGCCAAGGATGAATAACCGAGATGGACAGCAGCCCATCTCAGAAATGCTCGAATATCCTGCTTACAAATACTTCCTATGGGGTTTATATCTCCAGAGCTGCAATCGTACTGCAAGACAGTAATGTGTAAATAGGAACAATACTGTTACTTGACTAATACGTATAACTCTAACAACTAGGAAAATAAATGGTAGCTGATAGAATATGAAATGCAGATTACTGATGGAGCTTTAGCATTCTAGGTTCAAGGTCCAAGCTCTACCTTGCATTTAACATCTGAAATTCGAATGGACAAAAAAGTAAGCTACCTTTGTTAAGTAACCACGCAATGCTTCGTCCGCATTTGAGCTACTCAAAACGAGATGAAATCTAGGCTTGCCATGAGCCCAAGGAAGGAGAGATGCTAACATAAATGCCAGTACCATTCTAATACGAGCCTGGATGTTTTGCAACGCCAAGTTCTCAGTGTTTGATCCCCCATCAACCTGTACACAAAAATCCTACTCAATTACTAAAATGAAACCGTCTCTTTCTCATAAAAGGAAACATGAACAAATTGACATAGAACTAGATGTTTTACTAGAGATACATTCCTAGTTCATTTCGGTCGGGAAGGAAGAATAAGGTTGAAAAAAAGCGGATATAACTATATATGGAGAACTAATCTTGTGTCACTAACTTACGAGCACATAGACATGTAGAAAATGAAAAGCATGATAAACTATAGGAATACCTTGTAAAGTGGACGTTTTCTAGTAAGTGTCTGGAACAGGGATAGCAAGGAAGAAATGACACTATTTATGGAAACATAAAGGTGCCAGGAACCGATTTCATCGGCTAGTAACTTCGCACGCGCCTTTGTGGCATCAGAACTACAGAAATACAGAAAATAGCTTTAATAACCCTTTAAATATAAGGTGAGTGAATACTTATTAAGAACTTCGAATTAATTACTATTGAGAACCAAAAATGAAATAAAAGGTCCTCCCCCTGGGTTCAAATTCAAATCCAACCTATTTTCGGTTCCCATGTAAACCGTGTAAAATATGCGTTTGGCGAACTCTTTGCTATCAGTTGGATACTCCCCGTCAGTGTAATGACCAATTCTTATTGCATCAGCTTTCACCTGTTCATTCCCATTTGCAATTTCTGCATACATATATCTGTCTATCATCAACCACAGCAAAACTTAGCTGATGCCATTGCTAAAAAAGTGAGAAGAGAGAAATTATTTATTGAGGAACTTGATAATGTTTCTGGATGTTTATAAACTCTCATAGGTAGGCATATTACCATTAATTAATAAAATTACTCCTGTTATCTAAAAAAAAAAAAACCACAGCGAAAGCAAGACAGAAAAACCATAAGACATGCAAATGAAAATACATCATTACATAATTCACCTACCCATTCCACAAAGGACTACTAGTATTTTTCTTATTTAAGATCAAACACTAAATACATAATTCACAACCTAGTATATTTCATCCAGACATGAAGTAGCAAGTCATATATAAAGAATCTGCTTGATTATGAGCGATCATTAAATCATGAATCCTCCCAAATCCAAATCCAGATCCAATCCACGAACCTATGAAATCCAAGATGAGGCCCACACAACTTACCCTTCACAACAAGCTGACACATACATCCAACAATGGAAGCTACAGAAGAGCTGTCGGCTCCACCAGAAAGTGGAAGCAGAAAACCGGAAGCCCCACTTCTTCTTAAGTAATCCCACATCCAGCAACCAGCACCCAAGGCTATCTCCTCCTCGGGACAGTGATACTTAATCTGCATATAATGATCAACCGTTATAGTTTGTACGCACTCACGCCATTGAGATTCATCATATACAGCTTATAATAGTGAAATGGATGGTACAGGATGTTGGGTGGAATACATATATTAGTACCTTTACAACTTTACATGAAAAATAAACTGACCTTCAATGGACTCGAAAGCAAAAGTTGGGGATTAAAAGATTGGCAGAGCTTATACGGTGCTTTTATGGAGGAAACCTTGGTCTTACAACTGGCTTGTTCTTGAAAACTACTTATTGATCCTCTAAGACTGGCAACCTGTCAAATCAAATTTAAATAGTGTAAAGCAATCATACTTTATTCTATATATATCGGGCATTGGTGGTAGGCTGGTAGCCATTCTTATAAAAAATATTTAAGAAAATTTATATATTTAGGAAAAGATCCAACGAGTATTAATAATAACAGTATCAATTTTTTCACTTTTCAACGTAATTATATCTCTCCTTAGACATACTTTGAGGACAAATTTAAAAAACTATGTCTATATGTTGCTTAAATGATGTTCAAACCCTTCAATTGATAAGGGCATAAAATAATAGATTTTTGGTAAAAAAATAGCGTTGCTGATATGCGATGCACGCACACACTAATTATATGCTTGAATGACCACCCAGAAGTTTAACCCATAATACTAGACCCACCCAGAAGTTTATGAAAAACGTGAAATTAAATCTTACAACGTCCAGATCAACTTGAGCAACCAAAACCTCGACATCGTTTAGAGAAAATTGAGACCCCTGAGCAACCACATCCCCGTTAACAACTATGCAACTGCATCCATCTGCCACATGTAGAATACAACAGTGATTATATTGTAGAAAAAACAAATTTTTTTCATGAAAGATGTCACTCAAATGGCCAATTCACTACCGTAATAAAGACGAGCACCATCACATCCTTGGTGATTACTGTACATATAAACCCCTCCGCGAGTTTGGGTAGCACCTATAAAAGCTCGAAGACGGACATCAAGCTTTCTTAACTGATGGTGACTTCCACTTGCATTAAGAAATACTTCAACACCATTAAGTGCTAACTCAGCATGCGGAGGTACAGGAGAAAATAGTTCTTCACAAATTTCAGCAGCAACAGCACTACAAAATTAAAAACACGGATATCAAACAGTCAAACACAATACCCAAAAGAATTTAAACGCAAAGCCAATGTATTGTAACTCCACCTAAACACAATTATTGAAACGCATTCTTACGTGTCTTGAAATCTAATGTATCCATAACCAAAAGGCACAGATGTTTGTGACAAAGCCTGAGCAACATCTGGTGGGAGTTGAAATTCCTCAAGCTGGTCTCTTTGTTTCCATGCAGTAAACCATCTGAATTCTCTATAATTTCCATAATTTGCAAGCCAAATTTTTGGTCTAATCATCAGAATTTTCCGGTTATAACAAAGAAGTTGACAATTATAACGCTCAGATCCACGAATTACTGGCATCCCAATACTACATAATATTCCATCAGTATAATCACCAGCTAAAATTTCCTTTAAACATTCCCATCTGCACAACAAAAGAAGTCATAAAGAAATTTCTTAATAATTAAAGCTAAAAGGATAAAACTATTTTTTTGGGTTATTGGGTATAGAAGACAATCAAAATATGGCTATTGTTCTAATATCCTAAAATCTAAAAATATTTTTCTATTATCCAAATTGGGTATTTCACCCATGTTTTATAACTAATTTTATATGTGAAAACTACAGGGAGACCCATTCTACAGATTTTCTACACCGTGAAACGCACGGGCGGAAAAGTTCATGCGCGCACCCAATTTTCGTGAGAAAATTTCTCCCAAACCCACAATTTATAAAATTTGGTTTCTTCGTATCTTATCTTCTTCTTCTTCACGGGAATTTCTTCTTCAATTATTTTTCTTTTCTTCCTCCCAACTGTGACTTATGATCAATAATATTGATAGACAATATAATCACATGAAGATTGGAAACAATAGATGAATGAAATCGAAAATTAGGGGTTTGAGGTGATGTTATGAGATGAATCGAGATCTTGCTGTTTGTTATTTCCAAAAGATGTATGAATGGTTTTTTTTTTTTTTATGATTGAGAAGATGGATCTGAGGTGTGTTCTGAGATGGAGATTGGGTTTTGTAATTGTTTCAAACAAGTAGAACAGGAAGAAAAATTAATTAGAGATTTAGAAAATATAGGGAATAATAATAAAGCTTATTTGAGCTTAGATGATGAACAACGACGAAGAATAAGAAGAAAATGATGTTGTTATGAGTGCATAACATGTCATGCAGTCAAAAAATGGATGCATAACACATTATCCGGCATCTTTGTAATTTTGTGCGAAATTGAAAATTGATGCATAATGCATCATGCAGTCGAGAAAATGGATGCATAATGCATTATGCGTCGAGAAAATTGTTGCATAATCTTTTATGCATCGAGAAAATGGATGCATAACCTGATATGCATCCTTAAATATGGTTGCATAACCAATTATGCATCAATTTTTTTATGTACGGACTAAAATCAACCAAAACAATGGCTACATGACTCGTTATAGATGCATAACTTTGTTATGCAGTCGAGAAAATGATTGCATAATTCGTTATGTGTCTGCATAATGTGTTATGCATCTGTTTTGGAGGTTGCATAATGAATATGTAGTCAGTTTTCAAAACTTTTCCCTAAAACGATGATCACCTCCGACTTTTTCTTGAAAAACAATAATTTGATATTTTTGTTTGTACTCGTTGTGTAGCTCTCTTAAAAAGATTTCCAACGATATAAAATTTGTAAAATTCCAAGGCGCGATTTTTAGATATGTTATATCCAAGTTGTGTTGCCAATTATACCCCTGAAAAATTAGGCTGCATAACGAGTTATACCTGAAAAAATATTATGCATAACGAGTTATGTATTGATTCTTAATAATTTCGGATAATTTTGGGTGTCACGGTATCTAAAATTAATTGTGGACCTGACAATAAGAATATTATTTTTTTTTGGGCCTGCGCCTAATTTTCCCACAATTTTATATCTCATGTCCTAAAATACCCTGTTAGTCATCTCTCCACCGAGCTTATCGGTCTTCCCCTAAAGGAGAGTTAAATTAACCCATAAAGACGATGTATGTAACTTTTGCTTTTTATTACGATGCTAATTGGGTAAAGTTGGGTTTTTTTTTCTAGATCAAGATCAAATTGATGATGTTTCTACTTTTCAAGTTGAAAACGAAAACTAAATTAGTATATATGGAAAGGCTTCTTATAAATCTAGCCCATGCTTTTATTAACTATAGCCTAAAAAATTTAAGTTAAAATGAAAAACCAAAATTACCAAACGAGTCTTAATCTTTTAACTCATAATCTTATTTCTCTATCTAGATCTCTTCTGTCTCTTTCTCCTCTTTTCCTCAAAAGAAAAAAAAAACCTCTGAGCTGCCTTGCTCAGATTTGGTACTTTTGAACCAGATCTGAGCAAGAATTCTTTTTTCTTTCAAAGTTTTTGGTAGTAGGTAATGAATAAAATGTTTTTACATCGTTTCTGGTGTCTTTTGACATATTTCTTCGCCATTTTGGGGCGATTTTTCTTCGTCGTTGTGGGGCGAGTTCTTCAAATTTTAATGTCTAGTTCGTGGCTTGCTTATCTCGATTCAAAAACATCGACGGTTCATCACTATATCGCTTTCAATCAGCATCTGTGTTTGTGTGGGATCGACAAATTCATGGGCAAATTACTCATTTTTTTAGGAGCATCTCTTATCGAAGAAGACTACAATCTGACTAAATGGCTGGAAATCACTTCAGGATATACCATCATCTCTCCCTTATACATAAGAAAAATTGGATATCTTTACAGTTTATTTCTCTTTCTCTTCGCGATCAACTTGTAATTGATGTCCTTATTTGTATTAGGGTCTTGATTATCTTTTATTTTGATGTTTTTGTTATTTTTGTAAGCGAACATGTAATTATTGTTTGGATTTGAATGAATTGAAATATGTTGATTGTCCAAAAAAAAAAAAACTTATTCTTCCCCAAAATTAAAATATGAACCCTATTAAAATTAAATTATATTTCAATTTCTTTCTAATCCTTCTCTCATTATTTTTACAAATCAAACCTTAATTTTTAACTTTTCCTCCATAAAAAACTAAATCTAACTTTTCACTTTTTCTATGAAACGATGTTATTTTTCCAAATCATGATTATCAATTGAGGTTGTATTCTAACTATTCCTTTAAAACTTCTCCACAACAATATCAATCGAAAGACGAAATGAAATCAACTAGGGTTTTGATTCTTTTCCTAAAATCAATTTTCTAAAACTCCATAAGCATTATTATTCTATAAAAAAAATCTAAGATGATTTTCTTTTTTCTCAATCATGATTATATGAAACTGGGTATTCTAAGATCATCAATTATATATGCCACAGATATTACATAAATCTAATTATGAAAATACATGATTAACTTTGTTTTATTTTTTTGATTTAGGGATTTGATAATATATTTTGGGCTATATATAAAAATTATGTATAATTTTATGGGTTATGTTAATAACCAGAAGAACCAATTTGGCTGAATTAATGACTTATTTTATGTGGGTAATAGTTAATAAAAGCATGGGTTATATTTAAGAGAAGCCTATTGAAATTGGAATTCGAATGAATTGATTTCAAGGAAAACAATTTTTTGGTTGATTAACCCATTTACCGAAATAAATTAATTATCGAATATCATATACTCCATCAGTTCTATAGAATTTTAGGCTTTTGTTATTTGCACAATTTTTAAGGAAAATATGAGAAGAAATCTTTGTTTTTTTGTAATTTTTTTTATTTGCCGTTTTGTGTTAAAATTTCGAATTAACATATTTGGCAAATTAAAAAAATTATATTTTGAAAAGTGATTATAAACATGGCTACCCAATTTCTTTATATTTCTCCAAACTATTTTTTTCTAATAACACTAGCTAGTAAGGATTTGTTTGGAAAAATAGCATATAAAAATAAAATTAGGGACAAAATATAAAATTAAAGACGGACCGAGGGAATATGCGGATTGTGCACTTACGAGTGAGTAATAGTATCAAGCTCTAAGAAATGATCTTCACATCCATAACCAGTGATTTCAAGTTCAGGTCCAAGTCGAATTACGGCACCAGCTTCTTTAGATTTTGCGATTGATTCTTTGATATTTCTTAAATTACAATCAAAATCCATTGCCCATTGATTTAAATTGCACGTTGCAACTTTAAGCAACCTCATCTCTTTTCAGGACTCAAGGGAAACCCTAATGGAACAGTGGGTTAATCACATTATTCAAATAGTGGTGCTGGCCAGAATAAGAATGCAGACAGAAACCCATTGACAAAAAAAAACGTGGAAAACGAGCCCAGCAGAAGAAATTTCCTCGGAAAGAAAGATCGAAAGAATGCTCAATGAACCATGTTCAGAAAGTGCAAATTATCATGTATCTGCAAGTCAAAATGTTGATTTCATAATTTTTCTAAGTCAAACCATCAAAACGTAGCTCTTCTGATTTATTCCATACCACGACTACTAAAAATAGGTAAAATTAGAAAAGTAAAAGACGCCATTTCATGGGACAGAGATAATACTTTGAATCACTTTGTTGCTCTTCGCAGAAAAAAGAAAAATAGATCCAAGACTGGATCATCCTCCAAGTGAAAAAGATTGGGATCTTTCTTGGCGGTGAAAGTCCCGGCACGTCATTTGACGTTAATAGTATCAAAAGTTGTTTACTATTCTACATAAGACAGCGAAAGAAAAATCAACTCTGAATTATCCATGTCACGACTTCTATATATATAATGCAATTCTACATTAAACACATAAAGGTTGCTATCAACTTATTATTCACAGACCATTAACAAGGTCTAACGTTGGAACTTTTTACTATGAAAAAGAAGAGAGATGGAAATAGAATATAAAACTGGGAGAAAGATAAGGGTTTCTACCGTGAAGAAAAAAGAGAAGAGAGCATATCCGGAAGAATAGAACAGGGAGAAAAAGAAGGTAACCATAATGAAAGTGAACATCTTAGAAGGAAAGAGAAAAAGGAGAAATTGCCGCCCTAAAAAGATGCCCACAAAAACGCCCAGATTAATTACCCGTTATTAAAGAAATTATGTTAATTTTTTTTTTGTTAATAACATGTAACAGATAAAGGTTGATTTAGTCCATCTGAGAAATTGAAATTTTAAATTCAATCTAGAACTGTTATTTTCAACCGATTATACTTTTTGGGCTAGATGTATGCAATTTTAATGGTGGATTGTTGGAAGAGAGAGGAATCAAACTTGGATTTCTCAAAAATTTTCATATATATATATATATTATTGAAGCATTCCATGATACGACTAATAGTCAACGATGCAATTCACTTATTATTATGAAATAATTTGAAAGTAGACTAGTGATATTTGCTCCTTTTGCTTCTCTATCTTACGAACTTTTACAACTATATGGTACGTGCACTTCGTAAAGCTAGACAAAGAATTTGAAAGTGGATCAGTAAGGAACGATTTTTTGGGCACTACTCCATTTTGGAGAGGGACTACTATCTCTTTTTGGGGTGGATATTTGGAAGTAAAATGAAATACCTCTTTTCCATATATTTATTTTAGTACCAAAATTATCCTTTCTAATTAAATTAGTGTAATGATTATTGAGTTAATTAATGATTAGTGGGATTCAATTAGTAAGTTGATTTTTTTCAAAAGAAGAATTATTGAGAGGGAAAAGAAGAAGATGAAGATGAGGGTTTTGGAAGAAAAAAAGTTAGATCTTTTAATTTAAGAGCCACAACAAAAGTATGATGTTTTGGGTACTTACGGATACTTCAAATTTAGTTAATGGTGCTTGAATTGGCCAAAACATTCCTAAAAATGAAAAACTTACAAATTGATTTCGGTTTGGTTAAAAAAATTCAGCTACGACATCTGAAGAACAGGTAGCCGAACTCAGCTTTAATGGAGTTTTTTCATTCAGAGAAAAAGTTCGGTTGGGAGAAAAAATTTGGGACGTAACCGAACTCAATATATAGGTTTTTCAGAGAAAATTTCGGTTAGGAGAAAAAAATTGCGACGTAACCGATTTTTTTGCGACGTAACCGAACTTTTTTGTGACATAACCGGACTTTTTACGACGAAGTCAAACTTTTTTGTGACGTAACGGAACTTTTTACGACGTAACCGAACTTTTTGTGACGTAACCGAAATTTTTACCACGTAACCGAACTTTTTGTGACGTAACCGAACTTTTTACGACGTAACTGAACTAAAAGTTCAGCTGAGACATTTTTTACGATGTAAACGAACTTTTTTCTGAAAATAAAAAACCTCCATTGAAGTTGAGTTCGGTTAGTTTGACAAAGTTTTCACATAATTCCTAGCCGAACTTCTCTCTGCAACTTCCATTTTCAGCTCATTTTGATGATTACTTCTCATTTTTTCAACCAAAAACGAATAACAAATAATGGGTTTGTGAGAATATTTTTGTTAATGATTTAAATTAAGCTATATATATAGAGAGAGAGAGAGGTGGTGGTGGTGATTGGTGGTGGTGGTAGTCGGAGGTGATAGGTGATGGTCGGTGGTGGTGGACAGCAGTGGCGGGAGGAGGTGGTGGGAGGAGATGGTGGTTATATATATATATATAGTTATTAGGTTGGCTTTAAATTAAATTAGATTAAGGGTAAGTTCATCATTTCCACATTTTAGAATACCCCTTATAACTATAGTTAGTTGTGTTCACTAACAACTAACTACTCTCTTTCTTTAGTTGCACGTTGGTAATGGATCATGTGACAGTATTTACATCTTCGGAGACTCCACTAAACTACAGTTTACAACTGGAGCATCTTTTTTGGCTTCAGTTTCCTTGCTAATTTTTTTTTTTGTTCTTGCTTTAATGCAGGTACTCTATCTAGAACGGGAAAAATTACATCACAGGTTCTAAAATGAAAGAGTAACTGGCTGGTGGCTGTCTGCTTCAATCTGTTTATGGACGTAGCTTTGTCCTCAAATTTTACTTCTTAAAAATTTGTTTGTTTTCATTTTTGATGGAAAGTTCCTGACTTTTTAATATTGTTCTTAATTTGTGCGACATGAATTACTTCATTTCAGTGTTAGACAGTAGATTTTATTTGAATGTGTGAAAAAAAATTATTACGTAAAAGGGTGTTCTATGCTTTTTGGCACAAGATCGTCGAATTGGCAGAGACGGCCCTGGTTTTAATACAATAAAGTTTTTCTGTCTTTGCCTTTGTATTTAGGACCAAAATGAAAAAATGCTGGAAACTACAATAGGCAGACACTTATGTAGACAAACAACAAACTGGTGAAGACACCATTCAAAATGAAGTTCACTACTGCCATTACAAAGAGTGGAGTAAACTTTCCAAAATGATCTGCAGAGCCAAAGAGAGATCGACTGGAAAACAAAATAGTTACTAAAATGTAAGTATTTGCAAATTTGAGACTCGATTCAACCATGTATAATTTTGGGATAAATTCCTTCATTCATGTACAACCCCAAATGAATACTTCCCATGAAAATATAAGCAGCCCCAACAATAGAAATACAACGCCCACCCCAAATGATTACTTCTCATAAAAATATAAGAAGCCCAAATAATAGAAATACAAAGCCCATGGAATGCAAACTCACGTACAAATGTGAGATCCCAGAAAAATGGAAACCCTAGCCCTAAAAGAGCTAAAATTGAAACTGAATCTTCCATCACATGAACCCTAACTCCAGCGCCACTTTCGCCCCAAATCCCCCATCTACTCAAAATCCATAGCCGTAAGCACTGCTTGATCCACAACCAAACCACCATCACGAAATCCGTCGACACTCTTTCCATCAACAGGCCTTGTTATAATAAACCACTCTAGACTGCATTCAGTTATAAGAAAAGATGTACCTTAGCCAATTAGAAGTGCCGAAACTGGAGTATGCGACTTAGGAGATCTTAGCAAGTTGATTACTGTGGAATGCTAAACAAGCATAGATAACCACTAGATGCAGCACATCCATAGACAAAAATGCAAAATTCAGGTGAGTTGTGGGATCTTAGTAAGTTGTCACATGACTGTTGGAAAATTGAATTCAATTTTCGTATATGAATGGAAAAGTCATTTGGCTAGTACCTTATTGGATTTGGGTGTTGGGTTGGATTAACGGGATTAATTTTAATTTGGCCTAATTAGTTAGGTTAAGTTAGTTTCAGTTGGGAAACCAACAGAAACCTAAAAG